>NC_090921.1:1330268296-1330577622 GCF_040938575.1 Ambystoma mexicanum | reverse complement strand
TTCACACGGGCAGCCCACTTTAAGGAACTGCCCCCTGCTGGGACAAAACACCTGTAACTGCCTCTGTATTTATGAAGGTGAGGATTAGACCATAGGCGAGCCCAGTAAAGGACCGGGCGTAATTTACAGATCATCTCAAATCCCTCCAATCCAGTTTTCAAAAGTACTGGGATCTTCGGGGCTGCAGTGGGCAACCCAAGGATATTCTTCAGACATTTTGTCTCAGTCACTGCAAGGGACTTGGTCTCCACGTGCACCCAGAGTTCCACCCCAAACAATGCTGCCTGATGTGCTTGTGCTCTGTAGGCCTCCGGCGAGACCTGAACTGCCACATTCCCATGTTCGTAGGTTAATCTAGTGAGGGCCCGCTATATCTAGCCAAGGTGAGGTTGCCCTTCTTAACCTGCATTTTCCAACTGCATGATGTCATAACTCTCAGACCTAGATAATCATAGGACTGAACCTGCTCAATTGCACCCCCCTCTACAAAGAGATATAGGCTTGTGCTTCTTTTTGGAATTAGCATTGAAGATCATAGCCTTGGTTTTTGGGATATTCAAGGCAATCCCATTCTTCTTTGCGAAAGATACAAAAATCTCTAGTTGTTTGTACACTCCAGCCGGCGTGAGAAAGAGGAGCACAGCATCCTCGGCAAACAACAATGCAGGAAACGTGTTGCCTGCTAGCAAAGGGGTGTCAGTCTGGGCAGCCAACAACCTCTTCAAAACTTCATTAATGAAAATGCAGAACAGTCTCGGCACCAACACACATCCCTGGTGGACTCCCTTCTGTATAGCAATACTACGGGAAGTGCTGCCCTCTTGGCTCCAGCGGACCACCACTGAGTTCTCTGTATAAAGACTCTGAATTGCTGAAAGCCTTGCCACAGGGATGCCAAGCTCCTGCAGGACTTCCCACAAATGTGCCTGTGGGGCCGTATCAACAGCTGTGCAGATGTCCACAAACACAGCATCGATGCTGACCTTTCTCAGAACAGAATACTTTTCACAGGTCAAGCTCAGCCGAAGACTTTGGTTTATCGTGCTCAGGCCCTCACAAAATCCTACCTGGTGATTATCAATTACACCGAAGCTCAAACATCTTACTAGTTTGGACACAAATGGTACTTGCATAAGATGGTTCAGCCTTGGTTTACTTACCTCGTCCAACCCTGAATGGGATCCGTTAATGATGGTGTGGTGGGGAGATCAATTCTATTTGAGGTGCAACCCCTCGCCTGATGACCATACTCCCCACAACAGAAACATCATTTCTGATTTGAGGGCAGAGATGGGGGTATAATAAATAGTATACCTTCCTCAGATACTTCCTGTTTTGGTTGGTCGATAACTGATAGGGAACCCAAAGTCCTGCCATGAGAGAACAAGTTCCTCTTCATTCTCGTCTGTTAAGGAAGTTGCTGACCTTGATAAAAGAAAAAAGTGAAATATTGGTCTTTGAGAAATTACAGGGAGGCAGGGGCCAAAAACAGAAGTTTCGCTGGCGGCTTGCAAACGAGGGTCTACAAACTGTAAAGAGTTCTATCCACTTAGGCATGAAGATCAGTGCCAGCAGAAGTGATGAGCCGTGGTCGGTCGCCGTGAAAAGCAAATGCCGGCAGCTGGCGTGCCAAGCTCAATTAATTAACAAAAAATTTGCCAAATTCTCGTTAAAACCTATTATTCTGTTTTTTGAGCTAAAAGCGGCACCGGCGCTAATATATGCTGGGGAAAACGCGTTTGGCTGTGCAGAGGCCCTGTGGAACTCTTTAGAAAATATTTTTGGGACTCGCGTCATGCAGCTTCCTAAGGGCACCTCTACGACATGTCTACGGTACGAGCTTGGGATCATATCAATCAAAGCAAGAATTACCTGGAACCTATTGAGCTTGTACAGAAAAACGATGGCTAAATCTCCGGTGCCTCAATTCCAAGTGCTACACAAACCGAACAACGGCAAAGTAAACACTACACTATTTGAATGGAATCTACTTTGACAGGCTCTTTTAAAGGAGTACGAAATCAGCCTTCCAACGTTACTGGAGAATCCAGACTCGGTAAAAAGGAAAATCTGGAGAACTGATTGGACAAACACTTGTGATTTAAGAGCAAAAACAAAACTATTTTGTGAGGTACCGGGAGAAGCAAAAGCTTATAGCCAGCGACACTCATATTTAACATGTTTTCCAGACCAGTACTCAAGAGCACTGTATATGCGCTTTAGAATGAACCTGCTTCTAACAAAAGAGCGTCTGGCTATTTGGGCGAAATTTGCAAACATCGACCTTGTGTGCAGATTCGGCAAAAAGAGTAACAAGACCGTTAAACATCTAGTAATGGTATGCTCGGCGTTTGAGCAACAAAGAGAGAGAAACTTTGGACAAATGATCAATGAGCATCAATTTATGAGTGCAGAAGACTGGTGGATAGCTCTTTTTGAGGGGAATAACAGAGCAGTTTCATTTGCTCTAATAAATTTTCTGCAAATGTTAAAAAGTAGCCTAGATACTGAGAACAAAAGCTGCGTGTAGGCCATCCGGAGATTCCTGCTGGAGGTGGCACACGTGTTGCACGAGTGTAAACAAACGTTGACGATTTTTGAGTACTAAAAGAAAAAGGGAAAGATGAATGGAGGGAGGAAGTGATTGTACTGTGTGTACTGTTTTTCTTTTTTAAAGGTTTGAATAAACCAATAAAAATAAATAAATAAATAAATAAATAAATAAATGGTATACCTTCCTCAGATACTTCCTGCTTTGGTTGGTTGATAACCGATAGGGAACCCAAAGTCCTGTCATGAGAGAACAAGTTCCTCTTCATTCTCGCCTGTTAAGGAAGTTGCTGACCTTGATAAAATATCTTCCTCAGACAGGCTGGAAATATCACCTAACAAGGGGGTCTGAAAACTTTAGACTGGAAGACTTCACAATTTTCTTTCTCTAAAGTATCAGGGTTTTTCATAGGTAATGGGAAGGCAGAAATATGAATTTCCTTATCTGGAGTTTCTATTAAAGAGGCTTCTATTAGCTGTACTCTCTAAAGCATCAACTGGAACAACCATAGTTTGAAGTGAATTACAATTTCCTGTACTCTGGGGGGAGGAGTCTCTGATAATATGGGGATCTCTGAAATTTTAGTCTCTTCCCATAATAAGCTTGACTCATTCTGTGGGTAACTGGATTCATAGATTTTCTCTGTCTGCCACTGTGTGTGTAGTCAGGCGAAAAAATGTCTGAGCCCCTCCTCACCTTAAATTCTTTGTCTGGAATCCCTCCATCTCCCTGCCTAGTGTCAGACTGGCGCAGAGATTCCCATGGGGTGTCATGTACCAAAGGTCTAACTAGCTTGCCTCGCTTAACTTGTACTAGTGTATGAGTCTATGTGACAAATTCAAAAGGGTGATTTGTATTACTTTCTCACCAAACATCGGAGGCAGCACCCTTAACATTCCCGTTTGTCTCTCTCCACTTATGGGGACAAGATAAACATCTGAGCCTGATGGAACGCCCATCATAAGCTCTAAGGAAATTATGTTTGTGTTCCTACTGGGTACTTAATATGACCAAGGAAAGAAGAGATTATAAGTGTTACCCTCCACTTGTTTCCTAGTGGGAAGAATGGCATGGTTGGTTAGGGGTTGAAAAACAAACCTGATCTGAGAATAGGGATACAGAAGGTGTTCCCACTTTCTCTCTAGGGGTTCCAGCCCACTGGTAGAAAATGTAACTGTTTTAAATTTTTCTTCACTTATAAAAGGTACAGGAATTGACCCAATTCTGGGAGAGATGATGTTATTCTCCTTACTCCTAGATATAACAATATTCTTCTTGAGAGGCTACTGATTAATAGGGCAGTCTCTTATCCTCCCAGTTCCTTTGATGGAGAAGGAATGAACGCTCCTTTCCTCCACTGTACGGTTGGTATCCGAACCAGGTTTAGAATGGGAAGAACAAGTGGCACGAGAAGGAGGAATAGGCTCAGACCAATCCTTTTCTGAATTAATTTCTGTTTGATCAGAATCTGCCATATACATAGTGGATCCCCAGTTTGGACTCTGATCCAACTTCTGATACCATATGTGAGCGGTCAGCAACTTGAGGTGGACAACTGTTCGATGATTGTTCAAAATATGCCATTTCATTAAAGTATAAATGATATTAAATGCCTCACTATCCCTACTCTGCTGAGGATTATCTTCCTAACAAACAATAAAGGGAAACACTCTAACACAGGATGACTGCCCTCACAGTCAACATCAAATAAATAAAAGAAAATATATATGGCAATTCACATAACATAAACAATTATATTCACAGTTTCTTGATGCCCCTTTAGTAACCTGGGTGAACAACCGTCCCCAGGATTCAAAATAAACTCAGTTTCAAGGCTCATCAAAAGAAACAAATCCACGTAGGTCTCAATTCAGTTCTTAGAGTTTCAGTCTTAAGATAACGTTCTGGTAACCAAAGTTCCAACAAGAACAAAGATAAATGGTGAAATAAAGACTTTCCACTTCCTCAGAATAGCATCAATGTTATTCCCAGCAAAAATGCTTTTCCACCATGTCAGTTTATCCAAGAAGATCTCACACAGTTTAAAGAAATACAGCTTCTATAAATGTTACTGAAAAACAAGTATTGGTTAACAGTTATTGTATCTCTGTATAAGGTTAGAATGCACAATAGGTATTTTTGTCATGATGACTTCACAGTACTGCTGCTTCTACTTCAACAACTTCACTTCTACTAAATGTAACCATTAGGACATTTTCATTTGACTCACAGCATTCTACTTCATTTGTACCACTGAAGTCTTGCATCCACTGACAATTCAGACATACCACCACAGCTTCAGTATTGTGTACTACTACAACAACTTCAGTACTTTGTGACTCAAGACAGATTCGGACAAGGTTCACGTTAAGGTTCAACTCCTTAAAATAGGCAAGGCACTCTTCCTCTGATTAATGCTCTTCAAAAGCGCAGCCTCTTTGCCTCGCTTGTCTGTCTGCCACAGCAACAACTCAAAGTTTACCTTTATGACCAACTTCTCTCTCTGTGGTTTACAGTCTTTGGCCATATAGGTTATGTCAACTTCAGATAATAAATATGAGCAGCAAGCTTCCCTTCCCCTACATTGTCGTCCTCTCTCTCTGTCAACTGTTAGCCAAATATTTACCCCAAAGTCTTGGTTCCACACACTTGGCTTCAGGTAATGCTTGCACACTTGTATCTTAGGCAAGGATGGACTTGTTAGGCTCACAGTGTTGTTTAGATTGCTTTGAGCCTTTAAGAAAAGTTGCTTTCATTCTCAATAGGGAAATACTATTGGCTTGGGCAATGCTTGCTCTCTCTTCAATTGTTGATACAAATGTTTAAAAACGTCACTTCCTTTGTAGACAATTAAGGTTCGCCTGAATAATGAGGTAGGGATCACTCTTCAATTGGAAATCAATGTTAAGAACATGCAAACTCTTCTTTATCAAGTTTACAATGCTTAAAGTGTTTGACAATGGCTTTCGGCAGCGTTCGCTCGTTACGCAAGTGAAAAGAGAAATTACTGATCTAAAGCAAGTGCTACTTTTCCATTGTCCAATTGTTTAATAGTTCAACAAACCACTTCAACTCGCTTCTGACTGTACGCAAGTGAATAAGAACCAGGATACTGTTGCCGGCAGTGCTCGCACAAGGAATCAGAACGTCAGGTTTGACTCACCAGCTTCTGTGCTATTTGATCTGCGGGTTGCACAACTTCCATGACTTTGGGCACGACTTCTACTGCTTCTGGCTTCACAGGCACCCACACCCTTCCTCACTGAATGTGTCTCCCAGTCGGCCACTCGTTTAAGGAGCCCCTCTAGCTCCTGAGACCCACTGTCATGATGCCTACCCCCAGGCATCCGGATCGAGTCCATCAGCCCTGGGAGCAGGCATCCAGATACTCATTAAAACCCCAACAGCCCCGGCTGGGGGCTGTTTGGATTCAGTCCTGGTGGCTTAGGCGCCAGGCTCATCATAGAAATCAGTCCTGGCGCCATAGGCGCCAGGCTCATAGACTTTACTTACCTTATGCAGACCATGCTGCAAATGAGTCCAAGCCAACGTGAGGACTGGATGGGACTATTTTATTACAGGGACTATTTTTTACTCGGGTGTGGTTCTGGGGAACTTCTTACCTGGGACTACTTTGCAGGCTATTTAAACCACGCCCGAACAGCAGCTCATGCTTCGTGTTATTCTGCATCCAGCAGCGTAACGCTCACCGTGTCTGCAAGTCAGCATCTAGTCTTCTGCCACGCCCGCCTCGAATCCGGAGCTCCTAGACAAAAGGAAAAGAAAGGAGAAGAGGTTAGATCATGGACATTATTTGATTCCTTACCTGATTCTGGACCCAGCACATCTCCGAGCCTGGAAAGGGCATTATTTCAGCACGTGTCGCTTCGCCAGCAGAAGTGCCGCGTTATACTCACCAGTCCATCGCATCTTTCAACTCGGCGCTGCCTCCATCATTTTCTTCGTCGAAACCCAGCGCCTTGGGGGAAAACAAAAGGAATAACAAGGTGAGCCGAGAAAAACGACAAAGACAATCTCTTTGCCACCATAGGGCATAAGGTGAGATTACCAAGGGGGATATCGGAGGTGATTAGTAGGGAGAACGAGAACAGTTGGGGGGCCATCACTAAAGTCCACGGGGGGCTAAATCCCTCCTTTCTCCACTTGCAGGAGAATACTTCTACGAGTCCAGCAGACAAGATTAGACGGGCCAGTCCAGAATGTCATCTCTTCACTACGCATCACGTGGAGACCGCAGCAATCCGGGTCCGATCGACGCCCCTGTGGGAACCAGGTGAGCGTAACACCCACAGCGTTACAGCAGCTCCTGGCCTTGGTCTCCGACACACTTCTGGCATGGAAATCTCCACAACTAAGCTCACATGGGGAAAGGCAGCCTCCCTGCATGCCTTCTGCTGCGCAACATCTGCACTTCAGATTTTGGGGGAACAGGACCCTCTCAGAACACGCAGGTGAAATCTGCTGCATCCACATTCCGGTGTCCCTTTGGTTCAATCACTTCGGCCGGGATTGCCAATATCGTGCCTTCTGCTTTCTGCCTCTGCTTCTACATTCATAGGTTTGTCAGAGCTTTCCTTTGGTTCAGTATTCAATAGTTCTTAGTTCATATTCTTTCACTTCCAGTTCAACTTGTTCATATAGTTCACTATAATACTTCACTTTTGCTTATACATCTCATTACGTTAATTCAACAATTACTTTTGCCCTATGAAGCCCCCAGGAGCACCCCGGTACGAGCGTTCACTTTTGTTCACTCATCGGTCCCTGGCGGATCCTCCAGGCGGCTTCTTTCCTCTTCTTCTTCTCTGTACAATTGCGAGCAGCGCTCACACGCTGCTATTCTTGCTGTCGGTTGTCGGCAGCTCTGCTCACCTCTCGCGGACACTGCCGGTATTTTGCAGAAATAAGCTTTCTTCCGTGCCCCAGAGCTCCTGCTGTGGGCACCCATTCAGGGAGGTTCCAACCACTGCGACCCTCTCACAGCCCAATCCGGCCTCAGCGCCAGTCTCTCCTGGGTATTTGCCGACATCCTGGCCTCCAGGCAGGATCCTCCTCAGCAGCCTCCTTCTCAACAGGATTTCTCCCGTCACAGGCCCAGAAAGCTTGGCCCGGCTCTCTCCTGCTGGTTTCCACTTCCTTATTTTCGGCCCACCTTTTATGCACCTGCAACCATTTAACAGGTTACAGGTGTGAGTCCTCAAGTCAAGCTGCCTGACTAAAATTATTGGTGTTCGCTGGACATGTCTGACCCGTATAACAGTCTTCAGGCCTCTTCCTCGTCTCAGTACCAGAGTGGTGAAATGGCATGTTAGTATGTACCACTCCTAGTCAACTCTTCCTCATCCCAGTACTATAGTGGTAATAATGAGGGGAAATTAATGGAAGTGATTTGCAACAGCCTATAAAGGCAGGGGGGAGGGTAAGGTTGGTTATCACAAGGAAAAGAGGCATACCATGTTTTGTCTGTGAACATCCTCTCCCCAATCTCCAATTTACAAGGACCCTCCACCCAGGAGATCCTCCCTTGCATCTCCACCCCCCAGGGTCAGAATCCAAAAGCGATGGCCTTTCCCTGGCCACCTGAGAAGAGGATCCAAGGGGATTGGGTTTGAGGATACCCTCAGGTTTCTCCTAGGCCACACAGGGTATTTTAGATGCACAGAGTTTACCTCTATTTAACCCCTCTGGAGTAGCGCACCTAGATCCCAGAAATGGGTTCCTCTGCCCCATGTGGGTAAATATTTAGATGCCAGACTCGGAAGGCCTCCAGAGAAGTAGGAAAAAAAATAAATTGAGGTCAGAATTTCCTGAATCGTTTACTCCCCAAAAAGTCACTGTCATTCCAGAATTAGATCCTCAGTTGGTCACTTGTTTGCAAAAATCAGGCAAAGACTCTAAGAAGGGGCTTGATAGGGCTCTTAAACTACCAGGATAAGGTACTGTATATCTCAGGTCCCCTTACAAAAACTTTTGATTCGACCAGGACAGCCAAGGAACAGGGCAATTTGGTGGAATCAATACCCCTTCGCCAGTGGGCCCAGAGGGCCGTTTGTTTTTTGGGCTATGCGATTTGGCCATTTCTGCAGAACAGCAGAAGGGAGTCTTATTGGTGTTGGATTCAAAACTGGCTGATTTGGCCCTCAGAGAGCATGGTTTCAATGCAGTTACAAACTTGTTTCAGGACAAATTCCTCAAGGATATACCAAAATATGTTGGCCTTTACACTTCCCTTGACAAGGCTCAAGCCACCCTAAGATTAGTCTTTGGGGGGAGGGTGTTTTTGGGCATCCCGGAAACAGACAGATGCACCTAGTACAGCAATCACAGGACATCTTTCTGTTAAATACCTTCAATCCCTAACGTGCAAGGGGATGGTGGACCAGAGAGTCATTCAACAAGGGTTTCTGCAAACAAAGATCACATCGAAGTAAGTCTGTTATATTTTTCAAATCACAATTCTTTCCAATGAAAAATAGGTGGCAGACTCACTGGGTTTTTCCATTCTTGGTGCAAAATCTCTCATAACCCTTGTGTTCTCCAGACCATACAGGGGTTTCACATTCAATTCTACACATCGCCTATTCAGATTGCTCCTACAGTACCAATTTGTTGACACATAGGTATGGATATAGTTGGACCCATTGAGACATACAAATTGGGAAACCGGTACACACTGGGTACATACTGGGGATATTATACTATGCAGACCATTATCCTGAAGATTTTCCTTAACAGAATAACAACACAACACATTTTACAAACATTTAATTCTGATTTTTTCAAGAGTTGGGTTTCTGAAGGATATCTTAACAGACCAAAGATCTACCTTTATGAGCAAACTCATGTCATTGTCTCGGGAGGATCGCTCAAGGGAAACGTGCTTGCCTTGGAAGTAAGACGACATGGAGCACCACAGGTTCAATCCCCGGGTCCGCGCTGAGAAACCTCTGGGTATTGAGTGTGTTATAAATAACCAATCATATCATATCATGTCAGAAGTAAAGGAAGTTCTCCAGATCAAAACTTTGTGTACCTCTATATATATCACCCTCAAACAGACGGTTTGGTAGAACGGTTCAACAAAACTATAAAGCATATTTTAAAGAAATTGGTTGAAACAGTCTGAATAAATTGGGATGCTATGACACCATGGGTCCTTTTTGCCATTAGGAAAACACCACACTCCTCAACAGGGTTCTTTCCATTTGAACATTTATATAGGAGGGATGGTCTTGATGTGTTACGTGAAACTTGGGAGGAACGAGAGGAATCTACCTTGTCACTATCCCAAAATGCCCAGTACCTGAAAGAACATATGGCGGCAGTCAGATCCATAGTACAAACTAATTTGATTAAAACCCAAGAACATAAAACTGATCATTATGATAGAAAGCTATACAAAGATCCTTTTCTATCGGGAAAAAGGTCCTAGTTCCCCTCCCTTCATCTGAAAATAAAATGCTTTCAAGTGCCATGGTCCCTTTGAAATAATAGTACAAGCGTGGCGTTATAATTATCAGGTTTCACAACCAGAAAGAAAGATCAAGGCTCACATTTGTCATGCGACCCTTCATAAAGAGTGAAGGGAGAATCCTGTTGAAGACACTACTGTGGTATTAACTAGTTTACTGTCTGATGAAAACAATACAAATACACTGATTCCTTCTGATTTAAGTCAAAATCAAAAATAAGATCTAATGGACCTCTTAGAACAGTTCCTGATGTTTTGAGAACTGAACCTGGTCATGTAAAAGTAATGTACCATTATTTACATATACCCCCAGGAAAGGTGGTCCATTTAAAGCCATATCAGATACCTGAAGCTAGAAAATGCATTATTGAAGAAGAAATAGAAAATATGTTAAGGGCTGATATTATCGAGCCGTCGCAGAGTCCCTGGTCATCCCCAATTGTGTAAGTCGCTAAACCAGATCAATCGTGGAGGTTCTGGAAGGTAAATGCAGGCTCCCAATTTGATAGTTACTCCATGCCTAGAAGTGATAATCTTATTGATCTGTTGGGGTCTACTGTTTACCTCTACACGATTGCTCTGACAAAGGGGTACTGGCAGGTCCTTGTTAGTCCAGCAGATAGGGAAATGACAGCCTTTTCTACACCTATTGGGCTTTTTTTTAATTGAAGGTGCTACCTTTTGGGCAGCAAGGAGCACCAGCTACTTTTCAGAGGCTAATGGACCAGATCCTCTGTCTCTCTGCTTCTTTCTGTGGAGCCTACATCCACAGTAAGCATGGAGAGAGCATGTTTATCATCTGTATTTAGTCACTAGAGCAATAAGAAACGCTGGGCTTACAGCCAAACCAAAGAAATGCCACCGAGATAGATCAGCAGTCAAATATCTTGGGTTTTTTGTGTAGGAAACAGACTTATAGAGCCCCAAACTGAAAAGGTCAGGGCAGTTAAGGAAACCCCCAGTCCCAAGAGAAAGAAAGATCTGAGAGCCTTTTTGGGTTTGGTAGGATATTATAGATGTGTTATCATTAATTCTTCATCCATTACATCCTATCTTAGTGACAAACTCAGAAATTCTGAGCACCAGGAGATTAAATGGTGAGAAGAAGATTGGTTGTATTTTGATAGACTTAAACACCCATTATGCAGTGAACTTGTACTGAAGGTGGCAGACCTCAACAGGGGGATTTGTCCTACAAACAGACTCTTCACATACTTTTCTGGGAGTAGCTCTTTCACAAGATCATGATGGTATAGAGCACCCCATTACTATATAAGCAGACAACTGTTCCCAAGGAAGAACAACTACATATCTGTTGAGCTAGAGGTTTTGGCAATCAAGTTGGCCATAACCTACCTCAAATACTATCTGCCAGACAGAAAATTCAGATTAGTCACCGACCATGCCCGCTTAACATGGATGAGCCTTCGCAAAGACACTAATGCAAGACTTATGCGCTTGTTCTAAGATTTACAGCCCTATTGATTTTCAGTTGAACACCTGAAAGGAAGAGAACAAGGGAATGTGGACATCCTTTCCTGTTTTCCTGTTTTCCAACAGGTGCTGCAAGAACCAGCCAGATTAGGGGAAGGGTATTGGATGAATCCAGTGGAGTCATCACGGATTCCCCAGCAATGACCTCCTCCCATGTGGTATGGGGACGACAGCCGCTACCTGATCCTGACCCTGGGCGCGGCTTCATGAAGGAGGATCACATGGGGAGACAGCTACCGGGGCGATGTCATGACTTCAATGGACGAGACATGGTATTTTCTCTATTCAAATGAGGACACCCCCTTATACCTAAGACCCTTTTTCATGAGGAAGATCCGCTGATGTCCCAGACCTTCATGGCATACTGTCAGATACATGTTCCCACTGGTAGAAAAAGTGAACCCTCGTCTTCATATTTCCATGGCCAAACACACAGCCATAACACCACTCACACTGCTGAAACATAACACCGTTTTCTTCTAAAGTTCCCTTTTGTAAAACCAGTAAAGAGGACTGTTAACAAACTCTATGAACTTCAGCCAGAACTCCCTAAGTACTGAGACAAGGAGGATGCAGGAGCGTGAACCATCTTCTAAGAACTTGAACCACAATGTGCAGTCTAGTTGTTTTTCCAAAGCGCCTTTACATGGGACATTCAAACCTGGCAAGCGCACTAATTAGAGAGGCAGTACAGGAGAAGATGTTGGCTCCTAGTCAAGAGCTCAAGAATGCAAAGGATACGTACCAGCAGTGCTTAATTTGTTAATTAATTTGCTGGTGGCCAACACCGGCAGTCTTTTTTGGGGAACGGAACATTGGGCGCACGTGTAATTCCTTTGTTCGTTGAACTATCATGATCATAAATCATTATATGAGTCATTCTGCTGCTCTCCTTGCAGTTGCAGGCCATGGCTGGCTGGCTGGGCCTACAGAAAAACAACAACAGCCAATGAAAACCAACATTCTGTTGTTACTATGCACTTTTGATACATTCTGTATAGTAACACAGAATGTACAGTTTTCATTGGCTGTTCGACTCCATGATGACGTGTGTGGGGGAGGGGGAGTGAGTGACGTGTTGTTGTTGCAGAGGCAGCAGGCAGTTCACATGCACACTTGACTTGGCGTGAGTGACTCGTGAAAGCCTGCTGCCCTGCACGTGTGGTTCCAAATTCGGTGTGCGGCCTAGTTTTGCTGCTGCAGGCAGCTTACGTTCCTCTGGACTGGGGCAGGCGTGGTAAGTACTCGTCCGGAATTAGTATTTTTAGTGTACTATAGTTATTAATTTGTGTCTCTCTGCTCGCCACCGAAATGACTAATCATCCACGGCGGCGAGCAGCGCTGCAGCACCATAATAATGAAGTATGCGTACGTATTCGAGCTCCCCTCTCCTCCCAACTTTGAATGTATGCGCTGTGCAAATTTTCATTGCGTGATTTGCGGCTGGTGTCGTCTCTGTGTGGTCGCTGTGCCCACCCAGGCATGCCCGGCCCGCCGTGCGACCGTAGCCCATAGGGCAGTATTTGGCCGTGCAGGCCCACGTGGCCCGGGCCGCAAAGCAATGCGAGCGGGAGCGGCGGCTATGTGAATCTGATCATAGCAACGGTAAAAATACCCCGCGGCTGCAGCCTAGGTCGTCCGACCAAGGCTGCAGCTGCGGGGCGCTTACCATTACTACGTGATCAGATTCACACAGCTGCTCGCATTGCCTCGTGGCCCCCGCGTGCCTTTGGCCTGCAGTGCCAGCTGAGCTGAGCCCGCCCATAGCACCCTGTACACAGCTAGTCCAATCGGACTATAGTCTGGCTTGTTCCTGGTCTTGCCTAAGGTCTCTGCGCCCCCAGCCCTCCAGCTCTCCTCCAAGACAGCACCTGTTTCGGGATTGCCCCCTGACCTCTACCTGGATGAAATGCATTCTTGCCTCAATAAGTACAAGCACAAATGATTCACAGCACTAACCTTAATCAACAGTATACTTTATCAAAAAGATTACAGAATCCAAACTTTTGATTGGTAGTTCCAAGTGGCAATTTTCATAAATACCGCCGCGGCTTGTCGTGAAATGCACCGAGCCAGGCATGCAGAGGGTGTTGGCACATTCCCATGGTCCCATCGTGGAGACAATTTTTATAGCTCATATTTGTTGTTATCTGGCGCTGTGGTTCAGGGCGCGTGCCATTAATCAGCACTGATCTCAGGAAGGCATCAACAGCACTATTTAAAGTGTCCCTGGCTGTGATGCAGCAAATCTGCGTTTGCTCAGTGCTGTGCTTTCTGCTTAACAAGCCCCGCAGCAAAATGGCAACACAGCCGAGAATGCGCACGCCAAACCCACTCTCGCAGACAGTATTAGGGCGTGCGGCACTGCAGGAAATGGGGTGCCATTTCTGTCAGGACTGCTGGACGTAGGACCCACACACACACCACAGCTTGCACTACTGTGACCAAGCTGCAGTGTAATATAGAATTAGTGGAAAAGTCTGCGGTACTTTATCTACGCTATACTTGCACTATTAACTCCACAGTTTATTGCAGGCATTTTTCCGATCCCCTTCCCCACCTTCCTCAACTGGGTAATTTGCAATGCAAACCGGGGGTAAGCACCCCAAATCCTATCATGCAGTCTAACACACACAACTCAGTCTTGAGGATTTGGCCGTGCAGCAGGCCCGTGGGGACGTGAAGCAATGCGAGCGGCGAGCGGGTCAGTGGGAGCGGCTGTGCACATGTCTTCATATCTCATGCAACAATGGCAGCCCATGCTAATACAGCGGGCTGCCTGTTTCTAGTGAAGGCAAGCTCATACTGCTGCTGTCAATGCTGGACATGTCTGCCTCTAAAGCCTATACAGCTTCTAGATGACCTGAAGAGGTTGTGCGGGAAGGTGATGTACCCACTGATTCTGGTGATACCTACTCTGGGAGTGACACTTCTGCCCATACTGGACCTGATCTGTGTGGGAAGGTTAAGCTGCGGTTACTTAGGAACTATGTCACCTTTGATGTACCCGTTCTGTGGGTTGTGTGAGGGAAGCTTCAGCTTGCTCTGTTCAATCTGCTGCACCCAGTGCTTAGGAGCAGCAGCAGTGTGATGGGCTGCTGGTGGGCCGATCTAGGTCTAGCACTGAACTGGCGCAGGCTGCGCGCGCACTGCGGGCGGCACCACGCCCAGCATTATGGGGCCAATATTTTTTGCGCACTGGCACTTATTTTTTTACAAATTAAGCACTGCGTACCAGTGTGGCAGAGCAGAAGAGACTGTCACGGGAGAGACACCGAGTCAGAGACTGAAAGCCTGTGGAGATGCTAGGAGCCACGAGGAAGGACCTGGGTGCTTAGAGAGTCGAGAAGCTGGCATTCTCCATTCCGGATCCTGAAGGGAAGCTGACGTACAATTGCAGAGCCACATGTGAGGCCGGGAGAACGTCCACAGCCTCCATATTGGAAAGCGGGTGAAAGTAGCACCCCGCAGAAATGCAAATCAGACGACAGCATATCTAAATGTAAATGTGGGGCCAAATGTAAAGAAACTTTACTAAGAGTATATCTAAATCAACCCGAGGGCCATACTGTCATGATCTCTGCTTCCAAAAGATCAGGACTTGCCCGACTCCCTTGGAAGCAGACCCATAACCCCGGTTCCGAGTGCCAGCCAGTCCCAATTGGGACCTTTTGGACCCTGTCCTGGCGCCAGTGGCACCAGGCTCATAAAGATGCCCAGTCCCAGCGCTGGAAGCGCCGGGCTCATAATGCTTGGGTGGACTTACCTGCAGCAGACCATGCTGCTTACTTACCTGCCAGTTGAACCCCTGATCCTCTTCTGTTTGGGACTACTTTTCCTGTTGGGTGGGGCAGGAGCCACTCCCTAGGTTCAGAACACTGGAACTCTTCTGGAAAGCAGGAACTCTTTTCTTACCTAGGCGTGGCTGTGGAAGGAGACACCTAAGCACTACAGGAGGCTATTTAAACCACACCCGATGGATGAATCTTGCTTTGCGTTATTCTGCATTCTCTGCAGCAGAACGCTCATCGTGTCTTCTGCTTCTGATCCTGGGCCTAAGGGAACAAAGGCTTACCATCCTGGAATCCAGTCTTCAGCAGCACCTGTAAAGACAAAGAAAGAACAGGTTAGCACTACGGTCTTCAGTGGCAGCGCATCTCTTACCTGGTCCATCGGCTGTCACCAACGCCTCGCGCTGCATTCCGGCATCTGAAAGACAAAGGCTTACCTACTCTTCGCATGCTCCGGAGGTCTTCGCACTGCATTCCGGCATCTGAAAGACAAAAGCTTACCAGCTCTTCGCACGCTCCGGAGGCCTTCGGCGCTGCATCCCGCATCTGAAAGACAAAAGAAGGTGCGTTTAAAGACATTGGGCAACTTTATTACTCACGTGCCATTACTCCTTCCCACGCCGAATCCAGTGGGTATTCCAGCACCCTTCAGCTTCTCTAAAGCTCCGAACTTGTACCTGCAAGATAAAAGGGACAGTTAGTGCGCATCGTGAAGCAGGCTACAAGCGCTTACTTACGTGCTTCCAGGCGCTTCTATTCCTCACGCGGGTTCGATCCTCAACTCTCATCAGCCCGCCATCCGCCATCGCCGGAACCCTGCAAAACAAGAGATATCATTACAAAAGACTTTTAAGACATTTGAAGTGCCCAGAACTTACCGTTCGTGCAGTTAACGATGGACAGCAGTCCTCTGAGGTCAAGAGGCCTGCACCCTTATCCAGTGAAGAAACTGGTTACGGCACCCTGCCCCGAGGCAGATGGAGAGCTCGGCGTTCACTTACCTAAGGTGAGGGCGTTAACCTTTGGGGTTCTACAGGAGAAGAGAAAGGGAAGAGGAGAGAGGCACCCAATAACCCCAGTTCATTAACCCATATTTTCTATCTGCAGACATCTTACTCTTCGAGTCAGACATACAGTGCACAGAGGTCCAGCCCAAAGAGCCAACCGTGTGTTACACATCACCTTTGAAGATACGGCATTCACCCAGTCAAGACCGGCGCCTCTGCGGGAATCAGGTGAGCGTTACAGAACGCAAAGCCTACCGCAAAACTCCCACCCAGGCGCTATGGAAACCTCGGATACCGACCAGCTAGCCCAGTTACTTGGGGAACTAAGAGCAGAAGTGCATGCAGCCCGTCAGGAAACGAATGCTCTAAGAAGGGAACTGATTATTTCCAAGGAGCGAACAGACGATCTCGCTAGACAATTGCTACAATCACAAGCCGGACAAACTCCGTTACCCGCATCAGGGGCAAATCTTCCTTCAACATCCTCTACGAACCCAGTGCAGATCAACCTACCTGGGAATGTACCTCTGGCTCCACCTGAACGATTTTCTGGTGACCCAAAGAGGTTTGTAGTATTTATTAATCAGTGCCGGTTGCACTTCTTATGCCGGCCAGCAGCCTTTCCAACTGATCAAGCTAAGGTAGCTTTCGTGCTTTCGTACCTTAGTGGCAATGCAGCAGACTGGTCGATCCCTCTAGTTAATCAAGATGATCCGGTTCTCCATGATTTTCAAGCTTTTCAGCTCAGTATGGAAAAACTGTTTGCAAGACATTCACAGGGGCAGGCCTTGGACAATGAGCTCCTTTCATTGCGACAGGGTAATCAAGACCTTTTGGCTTATATTGCGTCTTTCAACAGACTGATAGTGGAAACTCGATGGCCTGAGGACAAAAGGATTACGCTGTTTTATAGAGGTCTACGTGGAGAGCTCAAAGATGTGTTAGCCCAAGTAGTGAATCCCCCGCAAGACTGTTCGGACTATATTGACTTAGTCGTTCAAATTGACCACAGACTGCAGAACAGGAAGGCCGATCGTTCCAAGTTTGATGCTCGAGTATTTTCCAAACAACCAACTCCTACCAAAGGAGTAGACTCCGGGGAACCCATGCAAATAGGGGGCCTGAAAGGACCACTAACACAAAAGGAGCGGGAAAGGAGAAAACAGTTGCAATTATGCCTCTATTGCGGAAACTTGGGGCACTTTCTTCGAGACTGTCCGGTGAAACCAGCCAAGAAGGCAGTAGGAGCTGCAGTTACCAGGGTCACAAACTCTGAGCAGGGAAACGACCTCGCCCGACAAGAATAGAGGTCCTCTTGCCGAGCGTTAAAACCAGTTCCGTGACCTCGCATTTCGTGATACCTATGGTCCTCATTAGCCCTGAACATCCGGATCGATTACATGCGATTGAAGCTTACGTCGACAGCGGTGCCATCGGCAATTATGTGGATCATGAAATGGTTTTGAGGATGAATCTGACTCTTTGTCCAAAGGCTGTAAAGGACGTCATTACTACGGTGGATGGTACGGAGATAGCCTCCGGACCAGTAACGCATACCACCCAAGAAGTGACGTTAGTAAGTCAAGATGGACACCATGAGAAGATCGTGTTCGATGTGATCAAGGCCCCTCAGTTCCATATTATTCTAGGAATTCCTTGGTTAGAGAAGCACAATCCTCAGATCGATTGGCGAGCAAGAACGGTCCAGTTTCCAGAATGTGCCTCTACTTGTCACCCTCGTACCTGGTGTTGCACTGGCAGCAATTTCCTCGGAGGCTCCCCAGTTACCTCCTGAATACCTAGAATTCCAAGATGTTTTCCGGAAGGATCAGGCTAACTCTCTACCTCCTCATAGGTCTTATGACTGCCAGATAGACCTGATACCTGGATCTACTCCTCCTTGTAGTAGAATTTATGCCCTCACCGAGCCTGAGAATCTTCACCTCTGACAATACCTGGATCAATACCTAGCGAATGGGTTTATTCGTCCTTCCAAGTCCCCTGCTTCCTCAGCTTTGTTCTTCATTCCAAAAAAAGAAGGGGACCTTAGAACTTGTATAGATTATCGCGCCCTGAACCAGATCACCGTTAAGAATATATATCCGTTACCTTTGATCCCTGAACTCCTGGACCAAGTCAGAAAAGCATGCATATATACAAAGCTGGATCTTAGAGGAGCCTACCACTTGGTACGAGTAAAAGAGGGCGATGAATGGAAGACGGCCTTCCGCACCAAGTATGGGCTATTTGAATATCAGGTCATGCCCTTCGGACTTTGCAATGCCCCGGCCGCCTTTCAATATTTTATGAACGATGTCCTCAGAGAGCTCATAGATGTGTGTGTTGTTGTTTACATTGACAACATCCTCGTTTATTCTTCATCGGAAACTGAACATCGGAAACACGTGAAAATGGTCCTCGAGAGATTGCGTCAACACAAACTTTTCGCTAAGTTGGAAAAATGTGTTTTCAACGTGACTGAAGTTGAATTCTTGGGATTCATATTATCACCTAGCGGAGTGCGTATGGATTCAAAGAAGGTCGATGCAATTCTCAAATGGCCATCGCCATCCTCCGTAAAAGGTGTTCAAAGCATGTTAGGCTTCGCTAACTTTTACCGCAGGTTTATCCCCGAATTCTCTCGAATAGTCCAGCCCATCACCGCCTTGTTAAAGAAAAACAAACGTTTTGAATGGTCTACCGAGGCGGAACAAGCTTTCCAGAATTTGAAGACTAGATTTATCTCTGCACTGATCTTAAAACATCCTCGCCCAGAACTCCCCTACATTGTTGAAACTGATGCTTCAAGCCTTGCCATGGGGGCAGTTCTATCACAAAAGGACCCAGTAACCAATCAGTTGCATCCCGTGGCATTTTGGTCCCGCAAATTCTCGCCTCCTGAAATCAATTACACTATTACTGATAAGGAACTTCTAGCTATCAAGTCCGCCTTTAAGGCTTGGCGGCATTATCTTCTGGGGGCCCGACACACCGTTACTGTGATTACAGATCACCGAAACCTGCAATATTTGAAAACCACAAAAGCTCAATCCTCTAGGCAACTCCGTTGGGCACTATTCTTTGCCGAGTTTGACTTCATAATTACCTATCGACCTGGTACAAAAAACGGTAAAGCTGATGCCCTTTCTCGGATGGGAGTGGAAGAACATTTGATCAATCCTAAACCTGAACCTATCATTCCCGAACAAAGAATTCTAGGTGCAATCGCCACACAATCCATAGAGGAAGTTAAGGATAAAGCCAGGCTACTGGTAACTCCAGCAGTCATACAGAATTGGCATCTGCAGGGAAAGGACTTTACGGTGAAGGACAACCTATTATATTTCCAAGAACGGTTATACCTGCCCAGCACAGATTTACAGAAAAAGGTAATCTCTTGTTATCACGATTCTTTAATGGAAGGACATCCCGGTATGACCAAGACCTCGGAAAAGATCAAGCGCTACTTCTGGTGGCCGTCTTGGAAAAAAGATATCAGAGACTTTATAATGTCCTGTGGAGTATGCGCCCAAAACAAGAGTCAAAAGGAAAAACCAGCCGGCCTCTTACGCCCTATTGACATCCCGCCTCGCCCTTGGCATACGCTTTCTATGGACTTCATCACCGATCTACCTCCATGCTCCGGATACAATACGATCCTAGTAATCGTGGACCTATTCTCCAAGATGGCGCATTTCATTCCACTCAAAGGCTTACCAACAGCAGCAACTCTGGCCCGAGAATTTCTCGAAAACATCGTCCGACTGCACGGTTTTCCTTCAGTTCTAATTTCGGATCGAGGTAGTCAATTTATTTCTCATTTTTGGCGAAGTTGCTGTCGGTCGGCTCAAATTGATGTGAGACTTTCGACCAGCCACCACCTTCAAACCGACGGACAAACCGAGAGGACCAATCAAACTCTGGAACAGTATTTGCGCTGCATGCTACAACAAACTGAAAAAACTTGGAAAGATATCCTTTGGATAGCCGAATATGCCTACAATAACTCTGTCCACTGGGGAACTGGGAAGACCCCGTTTTTTCTTTTATACGGTAGTCACCCTCGAACCTCGGAGTTGGATCCACTCCAAGATCTTGGAACACCAGCAGTAGACCACCTGCATTCTACAATCACCCAAGCCTTTAAGGAAGCCGTTTCCCACCTTCAAAGGGCTAAAGAACAATACAAGAAAGGAGCAGACCAACATCGGAAGGAAGCCCCCCAATATCAAGTAGGAGATCAAGTCTGGTTATCCACCAAATATCTACCTCTAAAAGGACCTCGCACATTCAACCCAAGATACCTTGGTCCCTATTCCATCACTACAATAGTAAATCCAGTAGCGGTCAAGTTGGACTTGCCCCCTCACGTGAAGATACATCCGGTCTTCCACGTCTCTCTATTAAAACCCGTGCAACCTCAAACCCGACTAACTACATCTCCAAAACCTATTCTAGTTGATGGAGAACTCGAGTTTGAAGTCAAAAGCATCCTGGATTCCAAGATCTCCAAATCTAAACTATTTTACCTGATTGACTGGAAAGGCTACGGTCCCCAAGAAAGATCCTGGGAACCTGCAGAATATGTCCACGCGCCTCGTCTAATCAAAAGATTTCATCGAACATTTCCTAACAAGCCCAAACCCCCGGAGAAGCCCGGTTTGGGAGGGGCCTTGAGGGGGGGTGCTGTCATGATCTCTGCTTCCAAAAGATCAGGACTTGCCCGACTCCCTTGGAAGCAGACCCATAACCCCGGTTCCGAGTGCCAGCCAGTCCCAATTGGGACCTTTTGGACCCTGTCCTGGCGCCAGTGGCACCAGGCTCATAAAGATGCTTAGTCCCAGCGCTGGAAGCGCCGGGCTCATAATGCTTGGGTGGACTTACCTGCAGCAGACCATGCTGCTTACTTACCTGCCAGTCGAACCCCTGATCCTCTTCTGTTTGGGACTACTTTTCCTGTTGGGTGGGGCAGGAGCCACTCCCTAGGTTCAGAACACTGGAACTCTTCTGGAAAGCAGGAACTCTTTTCTTACCTAGGCGTGGCTGTGGAAGGAGACACCTAAGCACTACAGGAGGCTATTTAAACCACACCCGATGGATGAATCTTGCTTTGCGTTATTCTGCATTCTCTGCAGCAGAACGCTCATCGTGTCTTCTGCTTCTGATCCTGGGCCTAAGGGAACAAAGGCTTACCATCCTGGAATCCAGTCTTCAGCAGCACCTGTAAAGACAAAGAAAGCACAGGTTAGCACTACGGTCTTCAGTGGCAGCGCATCTCTTACCTGGTCCATCGGCTGTCACCAACGCCTCGTGCTGCATTCCGGCATCTGAAAGACAAAAGCTTACCAGCTCTTCGCACGCTCCGGAGGCCTTCGGCGCTGCATCCCGCATCTGAAAGACAAAAGAAGGTGCGTTTGAAGACATTGGGCAACTTTATTACTCACGTGCCATTACTCCTTCCCACGCCGAATCCAGTGGGTATTCCAGCACCCTTCAGCTTCTCTAAAGCTCCGAACTTGTACCTGCACGATAAAAGGGACAGTTAGTGCGCATCTTGAAGCAGGCTACAAGCGCTTACTTACGTGCTTCCAGGCGCTTCTATTCCTCACGCGGGTTCGATCCTCAACTCTCATCAGCCCGCCATCCGCCATCGCTGGAACCCTGCAAAACAAGAGATATCATTACAAAAGACTTTTAAGACATTTGAAGTGCCCAGAACTTACCGTTCGTGCAGTTAACGACGGACAGCAGTCCTCTGAGGTCAAGAGGCCTGCACCCTTATCCAGTGAAGAAACTGGTTACGGCACCCTGCCCAGAGGCAGATGGAGAGCTCGGCGTTCTCTTACCTAAGACATCTTACTCTTCGAGTCAGACATACAGTGCACAGAGGTCCAGCCCAAAGAGCCAACCGTGTGTTACACATCACCTTTGAAGATACGGCATTCACCCAGTCAAGACCGGCGCCTCTGCGGGAATCAGGTGAGCGTTACACAGCCCCAGGCCAGTAAGGTTGCTGCGATAGGGTCGAACACGGAGTCAGGGACATAGGGCCTCATTACACGGTAGGCGGTAAGGGATTACCGGCACCGGTAAGGGCACCGGTGCCGGTAATCCCTTACCACCCTACTACGAGGTCCCTCAGCGGGTCCCGTCCTTAACATGTGGTCAGACCACACGTTAAGGACGGGACCCGCTGAGGGACTTCAGAGCAAATAACGGTACCGCTAGTAGCGGTACCGTTATTTGTTCCTTCCCCATTCCCATTGAGCCCTAAGGGGGCTCGAATGGGAAAGGGGAATGGTAAATGACATGGGGACTTACCAGGTCCTCCAGGGTCGGAATGACCGGGTAAGTCCCCATACCGCCTACCCGGACCCAGAAGGCGGTAGGGGGTAGCTATGGCGCTAATAGTGCCATGGTTAACTCCTACTGCGTAAAGATGCGGTTAATCTCGATGAAATATTAGAGTCATAGTACTGATCCCACCCACTGCCAGTGTCTCCAATTTGACGTGTGGGCGAAGCTGAGGGCTCGGATACCAGTACGTAGCATATTGGGCTTGTGCAGCTGTCCAGTACAACATAAGGTCCGGCACCTTGAACCCTCCCATCTCGTATGGGAGCACCATAGCTGACAATACTTTTTTTTTAACAACTCTGTTTATTAAGTTTTAAACAATACAACGGAAAAATAGACATTGAACATAGGCATACCTCAGAAAAAGAAAACATGGCAATATCAAGAGCGGGCACCTCAGGGCTGAGGGGACGTGAGGCAATTGTGAAACAAGACAAAAAAATATTAGTAACACAGGTTCTGACTTACATCCACCAGCCGAGGGAGGGGTAAGAGAGGCAGGGGGGGTAAAGGGGGAGGCGGATTTCAGTGAGCATCAAGCCATTTACCCCATATCTTTTCAAATTTGCGGGGGGAACCCCGTGCGTTATAGACCCGCGTTCTGAAGCTGCGCATCTGTCCAGTTCATTAGTCCAGCGGTTCAGGCACAGTAGGTCTGCAGAGCCCCATTTAGCCGCAATGAGTCTTTTGCCCGCCCCCAATGCAATCGCTAGAAACATTTTTTCATATTTCGTCAGATCCACCTCTCCCCAGATGCCCAAAAGTACCATTTTAGGATTCCTAGGAATTGGCGTTGCCAGGACAGTGGAGATCGTGTTGATACAATCCCCCCAGAAGACTTGTAGCACCTGGCAGTCCCACATCATATGGTAGAAGGTGGCCGGCTCAGTTTTGCATCTAATGCATGTCCCCTCTTCGCATCCCCCCCATCTGGCCATAGCGGCGCGCAAGTGATAAGAGCGGTGAAGGATTCTTAATTGTTTAGTCTGTGTTTGGCTTCTATCCCGATTTCCCTATGGGACATTAGTGCATCAACCCAGTCTTCGGGTTCCAGTTCACCTAAATCCCTTTCCCACTTTGCTTTAAGCCCATCCAGCTGTGTAGCCCTGAAGGAGTTGAGGGCCTGATAGAGGGTAGAGGTGACCTTGGAGGGAATGCGTTGCGTGAGGTCATTAGTCTCAATGGTGGAGGAGGGGGGTATACATGTCGTATCAGGGAACTGGGTGCAGATGGCGTGGGCCAGCTGCACGTGTCGATACCGGTCCATGGGTGCCAGGTCAAATTGCTCTTGCATGGTCTCGAAGTCCAGGAGGTGACCCCCCTGTATCATGTGTGCTAGTGTATGCTAGTGTATGATTGCACTGATAGGCCTCTCTCCCACTATACAGGTCTCTCAAACCTAGCAGGGATTCTGTTTCCAAATTGCGTTGTACGATGTTTAGATTGCATGATGAGGCCTCTCAAATTTAGCGGGGGTTGTGTCTCCAAATTGCATTGTATGATGTTTAGATTGCACTGATAGGCCTCTCTCCCACTATACAGATCTCTCAAATTTAGCAGAGGTTCTGTCCCCAAATTTACATTGTATCTTGTTTATGTTGCACTGATAGGCCTCTCTCCCACTACACAGGTCTCTCAAATTTAGCAGGGGTTCTGTTTCCAAATTGCATTTGTACGATGTTTGGATTGCATGATTAAGCCTCTCAAATTCAGCAGGGGTTCTGTCTCCAAATTGTATTGTATAATGTTTAGATTTCACTGATAGGCCTCTCTCCCACAATACAGGCCTCTCACATTTAGCAGGGGTTTTGTCTCCAAATTGCATTGTATGTTGTTTAGATTGCACTGATAGGCCCCTCTCTCACTATACAGGTCTCTCAAATTTAGCAGGGGTTCTGTCTCCAAATCGCATTGTACGATGTTTAGATTGCATGATTAAGCCTTTCAAATTCAGCAGGGGTTCTATCTCCAAATTGCATTGTATGATGTTTAGATTGCACTGATATGCCTCTCTCCCACTATACAGGCCTCTCAAATTTAGCAGGGGTTCTGTCTCCAAATTGCATTGTATGTTGTTTAGATTGCACTGATAGGCCCCTCTCCAACTATACAGGTCTCTCGAATTTAGCAGGGGTTCTGTCTTCAAATCGCATTGTACGATGTTTCGATTACATGATTAGGCCTCTCAAATTTAGCAGGGGTTGTGTCTCCAAATTGCATTGTATGATGTTTAGATTGCACTTATAGGCCTCTCTCCCACTATACAGGACTCTCAAATTTAGCAGGGGTTCTGTCCCCAAATTTACATTGTATCTTGTTTATGTTGCACTGATAGGCCTCTCTCCCACTATACAGGTCTCTCAAATTTAGCAGGGGTTCTGTTTCCGAATTGCATTTGTACGATGTTTAGATTGCATGATTAAGCCTCTCAAATTCAGCATGGGTTCTGTCTCCAAAATGCATTCTATGATGTTTAGATTGCACTGATAGGCCTCTCTCCCACAATACAGGCCTCTCACATTTAGCAGGGGTTTTGTGTCCAAATTGCATTGTATGTTGTTTAGATTGCACTGATAGGCCCCTCTCTCACTATACAGGTCTCTCAAATTCAGCAGGGGTTCTGTCTCCAAATCGCATTGTACGATGTTTAGATTGCATGATTAAGCCTTTCAAATTCAGCAGGGGTTCTGTTTCCAAATTGCATTGTAATGATGTTTAGATTGCACTGATAGGCCTCTCTCCCACTATACAGGCCTCTCAAATTTAGCAGGGGGTCTGTCTCCAAATCGCATTGTACGATGCTTAGATTGCATGATTAGGCCTCTCAAATTTAGTAGGGGTTCTGTCTCCAAATTGCATTGTATGATGTTTAGATTGCACTGATAGGCCTCTCTACCACTATACAGGTCTCTCAAATTTAGCAGGGGTTCTGTCTCCAAATTTGCATTGTATGATGCTTAAATTGCACTGATAGGCCTCTCTCCCACTACACAGGTCTCTCAAATTTAGCAGGGGTTCTGTCTCCAAATTGCATTGTATGATGTTTAGATTGCATGATTAGGCCTCTCAAATTTAGCAGGGTTAATGCCTCCAAATTGCATTGTATGATGTCTAGATTGCATGATTAGGCCCCTCAAATTTAGCAGGGGTTCTGTCTCCACATTGCATTGTATGATGTTTAGATTGCACTAATAGGCCTCTCTCCCACTATACAGGTCTCTCAAACTTAGCAGGGGCTCTGTCTTGAAACCACGCCATGTTAGACTGCATGGTTAGACCACTCGCCCACTGTACAGGTCTCTCAAATCTAGCAGGGATTCTGTCTCCAAACTGCATTGTATGATGTTTAGACTGCACTGATAGGACTCTCTCCCACTATGCAGGTCTCTCAAATAACTGCGCTTAGTTCAGTACTCCATCAACCCCGGAAACCCACCACAACCTAACTAAATTAAGTCCCATTCCAGCAGACTGTTAACACCTAAACCCCCCCGACAGTGCACCCTTAGGAAACACACCCTACCCACCGACAGGAAAGCAACACTGAGTCAGAGTACACCCCAGCGTTCCAGAGAAGGAAAAACCGAGGTCACTGCGACAGCACAACACAGCATGGAGGACCAGCTGCCTTACTACACCTGCTCTTAAACTGGAATATGACCCGACCCAGAAAAGGACGCAGTGAAAGAGAACAAGATTGTGCAACAAGAGACGCGAACACACAACGCCGACAGAACCCACAAGAAGCAGCCCTATTGGAAGGAAACATGCCTAACACAGCCATAACCGGAACAAAACCTACAAGAGAAAAATCCTTATACCTCACACCTTACCTTGCAACAACCACAGTACACTGACACCCCAACACGGAAACCTTGAAACATGCAAAGAATTTGCTGAAACACGCGGAAAAAAGATGGGAGCACTCAACAAGAGAGTGGCAGGGCTCCGACCCAATTACACCTTACATCACAAGAACAGAAGGGCAACATCGATTTCCACTACACCCCACACAATACGGCGAAGCACCAACAACCGACAATTCTACCCCCCACCCAACAATCGGACTCAATGAAGAAACCACCACTGATCCTCATCCGAGAACCATCACAGCAGAAACACCAAGATTAATCAGCCCTGTTATCAACCTATTGGACCGCTTCAATGAAGAAGCAGCTGTCGCCGTTCTTCATCCTACCAACATCAACGCGGAAACACCACGAACAGACAATCACAAACTTGAGCAACAAATAACCTCAAAACAAAATATCACCCAGAAAATCCACTGTAACCTAATAAACGCCAGGTCAATGTCCAAACATTCAACTGAAATATACGACCTCCTGTCAGAAGGAGGCATAGACATCCTATTTTTAACCGAAACATGGCTAGACAACAACTACAAGATCACCCTCAACAACTGCCTGCCTGAAAACTTCAAATGCATCCAAACAAACAGAAAATCCAAAAGAGTGGGGGGCTAGCGATCATCCACAAGGAACAACTGGCCATCAAAATGGAAGATCCACTAAACATCGAGAAATGCGAAAACTTTAATACTACGACTTTCAGTAAATCCCAAAACGAACCTGAAATTCATCCTGATATACAGACCACCAACCTACGATGCGACTTTCATAGACGCTTTCACGGAAGCAATCACCATCCTAGCCATCAAATACAACCATCTGATCATCCTCTGAGATTTCAACATCTGGTTTGACGAAGAAACCACAACTACACTAAATTCCTTAACCGCCCAACTAGCAGCCATGAACCTACAACAACTAGTCAAAGGAGCAACCCACTCAGAAGGACACACTCTTGACGCAATCTTCACCAACAAGGATCTCATCACCACGGCACCCCCAATTCAAATACTTTGGAGCGACCACCTCATCATTCCATTCATAATCACAACGGCCGCTGCAACAAAAAAGCACCAAGAAAAACGACCCATCGTGATGAAAAGAAATTGGAGAACCATAAAAAACTCCAACCTAACCGAACTCCTAGAACTCAGCAAACCACATCAACCAATGAAGAAACAGACCTAGACAAAAAAGTTGCACTACTTCATACCTGGAACGCAACAACCCTAGACGACATCGCCAAAGAAAAGCCCTTCGCCCCATCACGTAAGAAAACTACAGCTAATTGGTTCACCCCGCTGCTCAACGCCATGAAACACCACCGCAAACAAATTGAAATTCCTACAACAGATCCGCTCATATAAAAAGGAAATACAAAAAGTGAAGAGGAAATATTACGATAACCGAATCTTCAGAGCACCAAACGCTCAAAAAGAACTATTCAAAATCATAAACAAAATAAAAAACCCACCGGGCTGCAATAACACACCAATTCCATCGATGAAACTCTGCGAGGACCTCGGAGACCACTTCAAAAACAAAATAACCTCCATCCAATACTCCATACAAAACAGATCAAGCGATCACAGCTCAAACCCCACCGACACCGACGAGGAACACGCAAACAAGCTACGAAACTTCCCAGAAATATCAGTTGAGGCTTTCATCAAACTGGTAAACCAAAGCAATAAATCAGGCTCTCCCGAAGACCCAAGACTCAAGACCGGCTTTTCAGTTATTGACATATTGACACAGACAGATCCTTAGTTTTGGTTTATGGACAGTGTAAGGCACCGGAGGGCGTCATCACTTCTTTCCCCAACATATCCTCCTCCCAGGAGGCCAGGGAAAAGTCATCACTCTCGGATCCTGACCCTGGGGGTAGATATGTGAGGGAGGAGCACCTGGGTGGAGGAGACTTGCACAGTGGGGATGAGGAACCCTTGGGTGAGACCCAGGGGGTCATTACGAGGTTGGAGGTAACCATGCCTCAATTTGTGGCATGGTTACCTCCTTACCGGGTACCGGGTCCGGGTTCCTCAAATGAGGACTAATCGGGCCATTCCAACCTTGGAGGAGCCAGTAATTCCTCATTCGAGGAACCCGGACCCGGTACATCCCCATCCCCATTCGAACCCCCGTAGGGCTCAATGGGAATGGGGAGGGAGCTAACAATGGGCCCGTTAATAACGGTGCCCGTTGTTAGGTCCCTGGCTTGCTAGCGGGACCCGCCAAGGGCACCTTATTTTACCAAGTGCCCTTTGCGGGTCCCGCGAGCAGACTCCTAATAGGGCGGTAAGGGGTTAACGACGCCAGCACCATTACCGGTGCCGTTAACCCCTTACCACCCAGCTTGTAATGACCCCCACAGTATCCCCAAGGCCTTCATAGGTTATTACCGGTCCCTTCCCTATCTTTTACATAAATCATCTCCCAGTAAATACAAGTCAGGTACTGGGACGAGAAAGAGACACACCAGAGCCATACATCCTCTCTTTTTGGATTCTCACACACGCGAACACCACTTAGGTACTGAGATGAGGAGGCCACCATTAACACAGAAGACAGACTGGAAGAAGAAACATGAGTGGTCTAGTTGTTGGACTCATTATCATGGAGCTGAGAACTTTAAAACAGGCTCAGCTGAGAGGCTTGGAGAGAGGCATGGAAAGATGCACAGATAAGAGCGCGAAGAAGAGTTCCAGGGCAGAAGTTGTGGCAGCAAGAAGGCACCTTCCCAAGATGCTTGAAGGTATAGAGAGTGTGATCCGATGCAGCGAGTAAAAGGGACTCATTGGCAGTGTGAGACAAAACTAAGAAGGCAGCGCAAGATGTATCAAATTTATTGGGAGCATTGGAGAGCCTTTCGAACGCTCACAGGTGCAGGACCGCTGACTGCAGATTATTAGAACTCCGAAGTAAGCAGCAGGGAAGCGAGGAAGCCGTGGAAGACACTGTATGCCAGAGCGAACCAGCGCGAGCAGACTGTGAGTGGAGATATTTCTCCAGAAAGCTGAAAGTGGAAAACAGATCGTGAGAAGGCCAATGAGTCCGCCTGGGTGAAAAGGGGGCCCTGGGCACTGTGTATGGGCAGTTTAGTTCAAAAGACATTTAATTTTGAATACCTGAATTGAATATAAAGAAACCAATATGAAAAATGAATAAACATGATGAGAAGCCATGAAAGCAAGCATTGCCAAGAGTCAAATAAGCAAGCATTACCAATAGCCAAGGATAGTTGTGCAAATGAACCAAAAGCCCATATATTTCACTGCTGATTGGGCTAAATGGAATTTCTGGGGATTGGCAGTCAATCCGTTAGGGCTCTAATGACTTCATAGAGATAGAAACATGTTCTGGACAACTCTCGCTATGTTTGACAATGTCGTAAGGTTACGTGCCACATAAATGTGCAAACGGTCTCAATACTCTATACATAAGGTGTTGGAAGGTGACAGGTGCCCCATGAATGCCGAATGGGACAACCTTAAATTGAAATAACCCCTGTGGGTTCGAGAAAGCTGTTTTCTCTCGATTTGTGGGATTAAAAGGGACCTGCCAATAGCCTTTATTTATTTTCTATTTATTTATTGCTTATTTGTATAGCGCCTATACACAGAGCAGTGTTTCTAAGCGCTCAACGAGGCTAGGGGAACAGTGGGAAAAAACAACAGTCATTCAGAGCCCTGACTTTCTGAATGATGCAGGCCTGCACAGAGCAGGGTAAGTGCAGGAATAATGGCAAATAATACATATACCAGAGAAGAAAACTCTTTCATGTCTGATGACAATCCTTCGTTTTTCAAAGTGCCTTACACAAATAGTGTAAAGGTGGTTGGGGGTGGGGGTGTTGTAGAACAAGACAGGCTACTACTATACTGAAAGTTGCGCCGAATAGCCTCTCTGAGAATGTTGAATTAGAATTGTTCCCACTCACATTCTGAAGCATCCCCAATAGCCTCCCTGAGAAAGTTGAATTTAGAATTGTCCCCACCTGCTTTAGAATCGTACCCAATTGCATTTAGAAGCTGCGCCCAATAGCCTCTCGGCAAAAGTTGAATTTAGATCTGTTCCCACCTGCATTTAGAAGTGTACCCAATTGCATTTAGAAGTGTACTCAGCTGCATTTGGAGGCTGCGCCGGATAGCCTCTCTGTGAAAGTTGAATTTAGATCTGTTACCACCCGCATTAGAACTGTTCCCACCTCCATTTAGAAGTGTACCCAATTGCATTTAGAAGCTGCACCCAATAGCCTCTCTGTGAAAGCTGAACTTAGAACTGTTCCCACTTGCATTTAGAAGTGTACCCAGTTGCACCTGAATGTTGCACCCAATAGCCTCTCTGTGAAAGTTGATTTTAGAATTGTTCCCACCTGCATTAGAAGTATACCCAATTGCATTTAGAGGTTGCACCAAATAGCCTCTCTGAGAAAGTTGAATTAGAATTGTTCCCACTCACATTCTGAAGCATCCCCAATAGCCTCCCTGAGAAAGTTGAATTTAGAATTGTCCCCACCTGCTTTAGAATGGTACCCAATTGCATTTAGAAGCTGCGCCCAACAGCCTCTCTGTGAAAGTTGAATTTAGAATTGTCCCCATCTGCATTAGAAGTGTTCCCACCTCTTTTAGAAGTGTACCCAATTGCATTTAGAAGTGTACTCAGTTGCATTTAGAGGCTGCGCCCGATAGCCTCTCTGTGAAAGTTGAATTTAGATCTGTTACCACCAGCATTTAGAAGTGTACCCAATTGCAGTTGGAAGTTGCGCCGGATAGCCTCTCTGAGAAAGTTGAATTAGAATTGTTCCCACTCACATTCTGAAGCACCCCCAATAGCCTCCCTGAGAAAGTTGAATTTAGAATTGTCCCCACCTGCATTAGAATTGTCCCCACCTGCATTAGAATTGTTCCCACCTGCATTTAAAAGTGTACCCAATTGCATTTAGAAGCTGCGCCCAACAGCCTCTCTGTGAAAGTTGAATTAGAATTGTTCCCACTCACATTCAGAAGCACCCCCAATAGCCTCCCTGAGAAAGTTGAATTTAGAATTGTCCCCACCTGCATTAGAAGTGTCCCCACCTGCATTAGAATTGTTCCCACTTGCATCTAGAAGTGTACCCAACGGCATTTCAGAAGTGTACCCAATTGCATTTAGAAGCTGCGCCCAATAGCCTCTCTGCGAAAGTTGAATTTAGATCCGTTCCCACCTGCATTAGAAATGTTCCCACCCGCATTTAGAAGTGTACCCAATTGCATTTAGAAGTGTACTCAGTTGCATTTGGAGGCTGCGCCGGATAGCCTCTCTGTGAAAGTTGAATTTAGATCTGTTACCAACTGCATTAGAACTGTTCCCACCTCCATTTAGAAGTGTACCCAATTGCATTTAGAAGTGTACTCAGTTGCATTTAGAAGCTGCACCCAATAGCCTCTCTGTGAAAGCTGAATTTATAACTGTTCCCACTTGCATTTAGAAGTGTACCCAGTTGCACCTGAAAGTTGCGCCGGATAGCCTCTCTGAGAAAGTTGAATTAGAATTGTTCCCACTCACATTCTGAAGCATCCCCAATAGCCTCCCTTAGAAAGTTGAATTTAGAATTGTCCCCACCTGCTTTAGAATCGTACCCAATTGCAGTTGGAAGTTGCGCCGGATAGCATCTCTGGGAAAGTTGAATTAGAATTGTTCCCTCTTGCATGTAGAAGTGTACCCAACAGCATTTAGAAGTGTACCCAATTGCATTTAGAAGCTGAACCCAATAGCCTCTCTGTGAAAGCTGAATTTAGAACTGTTCCCACCTGCATTAGAAGTATACCCAATCTTATTTAGAAGCTGCGCCCAATAGCCTCTCTGAGAAAGTTGAATTAAGAACTGCTCCCACTCTCATCTAGAACTGTACCCTGCACCCTCTCTGAGAAAGTTGAATTTAGAATTGTTCCCTCTTGCAATTAGAAGTGTATCCAACGGCATTTTAGAAGTGTACCCAATTGCATTTAGAAGCTGCACCCAATAGTTTCTCTGAAAGTTGAATTTAGAACTGTTCCCACCTGCATTTAGAAATGTACCCAACAGCATTTTAGAAGTGTACCCAGTTGCACTTGAAAGTTGCACCCAATAGCCTCTCTGTGAAAGTTGAATTCAGAATTGTTCCCGACAGCGTTTTAGAAGTGTACCCAGTTGCATTTGAAAGTTGCACCCAATAGCCTCTCTGTGAAAGTTGAATTCAGAATTGTTCCCACCTGCATTAGAAATATTCCATTTTATTTAGAAGCTGCGCCCAATTGCCTCGCTGAGAAAGTTGAATTAAGAACTGATCCCACCTGCATTCTAGAACTGTACCCTGCACCCTCTCTGAGAAAGTTGAATTTAGAATTGTTCCCACCTGCATTTAGAAGTATACCCAACTACATTTGAAGTTGTGCCGATTAGCCTCTCTGAAAAGTTGCTCAACTCAGTAGTATACCCAACTGCATTTAGAAAGTGTACCCAATTGCATTTAGAACCTTACCAAGTTGCACTTAGAAGTATACCCAATTGCTTAGAAGCACCAATTAGTCCTTGACTAGTTGAGCCCAGAGGTGTACCTATAAGTGTGAGTCACCGACCCTAGAACCACAATCAGAAAACCCTCCTAAATCAACCCAAAGCTCACACCAATCATGAGCGCACCAACTCCACCAGTGCCCGTCAGAAACGACTCCCATGGACCCCCTCCACTCTCCGATCTGCCCTCCTTCCGCCCCCCCTCCCAAGACAACCCACCATCTTCCGCAATCCCTGCCAGCACCCTCACCAAACACCAAGCCAGGGGGGCACGATGGCGTGCCACCCACCCCAAGACCACTCATCTCCTGAACCCCACTGCTGACCCGCCAGCACTGCCCATGCCCGCTCCCCCATTACCACACCCCACCCTGCAGTCACCCACCCCCCGCCTTGCCATCATACCCCTGCCACCTTCTCCCCCGACTGCACCCTTTCCCCTCCCTAAAAACTGCGCGCCTAGCCCTAGCGAGAACCGAAGCTGCCTCCGTCTCCCCCTCTGACCCCCCTACCCTCTCTCTCACACCAATCGCAGCAAAGAAACTAAAGAGGAAGCGTTCCTGGTCCCCCTCAACCTCTCTGCTCTCCTCGCCTCCCTTGTCTCGTCCCACCACCTCTCTCCCACAATCTCCCCCCTCCCCCGTGGCCTCTCCCTTCCTGAAACCCCTCTCCCTCGATTTCTCCTCAACCGCAACCGAAACTCCCAACCGCCCTCCCCCCGTCCTCAAATCCCCCTCCCCAAACCCGATCATCCCACAACACACATCCACCCAACCCCGCCGTAAACCAGCAAAACTCCCGGCTCGCCCTCTTTTCCCTAGCACCACCAACCCTACCCCTCTCCCTCCACTCTCTCCCCCTCCGCCCAATCCCGCTCCAGCACCAAAACCAACCTTCCCTGCCGATGTGAACTGTATCCTATTTAACGCCCGCTCTGTAGCAAAAAACAGACACTGCATCTTTGACCTCCTCACCTCCGTCAAACCAGACCTAGTTTTCATCACCGAAACCTGGTTCTCTGATGACTTCAGCCCAATCGCAAATGAAGCCTTTCCGCCCAACTACTGCCTCATCCCACTGAACCGTCCGTCCAGAGGAGGGGGAGTAGCATTTGTCTTCAAATCTCTCTTCCGCGCCTCAATCATGGACAACCAACCCTCCATTCCATCCTGCGAATCCCTCCTCGTTAAACTATCCCTCTCCCCGTCGCTCTCACACACCTTCCTAATAATCTACAGGCCCCCTGGCTACGATAGACATTTCGCAAACAACCTTTGCGACTCTATTGCCACCCTCCAAATAAACCGTCCCAACCTCACCCTTCTCGGAGACTTCAACATATGGCTCGACATCCCCACCAATCCTATGACACACGCCCTGATTGACGGTCTAGATGCAATTAATCTCCACCCCCGCATAAACGGACCGACTCATTTTAAAGGACACACTCTCGACGCCATCTTTAGCTCCAACAACCAGATTCGGTTAAAGCCCCCCACTCCTATCATCTGGTCCGACCACTTCATTCTCTCGTTTGCCATCCCCGCACCCGGCCCCCTAACCGTACCTGCTTCTGAACCTCCTAACCTACGAAAGTGCTGGAAACAACTAATAATCACCCCGGACCTAGCCGAGGCACTCCTCCAGTGTCCACCACCTACCTGCCACCCTAACAACCAACTAACACGTGAGGCCTTTGACTCATGGCTCAACACATCTCTGATGCGACTCACCCCTCCATGCAAACCATCAACCCGCTGTGGCCCGTTCCCGAGATGGTTCACTCCTGAGCTGAAGACCAGTAAACGACACTACAAATACCTAGAACGCAATTGGCAAAAAGAGAAAACCCTCTAGAGCAGGACCACCTTGGCCCGACACTTGTACCGTTACAAGGCTGAAATCCGGAAAGCTAAAAAAGCCCACTACAACACCCGAATCCTAAACTGCAAAAACCCAAGCAAAGAACTCCACAAAATCATCTCCGAATTCACCAACCCAACTTGTAATACAACTGCCCCGACCCCGTCACAATCACTGTGTGACTCACTCTCCCTCCACTTTTACACCACAGCTATTGAAAGGACAAAAACTCTAAACACCAAACTGGCTCTCATACAACCAATTAACAATCCCCCTTCCATACCGGCCAGCCCGTCAAATGCAACCTCTACTCAACCAACGTTCGAATCCTTTAGTCCAATATCACCAGAACAATTTCTCAAACTTCTATCTGGCCGCAAACCATCTGGATCCCCTCTGGACCCCTGCCCAGCCACAACCCTTAAAGAAATCTTTGCTTCCACCAGCGCTGGAGAACACGCAAGATCTATCATAAATGCCTCCCTTTCCTCCGGTATTTTTCCCAAAGCATTCAAAATGGTACACGTCAAACCTCTAATTAAAAAACCCTCGCTCGACCCTCTCAAGCCCAAAAACTACCGCCCAATCCCAAACACTAGATTCCTTGCCAAACTCATTGACCGAACCGCCTACTCCCAACTAAACTCCTTTGTCGAAGCCAACAATCTCCTTGACCCCGCCCAATCAGGTTTCAGAACTCGGCACGGAACTGAAACAACCATAACCTCGATCTGGGACGACCTTAAAATGACAGCAGACTCCGCAGAATGTGCCGCTCTAATCCTTCTCGACCTATCCGCTGCCTTTGACACGATCAATCGCTCAATCCTCCTAGACCGCCTCCACTCCCTAGGAATTCGTGGAACCGCTCTTAAATGGATAGCTTCATTCCTCAAAGACAGGCACCAAATAACAACACTCTCCAGCTTTACCTCCCAAGCTCGACCAGTCGACACGGGAGTTCCTCAAGGAGCATGTCTATCCGCCCTCCTGTTCAATCTCTACCTGACCACCCTCCCACAAATAATTTGTTCACACAACATCCTATGTTACAACTACGCAGACGGTACTCAACTAATTCTAAAATTCCTGAACTCGAAACCCAACTCCCAACCCGACCTGGCACCCTGCCTTGTAAACATAGAGCGCTGGATGACCCAAAGCCACCTCTTGTTAAACCCCTCCAAAACAGAAATCATGGTTTGCGGCAACTCCGGCCTTCTTCCGCACCCACTACCCTGGCCACCCACCATGGGCAACTCACCTACACCCTCCAAAACAGTAAAAAAATCTCGGATGCACCCTACACGCCAACCTAACACTCTCGCGCCAAGTCAACAATGTCTCAAAGTCCTGCCACTACCACCTTAAAAACCTTAGGCGGTGTCTTTCCATACCTCTCATTTCCCAACAGAGTCTCTGCTGTCCAATCAATCGTTATATCCAGACTGGACTACGGAAACCCCCTATACCTCGGAATCCATGCCTACCAACTGAATAAACTCCAAAGAGCACAAAACGCGGCGACCATATATCCCCAGACTTTAAAACACTGCGCTGGCTTCCAGTAGCCCGTAGGGAAGCTTTCGAAACCTTATGCCTCTCCCATCGAGCACTGCATAAAACTGGACCGCAATATCTTCAAGCAAACTAATACCTTATCATCCCACTCGCACACTAAGATCAAGCTCAGCCGGCCTCCTAGTAATTCCCAAGACAAACTCAGTCAGGCTAGGCGGATCATCATTCTCTGCCTTGGCATCAACCCTGTGGAACTCACTCCCACCCCACATCCACCTAACTGAGGACATAACGTCCTTCCGCAAACTACTGAAAACCTGGCTCTTCCCATAAAACAGGATCATCACAATAATACCGACCCATCAAACTACATGAAGCGAGAAATGACAGCTAAATAAACTTGAATGTAAACTAGAAATACAAAACAGGCCTAAACGAGTAAAGTAGATCAAAACAGTGAAACAGAAAATAGGAATAAATCATTGAGAAACTTGGAGATCTGAACCGATGAAAGGGACATAATGAATGAGAAGGGAATACAGTGATTGACATAAATTAAACAGTTAGAATGGATGAAGCGTACAGAACAGACAAATACACTAAACGGAAGCGTGCGGTTAAGACTGGAGAGCAGATGAGTTGTGGAAAGCGGATGAGGGTGGAGAGCGGATGAGTGTGCAGAGCGGATGAGTGTGCAGAGCAGATGAGTGTGGAGAGCGGATGAGTGTGGAAAGCGGATGAGTGTGGAGTGCGGATGAGTGTGGAGTGCGGATGAGTGTGGAGAGCGGATGAGTGTGGAGAGCGGATGAGTTGTGGAGAGCGGATGAGTGTGACGATCGGTAAGAGTAGAGAGCAGATGAGAGTGGAGAGCGGATGAGAGTGGAGAGCGGATGAGAGTGGAGAACGGATGAGTGTAGAGAGCAGATGAGTGTAGAGAGCGGATGAGTGTGGAGTGCGGATGAGTGTGAAGAGCGGATGAGTGTGGAGAGCGGATGAGTTGTGGAAAGCGGATGAGTGTGACGATCGGTAAGAGTGGAGAGCAGATGAGAGTGGAGAGCGGATGAGAGTGGAGAGCGGATGAGAGTGGAGAGTGGATGATTGTAGAGAGCAGATGAGTGTAGAGAGCGGATGAGTGCAGAGAGCGGATGAGTGCGGAGAGCGGATGAGAGTGGAGAGCGGATGAGAGTGGAGAGCGGACGAGTGCGGAGAGCGGACGAGTGCGGAGAGCCGACGAGTGCGTAGAGCGGCCGAGTGCGTAGAGCGGCCGAGTGCGGAGAGCGGATGAGTGTGGAGGGCGGACGAGTGTGGAGAGCGGATGGCGGTTGAGAATGGAGAGCGGATGAGTGTGGGGAGCGGATGAGTGTGGAGAGCGGGTGAGTGTGGAGAGCGGATGGCGGATGAGAATAGAGAGCGGATGGTGGATGAGAATGGAGAGCGGATGAGAGTGGAGAGCGGATGGCCGATGAGTGTGGAGAGCGGATGAGTGTGGAGAGCGGATGAGTGTGGAGAGCGGATGAGTGTGGAGAGCGGATGAATTTGGAGAGTGGATGGCAGACGACTGCGGAGAGCGGATGGCGGATGAGAGTGGGGAGCGGATGAGTGCGGAGAGCGGTTGAGTGCGGCGAGCGGTTGAGCATGGGGACCAGAAGAGAGCTGAGGAGCGTGGAGAAGGGACGAGTGTGGAGAGCAGATTAGTGCAAAGCGAATGATTGTGGAGAGCGGATGAATGAGGAGAGCGAAAAGTAAATGTGTAGAGTGGATGGGCGTATGGAACGGATGTGCATATGGAACGAACGAGTGTCTGATGCGGATGAATATATGGAGCGGACGATTGGGTGAAGCGGGTAAATGTGTGGTGCGGACGAGTGTGCCTAACATATGAATCCATGGAGCGGACAAAAAACATAGAGCATATGAGTGTATGGAATGGATGAACAGACAGAGCAGACGAGTAGTTGGCTTTTCCGATGAGTGGATGGACCGGACGACCATTGTGGACTGAACGAGTGCCCTATCTGGAGCCGGTATCCAGACTAGACGAGTATAAACTACAAGAGTGTGCGGACTGGACGAGTGTGCGGACTGGACGAGTGTGCGAACTGGACGAGTGTGCAGACTGGACGAGTGTGCAGACTGGACGAGTGTGCGGACTGGACGAGGGTGTGAACTAGACGATGATAATGACTGACGAATCTGTGAAGCGGACGAGTATGAGGAATGGACGAATATGTGCAACGGACCATACTTAATATGCTTTGGAATGAAGGAAACACTTGAAAACATACATCATACCACACCCCACGCTTACTCTCCCCCTTACACCACCACTCATCTAGAACACAGAGATACTATGACACCATTCGGTATAACTGTTCTCATATCTACATCTCCCGCTTACTCCACATCACTCTAAGTAATCATTGCTGGGTGCACACCCCCCAGTCAGGCGTTCTCCTCAGGCCTAACGCAGCCACACTCGTTCTGGGTAAAACCGACCAGAGCGAACCCATACTCCTGACCTCTCAACCACCACACCTACAGCTAAGAAGCAGCTGCCACTAGATTTCCGCACCAGCTGCACACATACCTGGTACGCACACGCACTTTTGGACTCCCTCTACTCTCTCTACTGACCTGAACTTCGGGTCCCAAGGGCGTTCAACTTACCAGCGCCTTCAGACCATACCAATGGTATATAAGGCGCTATATAAATGCAAAATAACATAACATAACATACAATGCTAAATTGAAGTGGATCATTCAATTATATAGCAGTGTGACATAAATACAGTGGAGGATAGAAGAAGAGGAGAGTGCTAGCAGAGACAGTGGGGTAGAGTGGGAAGGGGAGGAGGAGGAACAGTGGACACGAAGGCTGCATATGGCACAGCTAAATTCGATTTTTGTCAGGACAAGGTGAAAACACATGTAGCCACTAGGCAAGGCTAAAATCGATTTTTGGCAGGACAAGGTGAAAATACGTGCAACAACTGGGCACAGCTACATTCGATTTTTGGCAGGACAAGTGAAAACACATGTAGCAAATGGGCACAGCTAAATTCGATTTTTGGCAGGACAAGGTGAAAACACATGCAGCAACTGGGCACAGCTACATTCATGTTTATGTAGGACAAGGTGAGAACACATGCAGCCACTAAGCAAAGCTAGAATCAATTTTAAGCAGGACAAGGTGAAGACACATGCAGCAACTGGGCACAGCTAGATTCGACTTTAGGCAGGACAAGGTGAGAATACATGCAGCCACTAGGCAAAGCTAGAATCGATTTTAGGCAGGTCAAGGTGAAGACACATGCAGCAATTGGGCACAGCTAAATTCGATTCTAGGCAGGACAATTAGGTAAGGTCAATTGTGGATATGTATTTTGTAGAGCTTAGTTTGTCAATGAGATCATCAATCCGAATTGTCGGATAATTGTCAAATAGGGAGATGGAATTAAGTTGCAACAGTAACAAAGCCTGTATGCAAGAGCAACCTGGCAAAAGGACGCCAGATCAGATGCTTTCATCAAGAAACCTGAAACAGAGAATAGGTTTCCAAGCAGGAGAGTGTACTGGGAAGTTTATGATGACTTGGGCAAAAGAACTATAACAGTAACTGAGTTTCCTAGCAGGAGAGTGTACTGGGAAGCCTATGTTGGTCTTTGCAGTTGGAAGCTACTAAACAAGTGAATGGTGACAAATCGAGCAATAATAAAGCTTCTAGGGCACTTGAAAGGGTAATAAGTGAAGTCTCGCTGTGAAGTTGAAACTGTGGCAAGATACCCATGAAACAGATCCATGTAAGGTGCGTTGGTTGCATGACCTGTAATTGATGACCATGTGGTCCGACAACTGCGCCTAAACCGAATACACCCACCTAAGGAAAAAAGCCACTTTGTGATTGAATGAAGGAAAACCTGTGTGAACTGAAATTGATTAACTGAACTTTATAAATTGGTGAAAGGTAACCACATGCGAAGAGCTGGGAAGTGTCCCAAGGAATTGTGTTATTTTGGAACTTTGGAAGTCTTGAAAGCTTGGGAAAATGATTTCCAACTGCTTACTGTACTTGAAAAATGTTAATGAGCATGATAACTCTAACTCCATTTATTCTTATTTTGCAAATCAAGTAGATATTTTAGCTCCCCACCAAAAGCTAAAACCTTGGATTGATGAGATTTCTGCGTTCCTAAATGAAATTGGATGTGCTCTTACTGGCCTAGATAATTGAACATTGAAGGAAAGGGAAATTAAGAAAAAGGTGGTGATCTGGGACTGAAAGTTTATGCTTTCCAAAGTGCACAGAATGTCAATCCATATGGGTTAATCGAGGCAATCTTTTCTGGGCGAGTTGCCTTGTTGTTATATTAAAAATGTCCAAAATTCAAAAGTTAGACGATTTATTATATGTCTTAGATTTAATGAAGATTACTTAGGTGGTTAGCGCAGGTAGTCTTGGTTCTATTAAAGACACGGAGGCGAGCATTATGCTTTTCTCTTTTATTACTACTTCCCATAGCAGACCGTTTTCAAAACTTCAAACTTCGAACAAATTCAAACTTTCTTTTCTTTTGCCATCAAAGGCACAAAAATGGAAAGAAAACAGTCAACCAGACTACTCCGACTGGGATTACAAATCCCCAGAAATCCTCAAGGTCCTTGTAGTCTTGACCTCCACCACTACACCAATCCATGCCAAGCACAGTTTATGTCTCACTTCCTGGCCATACTCCTTCCTCTTTCTTTGATGATTCGACAACCATAACCGAGAACCTCTTCAACTTAAACCGGAACCGAGTACAACCAGATGTAACTTCCAAATACTTCTGTGTATACGCCATCAAATCGATGTATTTCCTTCAGCTGTTCTTGGTCTCTTCCCCTAGAAAGCAAATCAAAAATACAACATTAGGGCTGGAGTATGCGTTCCCCAAAAACACAAATTAAACAAGAGACCTATACAGGGAACTAAACATTTTTTAAAATAAATAAATTTAAAAAAAAAAATATATATATATATATATATATATATATATATATATATATATATATATATATATATATATATATATATATGAAATTGAAAGGTAAACACAGACCGCGAGGTCGAGTTCCTTTGAAAGCTGCACTCCCTTTAATTAACGAAATCCATCAATGTTCAGCAACAAGTGCTCGCCGAAAAGTAAACCACTGCACAGCCAAAAATTCGCTTTTAAAAGGTTTCAAGTTTTAATTAAAAAAATTATTTGCAGTAGAAAAACGGCTTCCCAGTAGCAAGGGGAGGCTACCTGACGCGTTTCGCCACACTCCTGTGGCTTGTTCACAGTAGCTCCACCCTGTTGTGGGAGCTCTTTTAACCCATGGCATACCACATGAACAAAGAAAAGGTGACTAACAGAGATGACGTTTTTACATTCGGCCATCTTATACAGTGCAAAATGCAATTCTAGCACCATGTCTGCATGTAGACAATATTGTTCAAAACCTAATAAATTATAGATTTTAACAGATAGTACATATATGAATATACATTCCATCTCAATTTTAAAATAATTCGGAAAATCTTTTCAAGGTTTTGTGCACCTAGTCAAATTTGAGCAATCCACATTAAATAAGCATCATAGTGACGCTGTTAGTAAAACACATATAGGTGTGATGTAGTGTTTCAAGCTCTTTTACAAAAACCACATAACTAAAATATTTGTTATACAAGATGATGGTGTGGCATTATGTAGTTTCATATACATAAAAGACAATTTGTAATTAAAGTGCAAGTGCATGGCAGCTTTTTAGTAGTAAAGTGCTGGTGCATATTGCAGTCTTTTAGCAGCATACTTCGATGACCAGACATTGTCTTGTAACCATCAATTAAAGTGCAAGTGCTTTGCTTAAAATCAATACTCCTACATAGCACAACATTACTCTTGATTCATAAATGCTCGAAAGACCTTATATGACTAGAGTCTAATCTACTTAGCCGTCATGTATGAGCAGATACTGTCTATCACAAAAAGATGCACCTCAATTTGATATTTCATTATAAACTATGTTCATGGGCGACATGTAGAAAAAACATGAATGAAATTAAAATTAAAAAATCTACCCACAAAAAACCTAAGGGGAAGAAAGGCAAAAAAACACAGGAACATCGTCAGGAAACTAAATCATCAACACAATGTTCAAGAGAGGGACAACAATTTAGCCTTGGCCGAGAGAGATACACAAAATAAAGCGGCCAACAAATGTTTGGCCTGTTGGAATCAGACTGTTTGAGCAATACTATATACAACCAAAAGGGAAGTAATTTAATGGCTAACTAGCACATTTTAAGTTCCCAAAAAAGTGTACAGTTCTTCATCCACATTGTGACCCATCGGGGTTTTGCTCTCAAAGTTTATAATGTGTCTGGTCTCCTCTTGTTGTAACAATTTCTCATTATCACCCCCTCTTGGGTCGCAGATAACTTTATGGACACCAAAAAACCTCAGAGTGCTTGGATCTCCATTATGGCACTCTGTAAAATGTTTGGCCATGGGATATGCGTGATCTTTGTTGACAATAGCTCTGATATGTTGCAAAATACGTATTTTTAATTTGCACTTAGTGCTGCCAACATACCATTTAGAGCATGGACACTTCAGAACATATACTACCAGTTCCGACTCAAAGGTGATTCTACTGGCTATTTGTATTTCAGTCTGGAGGATTGGATGAATATAGCTTCTGCAATTCAACGCATATTTGCATGCTTTGCATTTGCAACAATTAAAGAAGACTTTTTGTCCCCCTGTAAGCCAATTATTTCCTGAGGATACATCTTCGGAGGCCATATAGCTTTGAACCACCAAATCTTTGATGGCCAGACTTTTCCCGAAAGGGATATCTGGCCATGCATTTAGCATACTTCCTAGATCTTTATCCACCTTGAGGACTTTCCAATACTTGGCGATTATGTTTCTTATGATAGTAGAGTGGCTCCCGAAGGTCAGTATTAACCTGGTAGTGTCTTTGTCTGTAGAGTTCCGAATATCAGTTTGTGATGTTGTCAAGAGAGTTTGTCGATTCATATCTCTGACCTTTAGGTAGGATCTTTCAATTACCTGTTTGGGATATCGCTGTTTAAGGAAATTATGAGCTGTGATTTTGCTTGCTGAATCATAGTTTTTCACATCACTGCAGTTCCTTCTGATTCGAATGAACTCTCCATATGGGATGCTCCATAAAAGACTTTTAGGGTGTGCGCTATTGGCATGCAATGGGATGTTGGCTCCAGTTGTCTTCCGATGCAATTCACACCCAATTTTCTGATCATTAATTTTTACCTTCACATCCAAAAAGACGATAGATTGTTTACTATGTTGTTCAGTGAATTGTAAATTCAGTTCATTAACATTGAGGAATTCAACTAACTCTTTTCCAAGTTTGAGCTGTACCATTCCATACAATGAATAAGTCGTCTATGTAGCATAGCCACAAAATGATTTTATTGGTGAAGGGCTCATTTCCTTCGGCCCATACCACGGTTTTCTTCCATTTCCCCATCAGAAGATTTGCATAGGATGGTGCAAATGTGGTGCCCATTGCGGTTCCCTGAATTTGACGGAATAATTCATCATTGAAGAGAAAGATATTGTTCTCCAAGCAAAGTCTTATCATTTCTAGGATCATTGTAGAATGGTCGAGGTAGTTGAGAGAGCGAATTTTCAAAAAAGTTTCACATGCTTTAATGCCATCTTCGTGTTGTATGGATGTGTATAAAGATACCACATCCATAGTGGCTAGCAGATATGTTGGTTCCCACGGCAAGTCATCAATTTTGCAAAGGAAATCAGTAGTATCCTTTATATTCGAGGGCAGAGTTGAAACAAATGGACACAACGTCTCATCCACAAATTTAGACATGTTTTCAAGTAGCGAGCCGCATAATGTAACTATTGGCCTGCCGGGTGTTTTAGATGGATTTTTATGAATTTTAGGCAAAAAGTATATCGTGGGTAGTGGAGTGTTGGGTTAACAAAAATTTCACCATGTCCTCATCCAAAATACCAGCATTCTCCCATTTTACCAGGAATTCCCAGACTATTGTTTCCATCTGGTTGATGGGTTTTTCATAGCATCTGGAATTGTTGAGCTGTCTGTAAGCCTCTTTAATGTAGTCCACCTTATTCATCAGGACGATGTTGCACCCTTTATCCGTATATATATATATATATATATATATATCCAAAAAAGGAGGAGAAGGCGAACTGCACTCCCGCGGGCCCAAAGCTGGTAGCAAGCTCCAAACTAGCGGACAAAAACAATGGAAACTCTGTGCAGTAAATACGGATGTTTTAATGTTTAAAAAAAGTTGTGCAAAAAGATATTCAGCACAACGAGCAGCAACATAAAGACAGACAGGAGCATGACGCCGTCGAGCACGACCTGCAACACAACGCGTTTCACGCTACACTGAGCGCTTGATCACGTGAGGGGAGAAAGGGTAGGCTGGTATAAATATAAACAGTGCAAGCAGTCCTACTACTCTGTCAGTCAACTCTGTAAGAGCCATGGCAGTGGATAGAAACGCTGGCAGCCATGATGGAATGGGGTCGGGTGCATGAATGTGCAAAGGAAGTTGGAATAGAGCCTAAGCAAAAGTGAAACATGGGGCAAAGACACAGACTGAGCGCATAGTGCACATATACTGCTAGATATGTATAACAATACAGCAATAAATAAATTAATAAATACGTATAGTGTTGAAGTCAACAAACATATCAGGATACTGTATATACACATATCAATAACCACAGTCATCAGTAAAAGCAAATATAGAACGGAATATGGCAAAATAATCCCCAAATTTCAAATAGACATGCACACAGTAAAACAAGAGAATGTGTTCCACATTTTGAAAAAGGCTGCATGGAAGTATAGCAAATAAAGAATGTTAAAATCAACAAAGCTTTATGTAGCAATCAAAGAACCATATGATGTGCACACGAGGAAAAGGCGAACACTAACAACCAAATTCAGATGAGGCAACAGATATGGTAATTGCAAAGAGTATAAAATAGTGCAAAGGGCTAAAGTGCTAGTGCAGGAACGGAGATGAAATCAGCACCATTGGGGGTAATCTAATAATGACTCAAAGTACGGAGTACAAATTAAAAACAGCCACACCTGAGCATAGGATGTGTCGAAAATAATGAGTCCTATATGTAGAAATACTTAGATCTACACATTTAATTGCAAGAAAGTTTGTAAAAGTAGATGGAGTAAACCGCAATAGTAGTGGTAAAACTGGAGCACACCTTATACTATAAAAATAATGCAATAATTCATTCCACTATAAAATCCAGCCATGGCTACTAATATAAAGGGTGGTCACTGCTCTCCTAATGGAATATGGGCAGAAAGTATGTGTTACACAAAATACAGGTACAGGCAATGTTCCACAAGTAAAGTGCATAGTTTACAGCAAGACAACAGTATGTCTTTAAGGCCTAATAATAACAGGGCCATATTAAAGTGCAAGTGCAAGAGCAGCTTTAACAGTCATAGCAAACAAATGCTGCAATGGCAATTAAAGTAAGCACATAACAATATAAAAACCGAGGTCAGGTTCCATTAGAGAGGTATAAAGAACGTTAGATGAACCAAGCAGGACCAACCGCCAAAAAACAGAGAAGAGAGACCGCAGGCCGAGGCCACAGAGGTAAGAAGACCAAAATTAAACCCCAACATGAGGATAAAAAGTATATAAATACCACTCCCCACAGATTGCAAAAGTACACAGCCAGATCATAAGCGGAAAGGAAAATATAAAAAGGATAAGAAATAAAATAATCATACCCAAAACTAGAGAAACCCTTACAGAAACACACTACAGAAACACACAGTGAAAGTCAGAAATGGACATAGTCATGGAGGTACAAGATAAGAAACAGAGGAAAAGCAGAACCGAAATGGAGAGGAATGCAAAAGGAAGTTAAGTGCCCAAGAATGTATACAATTCCTCATCCACGTTGTGGCCCTTTGGATACTTTGTATCAAATTCCAAAATGAATCTTGAATACATATCTCCCTCCCATATATACTATGAACATTTACCATCCTGATGACTATCTCACATCGTCATCCATTCTTCGCCCCGAGTACGAGGGTGGGAATAATGCTTCCCTCCGTGTCTTTAATAGAATCAAGACTACCTGCACTAACTGCCTTGGTAATCTTCATTCTATGACAAGACCGGAGGCGAGCATTATGCTTGTTCAAAGCTTTCTAGCACCATCTTAGCCAAAGAATCTACCGGTTTGAAATAGAAAGTCTTAAACGTAGATTCTGAAGATGAATCTGCTGCTTTTAAAATATCATGTAAAGAGACTCCTGCTGCAAATGCTCTGGAAGCCATAGCACCCCTCACAGAATGCGCTACAAACATACCTAAGTCAATGCCCACCCAGCACATAACCTCTCGAACCCACCTAGAAAAGGTGGCTGCAGCTACGGCATGAAAAGGCTTCCTATGCGCAATGAGCAACTGCCGCACACCTGATGGTCTCACACTCTTGGTCACCTTCTCATACTCTTTAATGCAGCGCGCCACATACAACTTGGGGTCATCTGGAAAATAGGGGTATGAAATAACTGTAGACGAGCTCTTAGTCCTTTGCGCTATATGAAAAGCTACTCCCTCTGGATAGAAGATTTTTCTGTCCACTTCCAAGGCTTTCACATCCGAAACCCATCTACACGACACTAAGCACAACAACATAGCTCACTTGCCCGACAAGCACTGAGGAGACAAACTATCATTATCTGGCCACTGCTTAAAGAGACGGAAAACCTTCTTGATGCCCCACATCACCGATTATTTAGGAACAGGCAGCTTTCTGCAATTTCACACCTCTCAATAGCCTAACTACCGCCGGATGTTCCCCAATAGGACGGCCCTTGCACCTCTCGTGCCCGGCAGATATCGCCGATCTATATACTCCTAGTGTACGAAAAGCTCTCCCGCTCGCTGACATCTCTGCCAGAAAATTGAGCACAGCATGTACTACAGATGCTGAAACCGGATGAATACATTTTTTACTACAACATCCTGCCCACTTCTCCCAAACGGCGTCATAGCTCGTAAGAGTACAGGGGGCCCATGAATCCCTGATACAATCTGCAGCCTCTCTCGAAAGGCCTGGCAAATACCATTGCCTCCTGAAATCCAGCAGGCTAACAATGGCAGAGTCCCCGTCTGAACCAATGGGTGACTCTGCCACACGGCAAAGCAAATCCGCCTCCCATTGAATCAGGCTTGGAAAATCCGAAGAAAGTTCCATCAGAGTTGGAAACCAAGCTTGAGACATCCAGAGCGGCATCACTATCACCACCTCCACACGCTCTTGACGTACCTTCGCTAGAGTCCTCATAATCATTATGAATGCGGGAAACACATAAAGCAGACCCCCCCCCCCCCCAAGTTGTGAAGGAAGGCATCCGTCCCTAAAGCCGGGGTCTATCCTCCAGCTGTAAAACTTCGACACCTGTGCGTTCAATCTGGAGGCGAACATATCTATCTCTAGCAGCCCCCACAGACTCTGTAACCGCTCGAACACCTTCCTGTGCAACATCCAGTCGCTGGAATCCAGTAGATATCTGGAGTTCCAGTCCGCTACCATGTTCTGAGCCCCTGGGAGGTACTCTGCTGTTATCACTAGTCTCTTCTCCAGGCAATAATGCCAGAAGTCCTTCGCTATCTCTGCCAACATCTTTGACTTCGTACCCCCCACCTTTTTTACATAGCGTACTGCTGATATATTGTCCATCCTCAATAGAATGCAACAATTTACTCTATCTTTCGCAAACGCCCGCACAGCAAACGAACCTGCCAACAACTCTAGACAATTTATATGTAGCCTCAACTCTTCTTCTGACCACCTTTCTCCCCTCTGCAGGTGACCGCACCTGACGCCCCAACCAGCCCTGCTCGCATCTAATTCTATGACTACCTTGGGCACGTCCCTGAATATGCTCTGCCATTCCAGGCCACCATATTGTGAAGCCACCACTGCAACTCCACTCTCCCTTCCTCGTCCAGCCGGACCCACTGGTGATATCTCACCCCCTGTCTGAGGTGCTTGAACTTTAACCTCTGGAGCGCTCTGTACTGTAGAGGCCCTGGAAAAATCACCTGTATGGAGGCTGCTACGAGTCCTACTATGCGAGCTAAACTACGCAAGGAAATAATCGTCTTCCCCAATGCCACTTTTAGCTCCTTCTTTATACTCCTCATCTTTTGCAGGGGCAACTCTAACGTAGCCTTCCTGGTGCCCACCACAAACCCCAGGAACTCCATCCTTAGCTTCGGATCGAGTTTTGATTTCTCCCGATTGATCAGGAATCTCAGGGAAGACAGTAGACTGCTGACCTAACGAACGTGCTCCATCAGGACCCCCTTGCTCTGAGACAGTATCAAGATATCATCTAAGTAGATAATAATCCTGATACCTCAGCTCCTAATGGCCTCTGCTACTGGTTTCATCACCTTTGTTAAGGCCCAAGGGCCGAGGCCAGTCCGAAAGGAAGGCATGTGAAGCGCCAACTTTGCTTCTTTCAGAGGAATCTGAGATAATCTCTGAACTCCTGCTCCACCGGGATAGTAAGATATGCGTCTTTCAAATCTAATTTTGTCAGCCAATCTCCCTTGCGCAGCAGATCTCCCAGAAGATGGATAACCTCCATCTTGAAATGCCTGTAAACCAACCACGCGTTCAACTCCTTCAAATTGATCACCGGCCTCGCCTTCTCCTTCCTGTGAACTAGGAACACATTGCTTTAGAATCTGACGCTCTCGTCGGCACACCTTTCTATCGCCCCTTTCTCTGCTAGCGTGAGCAGTCCCTTCTCGAGAAGCAACTCCTCCTCCCTCAACATTTTCATACTGCGTGGGACTCGGGTCTGACATGGAGTACTCACAAACGGTTGCCAGACATTTGGTCGAAAAAAATTGGTCGACCAGACAAATGGTCGAACCAATTTGGTCGAAAACCAAATGGTCGAATTTTTTTTTTTTTTTTATTTTAACCCTTTTTTTTTTTTTTGGGGGGGGCCCCCCCCCCCCCCCCCCCCAACCCCCTTTTTTTCTCTAAACACCCCTTTTTTAACTAAACGAAAACCCGAAAAATAAATATATAAATAAAAAAAAAAATTCGACCATTTGGTTTTCGACCAAATTGCGTCGACCAAATTGCAGTCGACCAGTTTTTTTTCGACGAGTTGACTGGACACCCTCACAAACTCCAATCGCAGTCCCACTATGGCTTGCAAAACCCAAGAATCGCCTTATGTCTATACATAACGCTGTGTGCCCCCCTACTCTGGGGTAGCCTTCGCTTTGTACATTCACCTCCAGCAGGATTCTTCTGTCGGAAACCTCTCCCTCTAGTGGGGAAAAAGGCGTCATGCTGTCTGCTCTCCCAGTGCTGTGTCCTGGGTCCTTGAGACCGTCTTGAGAAGGCATGACCGGCCGCACAGCCCCTGTGAAGTCTGGTCCCTACGTAAACTCGCCCCGGAAAGATTTTGCGAATAAGGGATTGCACTTTCTCCAGCGCTGAGTATGTTCCTACCAAGCAGGACATCTCTTTGACAAACGCCTCGCCAAACAATAATCCTTTTGCTGCCTGCACTGCCTCGTAGTTGGCGAAGTCTCCTAGCTTGCTGTCGATTTTCAATAACAGATTCCGTTGTCTCTCTGCTGAAAGAGCACAGCTGGCGTTTCCTAGGAAACAGACTGCGACCAGCTGGCGAAGCGTAAGTGGGTCCACAGGAACTCTGGTGTCTCTGGCCCTTTCAGCTAAGTCCATGATCTTCGCAAAAGGATCTGCCACATCCAATACTTTGTCCTGACAGGAGTTCCAGGCGCGGTCGACCCCACGCCTGACATCTTTCGTAGCCTTTGTTACAGGTTTTTAGCGTCCAGCTCAGGTGTCTCCATAACCTTACTTGGAAGATCCGGCCTCGGACACTCGGCTGTCATGCAGAATCATACCTCCCTCTCCAGGGGTTTACGAATCCTATTGGCCACATATTGGGCTACTCTGGGGCAGGGAAGCCACTCTGTGGACCTCGGATGTCTTATACTGTCCAGGTCAAACATGTCCTCGACATCTTCCACATCTTCCACCTCTTGCGGTACTCTGCCCTCACTCTATCCTCCACTCCGAGACCTTCTTCAGACTCTTCCTCCTCCTCCTGAAAGGAATTACCACCTTCATCGGTGGCCCCTGTATTTAGCACCCCTGGGGTAGGGGATCTGAGGTTGGCACTGCCGTCTTCTCCAAGAAAGCTGCCTTCAGCTTGTCAAATGGGTCGGCAACCTCCTAGGGTTTCATCGGCATCCCTAATGCTTGACCCGTCGGGTAGAAGAGTGGGGGCTCTTCTGGGTCTTATCCACCCCCTTCTGTGCAGACACTCGCTTCTTAAGGTTACCCTGCGAGGTTCCCTCACCTGGGCTAAGTTCTCTCGCTCTTCTCTTGGGCACTGATGTCTGAATGAGGGATTTTAGCGTCTCCAGGCGCTTTTGGATGGGTCTCACCCCCTGAGATACTGCTACTGCCAGCGAATCCCCCAGGACCTGCTTAAAACTCAAAGACAGATCCTTGTCTCCGTCCCACTCCTCATCGCTGTACTCAGGGGTTCTGCCTTCTTCTATCTCCATCTGTGGAAAGGATGTCCTTCAAACTCCTTTTTTTTTGTTGTAAATATTTTATTGGTTTTCATAACAAACAACACCCGTGCACCTTAACATGGTGCATAAACCCCTTACCCCCAACCCTTCTACCCTAACCCCCCTCCATCCGCTTAAAGTCACTCCGTCAACAACCACGGCCTATCACTCCACAACCATCACTTCTTCTCTGCAATCCATGGAGCCATCTGTGTCTAGTTCCTCAGGCTCCAGGCCTGTCAGCGATGCAATCAATTTCTGCCAAGCTATCAGCGTTCCTGCTTCCTCCTCCCCCCCTCTGCACACTGCTTCCCTTCAAACCACCGTTTCAGCCTCTGCCCACTGTAGAAGATCCCTCCACCAGGTTTCTATAGTTGGTCTCTGCCGTGCCTTCCAGCCCATGGCTATCCTGCGCTTCGCTAAAATGCAGGCCAGGTTTTTAAGCTTGCTCACGTGCCTAAGTTTACGTGGTCTAGGAAAGCCCCCCCACCATGCATGCCCACAAGGAGTCTACCGCTAATCTGATCCCTTTGTTAGCCAATCGGTCTACAATTTCTTCCCAGTATTTTATAATCTCCGGGCAAGCCCAGAACATATGTACCATCCCAGCATTTTCATCCCCGTATTTTGGGCAGTATTGTATAGCCGCATTTGTGAACTTGATAATTCTCTTGGGGGTCATGTATGCCCTATAAGTGATATATAGCTGAATCTGTTGCAACCTGGCATTCCTCAACACTTTCTTATGGTATCTCTGCATCCTCTCCCATAATCCATCGCTTATAGTCTCTCCACTTTCCTCTTCCCAGTCCCGTCTCACTCGAACCACCTCTTTACCAACCTTGGACATCATTATCTCATAAATTCTGGAGACCTCATGGCCACCCTCTGACACTGCTTGGAACATTTCTATAGCAACATCCGACTGCTGGGCTAGTTCTATTTCCGACCATGTCTTTTTTAATAGCCTCATCAGCCTAATGTATGTAATGTACTGTCCACTATGTAGGCCAGTGTTCTCTCTTAACATGTCAAACTCTATCTTTTCTCCATCTCGCCATACATCACCCACTGTTGCCACTCATACCGGTTCCCAGTGTTCCCTGACAATTCTCCTCAGTTGTTCATCTATACCTCTCATTGTCACAAGGGGGATTTGCGGGGAGCACAGCAACGGGCACCCCATTATTGCGCAGAACCTGTGCCATATCTCCTTGCCCAGGGTCAGCAGTGCTGATCTCTTTCGTTTTGGGTGGTCCGTCACCCACATCCACTCATTCAGGAAATTTGGGGCACATTCTGCCCTGAGTAGGCTGGACTCCGATGTGTCATCATTGGACAACCATTTTGCTACGTATTGAAGTTGTCCAGCTAGGTAGTACACTTCAAAATTGGGCAGTCTGATCCCTGCTCGGTCATAAGAGTTCTGTAATTTCCATAGAGCTAACTGGTTTATGGTATTATACCAGATCAGCCCCCTGCATATACTTTGTAGATTTGAGAAGAAATGTTTGGATATGAAGTATGGGACATTTGTAAAACAGTGCAGTAGCCTGGGTAGGACTATCATTTTGAGCAATGCCGACCTCCCCATCATAGTCAGGGGCAACCTAGTCCAGAACGCTATGCTCCGTAAATCCCTTCTACTACCTTCACTGTATTATTCTTGTGCTCATCTTCAGCCTTATGATATACATTTATCCCCAGGTATCTAAAGGTGTCCACCGCCCACTCAATATGTAACACTGGTAATGCGCATTGAGGTACTCCTATGTATCTACCTAGTGGAAAAACAACAGATTTCCGAGGGTTTACCGTTATGCCTGATAGTAGTGCATATCGTTACAATACCTCTAGTATGTACTGCAAGTTTTCTTCGGGGTATTGTAAATACAGTAGCATGTCGTCTGCATACAACAATATCAAGTGCTATCCTCCCTTCGTCTTAATGCCCACTTCCCCATATTGAGGTACACTGCTAGCGGTTCTAGTGCCAAGATAAATAGCATTGGGGACCAGGGACATCCCTTTCTTGTTCCTCTGCTCAGCGTCCACCTCTCTGAGACGACTGAACCCTTCCAGACTCTAGCGATTGGTTCACTATACAATAATTTTATCCACTGCAGGTACGCAGGTTCCATCCCGAATTTCTCTAGGACCGCCATCAGCCATGGCCACTTGACTGAATCAAAAGCCTTGACTGCGTCCAAAGACACTATCGCTAAGTCTTGAGAGCTTCCTGCTGTTTGGTCTATTATGTGATGCAACCTCCAGAGATTATCTGAGATAAACCGCTGGGGGACATATCCTTTTTGGTCATGGTGTATCAGGGTCCTGATCAATGGTTCCAGTCTATTCGCCATCACCGCGTTGAGGATTTTGCTATCTTGATTCAGCATCAATAGCGGTCTATAGGATCTGCACTCAGTGTCTGTTTTACCTGGCTTAAGGAGCAGAATGATGACCGCCTCTCTCGGGGATTCTGGCAGCCTACTCCTTTCAAACACTTCATTCAACATAGCTAGCAATGAGGGGAGCAGATCTGTCATGTATGTTTTATAAAATTTGCTTGGAAGGCTTTCTGCTCCTGGAGCCTTTTTGGTGGGTAAGGTGCGGATAACATGTTCCAGTTCATCCAACTCCAGCAGTGCTTCTAACCAGTGCTTATCTACTTAGTAAGTCTGGGCAGAATAATCTCTTCCAAAGTTTCTTTTATGTTAATTACCTCCTCCTCTACCTTATCTGCATACAATCTACCATATTACCTGTGGAAACACTCATTTACCCCCTCCTGCATGTCCTCCATTATGCCATCTTCTCGGCAAATCTCTCAGATTACCTGTCTCGGTGTCTCATTGTTACAAAACCAGGCCAGCAATCTACTTGGTTTATCCCCTTCAGCATGTTGCCTTTCTATGTATCTCCGATAGTTTAGGTTACTCAATCTCTCCCAGTAGGATTTGCATTTCTTGGTTAGCTGCCGTATCGCCTCGGTCTTCTCAGGGGAATCTGGCTCATCCTGCATTTTATCCTCAATCTCCCTTTCTGTAGTGTGCAATTCCACCAGTATGCCACCTTGTAGCCCCACTGACTTTGAGATCGCTTCCCCTCTCACTACCACCTTAAATGCTTCCCAGAGCGTGCCAGCTGACTCAACACTTCCCTCGTTCAATTTAAAGTATTCCTGTATTGCCTCTCTCAAATCTTCTCTGAATGCAGTATCTTTAAGTGCCTCCGCCTGAAGCTTCCACGTCGGTATCCTCGGTATGTGCTGTGAGATCTGCCAAGTTATGACCAAGGGTGCATGGTCCGATAGGACTGCTGCCTTGTACTCTGCCTTCTTAATCTCCTCTACCATGGAGCTAGCCACAAATAGGTAGTCTGGCCTAGTGTGCAAATCATGTTGGGCCGAGTATTGTGAGTACCCCCTACGTTGTGAGTGTAGCCTCCGCCATATCTCAACCAGCTGAAAATCCTGCGCAAATGTGGCCAGGGACTTTGCCACCGGGTTTGGTTTAGTTATCTTATTATCAGATCTGTCTAACTTGGGGTCTAGTGTGCAGTTAAAATCTCCACCAATTATGACTGCTCCATCCATGTATAGGTTGGCTTTGGTGTATAGATTCCTAAAATACAGTGCAGCATCGTTGTTCGGGGCATAAATATTAAATATGTTAACTACTTTGTTGCTGACCAATCCTTTCACCATTACCATCCTCCCATCTGTTTCTATGTCTTGCCTTAACAGCCTGAAAGGGACATGAGGTGCTATCCATATGAGGACCCCCCCTTGCGTATACTGAGTATGTGGATCCTATTGTGGTCCCCTTCCATTTCCTCTTAATTAGCTCTAGTTTCTCTTTAGTCAAGTGGGTCTCTTGTAGCATTGCTACATCTATTTGTTTTTGCTTCAAGTGCATCATAACTTTATTACGTTTGATATAGGTGTTTAGCCCCCGCACATTCCAGGTCACTACTTTGAGATCTCCCATTTCAGCTATATCCTACTCCTCCCGCCTCCCTTCCCATCCTCCTCCTATCTAGATTGGGTTGTGTCCGTGAACGTTCCGTGTTGTCTCTTAGCAATATCTCCATCATTCCCCACCCTCTGCCCATCCCATCCCCGCCCCAAACTCTACCTCCAACTACCTCCCCCTCAACGCCCATCCCCGCCTCCCCAACTGTTGCCTAGCTCCATCTCTGGATCTGAGGCTCCCCCGCATCTCAACCTCCGTCCTGCTGCCGCTGGTACAAAGGTCGCAGCGGGTGGATACTACTCTATAATATCCTACCTAAACTACCTATTGGGGTTGGAGTCGTGCCCTTCGGTATCGCTCCTGTGTTCTAGTCTCAGTGCTCTCATACCAATGCCACAAATTGCCTACTCCCATCACCGCTCGAGCCGTTCTGTCTTTCCCCATGGCTCCCTGGTTTACCAGCTGTGCCTTTAATACTCTGTCTACCCATGCCTTGTGCCAGTGCGATAACCAATATTAGCCCAGTATTCCCCACTCACTATGAGGAGGAAACAGCAGTTCACTTAGCCTTTGCAGTGGACTCCCAGTCATCCCCTCCGTCTGGACAGTTCAGCCCGTCCATCCATCTCGCGGTGTCCTCCGGGATCTCAAAAAAGAAAGATTTGTCGCCATGCAGAACCTTAAGCCTCGCTGGGTAGAGCAGTCTGTACTTCAGAACGGAGTCTCACAGCCTCTTCTTGATCGCCACAAAGTTCAAGCATCCCCTTTGCACCAGGAATGTATAATCTGCGTATGCCGTGATGGTCGACAAAGCTCTCGTGATTGTGCCACCTTTCCGAAAATATTCAAGGATTTTTTCTGTATCTCTGTAGCTCAATATCTTGGCTATGATCGGGCAGGGCGGGGCTCCTGGGGGTGGCTTCCTTGTCTGGGCTCTATGTGCCCTCTCCACTGCAAAGCCTTGGGACAGTGCACCTGCACCAATCTCTTGCAATATCATGTTCTCGATATACTCAGTGGGATCGGGGTTCTCTTCCCCCTCTCCATGCCCCACGATGCAGATGCTGTTCCTTCTCGCCCTTCCTTCAGTGTCTTCGGCCCCATTTTCCAGATTGTCCACCTTCTGTTATAAGGTGTGTATCTCCTGGCTGTTCTCCTTGCAGGCTTCTGTGTTGGTCTTCACATCTTTCTCCAACGCACCGGTTTGTTCTGCTAGAGCCCGAACGTCTTGCCTCAGGAGATTAACGTTGATGCTGACCGCATCTATCTTGGCCTCTAAGGAGATTTTCAAGTCATCAAGTTTGGATTCCCACGCAGTTTTCAATGCAGCAATTGCTTCTAGGATCTATTGATCGTCTATAGGTGGGCCGTCTTTACTAGGCGTAGCAAGCACTGCTGGGCTTGTTCCTTTCCCGTCTGGCTGGGCTTGGTGAAGATATCTAATGAGGACTGTTTCACTTTCGATTTGATGCCTTTGGTTGCCATCGTGCTATTCTTGTCAGTACCAATGACTCTGACTGCGTTGCCTGGTGAGTCACTTTTGTTGGCTGTAGCCACGGTGTCTAGGAATGGTGTATCCGCGGTCGGGTGGCCGCTCGTGACCATCTTGTTTGTCTCTGCATCCCCTCTGTATATCTAGGGGTTCTCAATTCTCACTTTCTTATGGTGCCTGCTATCTGTCTCTGCTCATGCTCCAGCGGACCCTCTCTGTGGTCGTTTAATGTCCAGGACGTCCAGGTCTCTGCGTGTCACCGCCCCTTGGAGTCTTTGCGTATTCCCCAGTATGGTCTATTTGACGACTGACCATTCGGATGTTGAGGAGTCCGTGCCCATGATTGGGGTAAGCACGTTTTGTTGGTTATGCGGTCCGTATGCAAGAACTTTGTCAGGCCCCCACAAGCTGGACGTCATGCCAAGCGGTGTCTTGACATTACACCAGTTCAGTCCGCCCAGTATACTCAGGGTGTAGGTATTCTCGGATCTGTGCGAAGCCTCCTTGAATCTTCCTTGGGATGCTACGTTGATGCTGGTGGAGGGTTGATCCAGAGCACTCTGTGTGTCACTCCATTCCACGGTTCCCATCGGCAGCACCCACTTGTCTCAGCCTCCAGGCAATGCCCTCAGGTTTCTTACTGTGTGGGCCGTGTCTTCTTAATGAGGCCCCGCTCCATTTCGCATTGGGTGCACCGGTGCTCCAGGCACCCTGACTGTATCCTCGCTGTGCAGCGACCCCTCAGGGTGGCCAGGGTCCGCTGCGCTGGGCTGTACACAATGGGGCCAGCAGCAAGCTTTTCCGGGTGTACCCGGGTGTGTCAGTCACTTATTGCTTGTCTGGGTAATGCACTTTCCGTGTGTGCTCAGGCCGCCCAACCTGCACATTGTCTTGCCTTTACTGTGCCTCCATGCTGGAACAGCACTGTACCTCAGGCATGACGGGCTCCTTCCTTTTCTAGCGTTGGTCTCACCCAGTTACAGATTGCCTTTTAGTCTCTCTAGCAAGCTGCGAGGTTCAGCTGCCCCTCATCCGCTCTCTGGGACTCGGACCGAGTCGGGCACACCCTAGTTAGGGATCCATTCACCTTCCCTTGGCTGGCGTCCCGTTCCTGCAGCACATATTGTTACAGTTCCTCGCAATGGGTGGCCCCCTTTTCTTCAGTGTGAGGGGGATCTTCCTGCTCCGCAGCGCGGAACCCCTCCAGTCTTCCTAATTCACGGACTGATATTATCAATGATACAGTATCAACTCCTGTCGGGTATACAGCTCGCAGAAATGCGGTCTTGTGTTTCTACAGCTGAGTGCTGTGCCTCGCCTACGGGCTCACTCCTGTCACAGTGTATCCACTTCACGTTCACTCCGCCTGCACTATTCGCTTCGCTTCCTTAGTGCTACTTCCAGCCGGGGAAATACGCTGTCCGTCCCGGTCCTCAGGTCACGGGTCCCACGGCTCGCCTCTCTTAATGCGCGTTCTGAGGGCTACGTGGGCATCAAGCTGCCACTACCACTGCCTCGGTTGTCCGATGTTGGTGCAGTATGTCATCACCAGCTTATAATGCTTAGGGGAGCCGCTGCCCGCTTCTTATCCAGCGTTTCTTGTGCTGTGGCAAGGAGGCTGGTCCTCCGTCTTCGGTCTCTTTGTTCTATGCCTACGCCATTTTGTGCCTCGTTCTCTCCAGCCACCTCGGTCTTTGTTCCGCCGCAGTCCTCGGAATCCTTATAGCCTGTGAGCCCCAGACTCACTGCAGACACTCACTGCATGTTCATGAGCATTCCCATGAATTTTCTGCTTTTGGCGACGTCTCAGTGCGCACTTTCGATGCGGATCATCATAGGATCGATGGGCGCTCCTCAGAAGACACGTCTTCTCACATGACCCTTTAGCCACACCCCCCTTCAAACTCCTTTTATATTCCTCTTTTCATTTATTTTTTTTCTTTTTTTATGCCTGGTGCCTCAGTTGCCAATGCCTAGCAGAGGGCAGTATGCAAGAGAGGCTCTGCACTGCAAAATTCCCATTAATTCTTGAGGTTCCGTGGACTGGGGAGCTTCGGCTAGCCACTCGCGGTGAAAACTGCCCGAAAACAGTCCCTGCGCATGCATGGCAACGGGTCAGCCCGCTTTGACCATAGACCTTAGAGGGTCTTTTCCTCTAAACCGCTACGTGGCTGGAAAGGACATCTCTCAACGCGTACAAGGATCTCTAACTAGAGAAAGGTGACGAAAGATGGCGGAGCGCCAGTAACGGTCGCGGTCGGCGGTAAAGAGGCGATTCGGAAGGCGTGTGAGGAGATAAACGCTTTGGCACTCTGGAAGTGGACCGAGGCAGATCGGAGCGGTGTCTGGGTGGAGGGAGCTGGGATTAAGGCAATAGAGCGGACTCTCTAGGAGGGTGCAGGGGGAGAGTGTGCTCGGAGGAAGTGGTAAGAATACGAAAGGGGGGTGGGAAGGCTGAAATGAAGGGAGGGGTGGAGGAAGGGGAGAAAAGGGGGAGGACACTGACTGTGAAGTCTACATCTGTGGAGGGGGGAAGCGGGGAAATGAGCGGCAGCATCGCCGCAGGTCTCCACAAAAGAATGATGGTGGGGGGACGGTTAGGGATATCTCAGGGTCGGGGACCCAGGAAAAGTGTATTTTGGAGGGGCTGGGGGCCTCAGGAAGCGGTGTGCCTGGGGAGGAGCAGATGCAGTATGACAGTGTGTGGAAGGTGGTGTTGAAGCCAGATAGTCGTGGGAAAACGTTTCAGGGGGAGAATCTGATGGTGATTGCTGGGTGGTTGAAAGAGGCTGTGGGGAATGTCACTCGGGTGCAAGTGGTGTCTGGGGGTTGGTTGTTGGTGGAGGGGATGGGTGCTGATAGTAAGGCTAAGATACTGGAGGTGGGTTGTCTGGGTAGGCGCGCGGTGCGAGTGTTTGATCAGAGTGGTGTGTCGTGTAAGGGGGTGTTGTATGGGGTACCGTTGACTGTGAATATGTCTGAGGTGGAGGAGCAGCTGGCAGAGGTGGGGGTAGTGGAGGCGTGGAGGCTGGGGAGGAGAGATACACATGGGAATGTGGTGTCTACAACTGTGACAGTGAGGTTTGCGAGAGCGGAGTGTCCGGAGGTGGTGAATTCGCCATATCAGAGTTTTCGTGTGAAAGCTTATGTAGCATTGCCTTTGAGATGTTATAAGTGTCAGCAGTTTAGACATGTGGCGAGAGTATGCAGGATTGAGAGGCACTGTGGGAGGTGTGGAGGAGATCATGATATTAAAGAATGTAAGGTGGAAACTCCGGAGAAGTGTGTGAATTGTGGGGGGGAGGCACTCTACTGCGTTTAGGGGGTGTGAGAGTCAAAGAGTGGCGAGAGAGGTGTGCAGGTGAGGGCTGCGGAAGGTTTATCTTATGCCGAGGCTGTGGCTAAGGTGAAACAGGTTCGAGTAGTGAGTGAAATGTGTAGGAGAGAGCCGGTGGTGGATGAGGCTGCAGAAAGGAAGAGAGTGATGAGAGAGGTGAAAGGCGTAGAAATGGTGGTTGTCCCGAAAACTGAGTTTATGTGTTTTATAATAAATGTGCTGGAGCTGGTTCAGGGGAATTTGTCGGTCAGTGTGTCGAATCTTACGAAAGGAGTGGTGGAAGCAGGGAGGAGGTTTTTGAATGTTGTAGATGTGTCGGAAGAAAATGTGTTCAAGAAGGTTACTAAAGTGCGGAAAACAGAGTGGGGCGCCGGCCTGAGAATTTTGCAGTGGAATGCGAGGAGCTTGTTGAGGAATGGGCAGGAGTTGAAAGCGGTGTTGTGTGGGGAATTGAATGTTGATGTGGTTTGTATTCAGGAAACGTGGTTAAGGGGTGATCTGAGGTTTGTGATTCTGGGTTTTGAGTTGTTTCGTAAGGATAGGACGGAGGGGAGAGGGGGGTGTAGCTGTGGCAGTTCGGAAGGGGTTGGTTGCAAGGGAGATTGTGGTCGATGGAGCAGTGGAGGTTATCGGGGCAGGGATTCGGGTAGGAGGATCAGAAGGCTTAGTGTTGAATTATTATAATCCGTGTGAGGTGGTGGAGGTGGATGTGCTGTCTGAAGTGATAAGGGGTCATGTGGGACCTTGTGTTTTATGTGGTGATTTCAACAGTGCCAATACGTTGTGGGGCAGTGATCAGACAGATGCAAATGGGGAACTGTTGGAGGGTATGGCGGATGAATTGAGTCTGTTTTTGCTGAATGACGGTTTGGGCACACGATTGGATGTGAGGACTGGGAAGTTATTGTGTTTGGATCTGACCTGGGTGTCTGCTGCGATTGCGGGTGAATGTAACTGGATGGTGCGTGGGGATGGGGATATGGGGAGTGATCACTCTGGCATTTTAGTGACTGTGAGGGGTGAGGTAGGGGTCAGGTCCCGGATGCTTGGAAGTCGGTTGAATTTTAGGAAGGCTGATTGGGAGTTGTATAAGAAATTGTGTCAGGAATTGATTGTTTCTCGGGATAGGGATGGGGGGTGGATGAATGGAATGAGCATTTGGTGCAGGGAATGAGAGCGGCGTCGGTAGCGGCAGTTCCGGAGGTAGAGAAGGGGAAAGGGGGGAAGGTTGAGGTTCCTTGGTGGTCGGTGGAATGTTCACGGGCTGTGGCAGCGCGTAAGAAGGCGAAGGCGGTGGTGCAGAGGGTGATTAGGGAAAGAAAGCGCGGATATTGGAGGAGCTATTGTGGGTCTCTTGGGAGTGATTCTGACGTGGGTGAGGTTTGGAAGCAGTTCAAGCGGATGTCCAGGTTAATGAAGTCGCAGGGTGACATGTCTGTGTTGTTGAAAGGGGTGGAGGTGGTCAGTGAAGATGGGGAGAAGGCGAATTTGCTGGGGGAACATTTTGTGGGAGTGCACAGTTCAGAGAACTTCCTGGAGGCAGTGAGACTAAGTATGGGAGTGGTTGAGGAGGAGATGCGGGAGTTGTTGGCGAATGTTGGGCCTTGGGAAGAGCAGTATGAGGCTCTGCTTTCTATGGCAGAGTTGGAATAGGGCGATTCGGAAGGGGAAGTGGTCAAGTCCAGGGGTGGATGGACTCATGTATGTATTTTTGGGGAAGTTGTCGGTGGAATGTAAGTTGGAGGTGTTAGCATTGTTCAATGAGATCTGGAAGAGTGGAGTTCTACCGAGATTATGGAAGAGAGCGATTGTGGTAGCGATTTTGAAGAGTGGCAAGGTCCCAACGGAGTGTAAGTCATATAGGCCGATTGCGCTGACTGTCTTGATGTGTAAGATTATGGAACGGATGATAGTTGAGCGCTTGGGGTTCTATTTGCAGTCGAATGGGTGTCTGAGCGATTTTCAGAGTGGGTTCAGGAAGAATCGGTCAGTGGCAGATCCGTTAGTGAGGTTGGTGACTGGAGTGGAGGAGGCTTTGTGTGATGGGCAGATGGTGGGGGCGTTCTTTTTGGATTTGGAGAAGGCGTATGATATGGTGTGGAAGAATGGGTTGCTGGTGAGACTGTTGGAGATGGGTGTGAAGGAGAGGATGTTTCGGTGGATTAAGGCGTTTTTGGCTGACAGGACCTTTCAGGTGAGAGTGAGGGGGTGTTGTCTGAGGTTTGGAAGATGGAGAATGGGACACCGCAGGGGAGTGTGATTAGTGCGATGCTGTTTAATGTGATGGCGGACGGGTTGATTCGAGCTTTGGAGGGTTTCGGGTGTCAGGTGGATTTCTTTGCAGATGATGGTGTGGTATGGGTAAGAGGGCGAAGTTTTTTGTTGATGCAGGATCGGTTGCAAGCTGCGATAGTGCGTATGGAGGAGTGGTGTGGGTAATGGGGCTTTTCGATGCCTGTGGATAAAAGCGTGAGTATGGTTTTCTCAAGGAGAAGGGTGCAGCAAGGGTTGGACTTGGTTTTGAAAGGTGAGAGGGTGAAAAGCGTGGAAGAGTTTCGGTATTTGGGGTGATTTTGGATAGGAAGTTAAACTGGAATTTGCAGGTGAATGCAATGGTGGATAAGAGCAAACGAAGGTTGAATTTGTTGCAGGCGGTGACTGGGAAAGAGTGGGGTGCTCAACAGAAGTGTCTACGAATGTTGTATAAGGGGTTAATTTTGAGTGTGATGGATTTTGGATGTCAAGTGTCAGTGGGTTTCACGGCAAGTCAGAAGTTGCGGTTGGACAGGGTTCAGGCAAGGGCATTGAGGGTGTGTTCGGGTGTGATGAGGTCCTCTCCAGCGAATGCGGTTCAGGTGCTTGTGGGGGAGATGCCGTTGGGGTTGAGGAGAGATGCGTTGAATATGAGATGGTGGGTGAAGTGCAGTGCGAAGAGTGTGGCTCATCCGGTGCATGAATGTTTGAAGTATAATTGGAGGTTTGATAATTATAGAGACCGGTGGAGGAGGAAAGGAGGCACTTTTGAGTTTCACATGTGGGAAAAGGGAGTGCAGTGGGGTGTGGGCGATTTGATGACTGTAACAGATACGGATTTGGAGAGATGGCCGAGGTGGATGATGGGGTCTCCAAAGGTGTGTTTGGAGTTAGCGAATGTGGTGTCAAAGAAAAGAGGATTGCGGAGCGAGATCAAAGCTTTAGGCCAGGTGTATGTGGCAGGAAAGGAAGGATGCAAGGTGTTTACGGATGGTTCGAAGGATCCTGTGTCTGGGAGAGTGGGTATGGCGTATTATCTGGAAAGCACTGGGGAGTATAAAGTGGGACGATTGACGAATGATGTGTCAATTTGTACGGCTGAGTTGGTGGCGATTGCATTGGCGATCGATAGGGTGTGCGAGTTGGGGTTAGATAAGGTGGTGATATTTTCAGATTCATTGAGTGGGTTGCAGGCGATTATGGCGGGGGATGGTGATAGGAAGGACGTGATTATGGACATCAGGAGGAAGATTGATCGGTGCGTACACGGGGGAATGGATTTGGAGTTGGCGTGGGTCCCCAGTCACAGTGGTATTTTGGGTAATGAGTTAGTGGATCTGGCGGCGGGTGAGGGTATGAGAAGGGGAGCGGTTGATGTGAGATTACCTTTGAATGTGGATGAGGTGAAGGCGGTGGTGGTGAGACGGGTCATAGATGAGTGGCAGGAGAGGTGGGTGAGTGGGGTGAAGGGCAGGTGGATGTTTGGCGTTCGTGGGGAAGTGTCGGTAAAGGTGGATGCGGGGAGTCTGGAATGGAGGAGGGGGAGGAGGTGATGCTGAATCGGTTGAGGATAGGACATGTGGGACTGAATGATTGTCTGTTTCAAGTGGGGAAACGTGAGTCTAGAGATTGTGCGGTGTGTTGTGTGCCTGAGACTGTGGGACATTTTCTGCTTAGGTGTGAGAGACATGTTGAGGAGAGAGAATTGATGAGGGTTCGATTGTCTGCGCTGGGTGTGGCTGAGCTGAGTGGGAAGACTTTGCTGGGAGGTGAAAAGGAGAGAGGCAGGAGGAGGAATAGTGTGATGTTGGATTTTGTGAGGCAAACGGGGCGGTGGGAGGAGTTATGAGTTTATGTAAGTAAAGTATTGATTGGTGGGTCTGGTGCACATCATCCTTCAGGATGGGGAAGCACCAGCGTGGGTCCGCCCATGCATCCGATAATTAAGAAGAAGAAGAAGAAGGATCTCTAACTAACACGGGCGAGCACCGGTCACCCTGGCGAGCAAGGTAACTCGCGGCCCCGGCGCTCTCCCCGCAACTGCTAATACAACCTCATGACCGCAGCCCCAAAGAAACGTCTCTAGGCAATAACTGCCCGTGAATCGGTCCTAATAAAGATTCATCTTCTTTTCTTTTTTTTTTTACTAAATGCTGTTCGCCTTACTCACAGCCTTCATACACATACATAAATCTGCTCTGCATGAACCCCCCACTGTCTCACATGCACACACGCTCCAGACACCAAGAGGGGTGACTTATCTCATTGGGAAGTAGCAAAGAAAGAGGAAGGAGTTTGGCCAGGAAGTGAGGAATAGACTGTGCTCGGCGTGGATTCGTGTAGTGGTGGATGGCAAGACTACAAGGACCTTGAGGATTTCTGGGAATTTGTAGTCCCAGTTGGACTAGTATGGTTGACTGTTTTCTTTCCATTTGTGTGCCTTTGATGGCAAAAGAAAAGAAAGTTTGAATTTGTTTGAAGTTTGAAGTTTTGAAAGCAGGCTGCTATGGGAAGTAGTAATAAAAGAGAAAAGCATAATGCTCGCCTCCGGTCTTTAATAGAATCAACTTCCTACCATGTCAAATCAGGGGGCTTGGCGCGATATCCCTGTTGAGTAACGATTATGTAGACTATGTGGTTTATCCGTTGAGATGCGAAGGCATCTGTTGACGAACTGTAAAATGCTAGTAGAGATATATTTGTAGGGATGGTGTAAACTGTCTCATGATTTATGTTTTATACATACTGATCAGTTTTGGAGTAGAATATATGCTGGCAATAATCTTGTAATGAACTTTTCTGATTTAATATATGTGGCAAGAAATTAATAAAAAATATACATTAACTTATTTAGATTAATATTTAAGGAGTATGCTGTATTGATTTATATGTTTTGAGAAATTGAATTATGATGTAGTCATTTTAAAGTGTTTTTATATGGTTAAAAATATTGGGATATTGATGTATGTAATCTTATTTGTGATTGTATGTGTTAAAGGTCATAATGAACTGATATAACACTAATACAAAAAAAAGAAGAAAATTTGAGGAAGGCAACCCCTCTTTTGTAACATGAACTATTTGAACCTTGGGGAAGGGAAACCCCTTTTCCACCTAAGAGCTGGAAGAAGCTCTGAACTTTTATTTTGAACACTTCTGATTTGATGCCAACATCCCTACACATTGTTTACAATTAGATGTGAGGGCAAGTATAGGTTTGGGACACCGACAGACATTTGCTTTGGACTTCCGGACACACACTATCCTTAGTTTTACTTAGGTAGGGAAATCCCACCTTAGCATAGGGCAAGTTAGGCCTTTTTCCAACCCTCTCTTTTTAGTTATTGATATTGATATTTTATTTCTATTGCACTCCTACACAAGTGTTTCAGAGGGCGATAAAGTTAGTAAAAGTTGGTATCTCAAGACTCTATGCAAAATGTCTGTGTCTACTTCATGATGTCTTCACAGTAGAGAAATATCATTAGCCTAGGGCCAGAGAGGCATTTTCCCAAACCATTTTCATACGATAAATAGCTCTCATTTCTGACCCGTCAAAGGAATCTCTCTGTGTGAGGTCCGGCTTGCCTCTACCCCTAACAAGAGTATTGCAGAGTGGGCTAACCTCCCAAGCCTTACAGGGAAAGGCTCCCCCCTGGGGAGAAGTGACAGAATCCCACTATTCGTCACATACCTTTTCCCTTATTGGATTGGCTTCCTCTTCTTCAATGATGGGAAATTGACTAAGGAAGTCTACATTTCCCTGTTCTTGTCCTTTTCGATGTTCCACTATAAAGCAGAAGGGCTGCAGGACTTAGAAGCATATCATGAATCGAACATTGGTATCCTTTCTTAAACTGATCCATGTTAGTGGAGAATGATCAGTGGCCAATTTGAACTTACTGCCAGTGAAATAATATTTGAGGTGTTTTACAGCCCACTGGATTGCTAATGCTTCCAACTCAATTCTGGCATACTTCTGTTCCCTTGGAAAGAGTTTTCTACTTGTATAGAACTCTTTTGGCCTCATTACGATTTTGGAGGTAGCCATGCCAAAATCGGGTCCAGGTTCCCAGAATGGGGAATTACCTGGCCATTCCGAGTTCGGAGGGCCCGGTAATTCCTCCCTCTAAGAACCCGGGCCCGGACCTTCCCCATTCCCATTTCAGCCCCCATAGGGCTGAGTGGGAATGGGGGAGGGAGCAAACAACGGGCCGATTATGAGCGGCCCGTTGTTTGCTCCCTCTTCCATACTTGCCAACATTCTGTAACCAAAAAGATGTAGGATTTCTCAAGTTTCAAAAATAATACTTCACATAACAATGCCATTACAGGAAAATACGAAACATACATTGTTGGCACCACTGGAGCATTCTAAAATACACAACCAATCAAACAGCACAACATGGAGAGATGTTCAAATATTTAAAATGTATAATTGAGAATGGTAAGTTAACACTGAATTCAATTACCTAACAACTCAGAAGGTAATCACACAGAACGTTTGCCACTGCTGTGTAGCAGCTGCCCAGACAGTACATATGTATTCCTGCAGTGCAAGATGAATAACTAAACAACATGGAGCTTGATACCCTCCTCCGTCTGATATGCCGATGCTGTGTGATGGTGGTATGCTCTGCCACTTGCCTTCACCAGTGATTCACCTAAGGCCTGTCCCGCCCAGTGTGCAGGACAGAGTCATGCAGCTGTCGGGTCAGTGGATTGGTCTGAGCCCATCATTCAAAGTAATCACTTACCCATCCACTGCACAGAATGACTAATTAATGTGTTGCATGCTTTGTCCTGCAGCCTGCCTTGGAGTCACATAAATTACCTGCCACTGTAAAAAGCAGTAGGATCTGTCACCCAAATCTGTAGGCGGCAGGACTGCTTAAAGAGCAGTAGCCTACTGCCTAAATCTGTAGGGTTGGCAAGTATGTTCCCCTCGCGGGACCCGGTAAGCACTCCTGGTTTGACCAGGCGTTACTTACTGGGTCCCGCGAGGGGAGCTTGTAATGAGGCGGAACGGGTTTAACAGATCCGCCTCCTTTAGCCGGCCTCGTTAACCCGTTATGCCTCACTTGTAATGAGGCCCTTTGTGTTCTATACCATCATATTGCTGGGATAACACAACACCAAGTCCTGTTTTAGAGGCACTTTTATTACAGGTTTGCTACACAGAATGTTATTTAGCCCACTGAAAGTTGCTTGATCTTCCCCGTTCGAAATTAGTTTTTGAGGCACTTTTGAGCTTGTCTGTGAGGCTAGCGGCGATGCTGGAAAAGTTTGGGATAAATTGTCGATAATAGCTGGTTAGCCCCAGAAAAGCTCAAAGCTCTCTCTTGGTTTTTGGACGTTGGAGAGAGTTGGACAACTTTAGCTTTTTTGCTCTGTGGTTTGACTACGAAAAAGCCCACATATTTCACTGCTGATTGGGCTAAATGGCATGTAAGGGATGGGCAGTCAATCCTTTAGGGCTCTGATGGCTTCATCGAGATAGAAACATGTCCTGGCAAACTCTCGCTATGTTTGATAATGTCGTTAAGTTATGTGCCACAGAAGTGTGTAAACGGTCTCAATAATAAGGCGTGGCAGGTGCCCCATGAATGCTGATTGGGATGACCTTAAATTGAAATAACCCTTGAGGGTTCGAGAAAGCTGTTTTCTCTCGATCTGTGGGGTTAAGAGGGACCTGCCAATAGTCTTTCGTAAGGTGAATTGTGGAGATGTATTTTGCAGACCCTAGTTTGTCAATGATCATCAATCCGAGTCAAATGGGGAGACTGAATAAATGTTTCTGAAATTAATGCAAAATCTCCACGATTGATCAGGATTTGCTACTAATATGATGGGTGAAGTCCAAGGGCACTCTGATGGTTCGATAAAATCAGCTTTCATCATATCTTCCCCCTCTTTTTCTATGATATTTTTTGTGGTTTCGGGGATCATGTAAGGCTTTAAATTTACAGTTTTTCCCAGGGGAGTTCTGATGGAATGAAATACATGTTTGACTCTCCCTGGTTGATCCACAAACACTTCAGGAAACTGGGCTATTAAGTCCTCAATGTTTGCCTGTTGAGCTGGTGACAGGTCTGGGGAAACTAAAGTGTTTTCTTAGCCAGGATCAGTAAGAAGAGTATCTATCATTACGGTGGAATCCTCAATGGGGTCTACTCTACACTCCTTACGAAGATTGACGTGGTATATTTGCTTCTTTAGTCTCCTACAGGCTGGCAAACAAGGTAGTCAAAGGGGCCCTTTTTTTCAAGGATTTTATGTGGGCCAAACCACCTTGACACCAGTATGTTTTCACATGTGGTAGTAAGACCAAGACTGATTGTCCTAAAGAGAAGGTACAGGGGATGGCCTTTCTATCATGATTTGCCTTTTGATGTCCTTGGGCTTGTCCTAGATGTTTTCAGACAATTTCTCTCACTGTTGTCATGTGTTGACGTAGGTTCTGTGTGGTTTGAGAAATTGTTAGAACGGCCTCTTCTCTTTCTTCCCATGTATCTCTGAACATTTCCAACACATCACGTCGCTATCGGTCTGAGGGTGGTATACCGAGGTCCTTCGTATCTTTATATGTTGGATCTCTTTTACTTTGGACATAAGGCGAGAGCTAAAATTCGTGCCCTGATAAGTTAGTATCTCTTTAGGGAATCCTACCCGGGAAAGAAATATTATTATATTCCTCAGAATGTATTGAGTAGTGTTGTTTCTCAACCTCAAAGCTTCAGGATATCATGTGACCTAATCGACAATGACTAGAATAATAGATTACCCAACTTAGATGTTTCTAAGGGCCCAAATATATCCCTCACTATCTTAGAGAAGGGAATTTCAATGATGGCGAGTGGTCGCAATGGGGCCAGTGGAACTAGGGAGGTTGCGGTGTTCTGACAAAGGTTACATGTCAACATGAAGTTTTTAACATCTGCAAAAACCCCTGGCCAGTAAAATATCGGTATGACTTGACTTTGATTCTTTCTGACCCATTTATGACCTGCAGTTGAATGAGAATGAGCTAACTCTAACACCGCTGTCCTATGGCTATGGGATATTGTGACAATTCAGCTCATTGAAAATAAACCTATGTATTATTCCAACATAGGAGATAAAGCCAAAAGTACTAGGACGAGGAAGAGCACAGCAGATATGAAGATCGTTGACTGTGCTAGAACTGGTACGAGGTGGCCCTGGGAGGCATGAGGATTAAGTTGCTAACAAAGACAAATTACATTTAAAATCTATATGTGAGGAACTGGGTACAATGTATAAAAAGAAACAAGGGACTATCAAATGTGTCTAGCCTAGCTGTGTCAAGCACGGCAGTGTCAAACCCCACCGGGTCTGGCAGCAGGTGTGGAGGCGGACCAGCAAGGGAGATCAATCGCTGCCAAAGGACCAGGGGGAGGAGGATGCCAGTGAAGTGCAGAGGGAGTCCTCCACGAGTTCTGTAGGAGCAAACCCGGGCCAGAGACCAAGCAGGAGAGCGGAGCCGCGGAACAGATGCAAGAAGTACCACACAGTCAACAGAGAAATGGCAGTGAGTCAGCAGAGCTGCAGAGAAGACCTGTGGTCCCAGGTAAGTTCCGTTGACATACCACAATCCCATACAAGGTGATGGGAGGTACGGAGATCTGGACGGGACGCAAGGGTGGAAGGAAGGCTGGTTCACGAAGCTCTCGCTCATCTCAGTAGTGGGAAGCCTGCTACTTGGTATAACTAGAGAAGGGACTGGGACCCGAAAGCAGATACTGAGAGCAGTAGAGGAAATCTTCCTCGTCACAGTGGAAAAGAGAAAACTACTGACCACAGGCCAGAGAAGTATCTGGGACCTAAAAGCAGATACCGAGAGCAGTAGAGGTAATCTTCCTCATTACAGTGGGAAAGAGAAAACCACTGACCACCACAGAAGTGTCTGGACCTGAAAGAAGATACAAAGAGTACTAGAGGACATATTCCTCATCACAGTGGGAAAGAGAGAACCACTGACCACCAGAGAAGGGTCTGGGACCCCAAGAAAAGGGAACTGAGCGAACAGAGAGAAATTCATTTGTCACAGTGAAGACACTGAGCCCACGGATCCACAAAGAAGGGTTTGAGACTTTGCTAACAACCAACCAGATTGGCAGAGTGCACATCAAGCTGACAATTGTGAGAAACAACTGTGCCAAGTAAGATCAGGAGCAGAGAGTCATTGTCCTAGTCCCAAACCAGGAGTTGAGCTAAATACACTAGGGCAAGGGAGCCATTCCCTCGGCCTTGTTGTGAGTTGTGCCAAGTAATACCAGGAGAAGGGAGGCACCTTTCTGGTCCTGAACTGAGAGTTGTGCTGGAGTCACCAGGGGAAAGGAGTCACTCCCCCCGGTTCTATTGGAAACTGAACAGATCTATACCAGGAGAAGCAAGCCATTCTCCTTGACATGAAATGGAATAAAGGCTGTGTGAAACCCACAAGTCAGGGCAAGGGAGTCATTACCACTGGCAGTTTTGTTGCAAGAGAACATTCGTTTGGACGCTCTCAGAGTAGCAGGAGAAGAGAGCCATTCCCCTGAAGAAGGAACTTTCTGTTAGTTTATCCTTTTAGTTGTAGTGTGAGGGATACAAGTAGGTTGTGACACAGGACATTCCAACAGACCCTTTAGTATTAGTTTTGAGGCAGGGAAACCCCTCTTCTTAGAAATAGGGATAGTGAGGGATTTCTGCACACAAAAAACCAAAACCATGCCACCTTGGAGTCAGCTTCTTTCCTCGACATCCTTACAAATGTTGTAAGGAATGGGATTCTGACTCAACTATATAAATTGAGGGACCCCACAAAGTATATGGCCAGAGCAGGAAAGTATTTACCACCCATAGAATCCCTCGGAATAAAACCCAGTTTAAGAAGACCAGCTACCACAACTTCCTTAAAGACCCCCTTCACTTCCTCCATAACAGATAGTTCAGATAGTAGAGAAGATCCTGAGAAATCCGCCAAGAGACTTCAGAGATATATATATATATATATATATATATATATATATATATATATATATATAGTAGTCCTTTTCTTAAGAAAAACAAAGGACCAACTTGACTCCTTCCTTCCTCCTCTGGGATCACCTCTGCAAAAGCCTCTGCTAGTATCAGGCTGTTTCTTTGTACAAATACGAGATCCAGGAAGAAGCCGACTACTTCAGTCTCTGATGGAGTTTTGTCCTTTTGTTTGTCAGCTTCCCCAAAGCCCTGAGAGCCTCTCTATGTGTATTTCTGAGTTAGTACTTCTTGAGGTATTGGGAATAAAGCTTTCTTCAATCTCCTTTGGGCAATCTTTTCACCCTCTTTCACTGTGTATGGAATATTACCATGGGTATGAGGACTTTTACATCACCCTGATAATCGGGATCAACGATTCCTGCCATTACATCTAATCCATACCTCCAGGCTAGTCCTGATTTCAACGCTAACATATGTAAGTTCCATTGGAGGGGGATAATACCAACCTAATTGAAATGAAGGGTCTTTCGCCCACTAGTATTACCACTTCAGAGGTACTCTTTAATTCAAAGGCAATAGATTCTGCTGTGGCAACAGTTAGTGCATCTGCCTTGGTGCTTAATTTTGTAAACTTTAGGGTCCCCCAACTTTTATCAGTTGGTCTTGGTCCCACTCCTGACACCATATGTGGCGGGTCAGAAGAAGGACCCAGACTCTGATCTTCCATTTCAATATTGATCTTTATTATTATTATTTTTTTTATTTTTATTTATAGGCAGAGGTTACAGCAATCACACATTTCACAGCACAGTATGCAATATATATATTACCATCAAACAATACACGTAGAACGTAGGCAGTGCATTAATGAAAGGAAACAACCTTGATGTACATGGTGCTGTGGAATTCATAGTTACTCCTGGGGGGCCTAGGTGAGTTACTGTCAGAAGCATTGTCAGTACGATTGATTAGATAACTGTTGAAGGCAGACCACACATTCCTGGGACGAGAATGCACTGGGAGCATTGTTAGGCATTCTTCGTCACAGGTTCGGGACCAGGTGAGTGCCCTAAGCCATTTCTGAAAGGTAGGGGGGGGGCTTTTCCAACACTGGAGCACACATTTCTTGGCCAACTTGCAGCTGATGTTGAGAAATCTGGCCACCTGCTTGGTGTCATCAGAACCGCACACTCCAAACAAAACCCCCAACGGGTTAGGGCCAATCACTGTGCCAGTAATGTCAGAGAGGGCCTCCAGAATCCCCCCCAAAAATCTCCCAGTACACAACACATCCAAAACATGTGTAGGTGATCTGCGCCTTCCTCTCTGCAGCGGACACAGGTGTGTGTATCAGTGTGGGTGAACCCGGAGATCCTATGGGGGGTATAATACAGCCTTTGGGCAGTTTGAACTGCATGACACGATGGTGGGAATTGAGGGACACTCTGTTCGTGTGCGAACACATACTCTTCAGAGATCTTGAAGCCCAGCTCTTCCGCCCAATGTGTGCGTGCCTTGGAGGGTCGGCCCTGAGCCGCAGCCAACAGCATTTTCTACAGAGAGGAGACGACACCACAGGTGCCACTCGAGTTGGCAATGTAGGCCAATTCAGGGGTGTCCGGCGGCTCATCAGGGAAGGTAGGCCACCTGGCACGAAGGCAGCCCGAAGCCTGTAATACTGTAACATCTCCAGTGCAGACCCAGAATGCTCATGCCTCCATGATTGTGGGTCAATTAATTTCCCATCAGGGAAGAAATCAGTGAGTGCCCGGTAGCCTAGAGCCCCCCAGTTTTGAGCCAAAGCTGCATCCTGTGTGGGCACCAGCCCCGGGAACCCCCACGCAAGGAGCCACTTATAGCAGGGATATGATTCAGTTGTTACTTTAAAGAGGCAGCCCCAGGCCAGTAAGGTTGCTGCCACAGGGTCGAACACGGAGTCAGGGACATAGGGCCTCATTACACGGTAGGCGGTAAGGGATTACTGGCACCGGTAAGGGCACCGGTGCCGGTAATCCCTTACCACCCTACTGCAAGGTCCCTCAGCGGGACCCGTCCTTAACATGTGGTCAGACCACACGTTAAGGACGGGACCCGCTGAGGGACTTCAGAGCAAATAACGGTACCGCCAGTAGCGGTACCGTTATTTGTTCCTTCCCCATTCCCATTGAGCCCTAAGGGGGCTCGAATGGGAAAGGGGAATGGTAAATGACATGGGGACTTACCAGGTCCTCCAGGGTCGGAATGACCGGGTAAGTCCCCATACCGCCTACCTGGACCCAGAAGGCGGTAGGGGGTAGCCATGACGCTAATAGTGCCATGGTTAACTCCTACTGCGTAAAGAGGCGCATAATCTCGATGAAATATTAGAGTCATGGTACTGATCCCACCCACTGCCAGTGTCTCCAATTTGACGTGTGGGTGAAGCTGAGGGCTCGGATACCAGTACGTAGCATATTGGGCTTGTGCAGCTGTCCAGTACAACATAAGGTCCGGCACCTTGAACCCTCCCATCTCGTATGGGAGCACCATATCTGACAATACTTTTTTTTTTTTAACAACTCTGTTTATTAAGTTTTAAACAATACAACGGAAAAATAGACATTGAACATAGGCATACCTCAGAAAAAGAAAACATGGCAATATCAAGAGCGGGCACCTCAGGGCCGAGGGGACGTGAGGCAATTGTGAAACAAGACAAAAAAATATTAGTAACACAGGTTCTGACTTACATCCACCAGCCGAGGGAGGGGTAAGAGAGGCAGGGGGGGTAAAGGGGGAGGCGGATTTCCGTGAGCATCAAGCCATTTACCCCATATCTTTTCAAATTTGCGGGGGCAACCCGTGCGTTATAGATCCGGCGTTCTGAAGCTGCGCATCTGTCCAGTTCATTAGTCCAGCGGTTCAGGCACAGTAGGTCTGCAGAGCCCCATTTAGCCGCAATGAGTCTTTTGCCCGCCCCCAATGCAATCGCTAGAAACATTTTTTCATATTTCGTCAGATCCACCTCTCCCCAGATGCCCAAAAGTACCATTTTAGGATTCCTAGGAATTGGCGTTGCCAGGACAGTGGAGATCGTGTTGATACAATCCCCCCAGAAGACTTGTAGCACCTGGCAGTCCCTCATCATATGGTAGAAGGTGGCCGCCTAAGTTTTGCATCTAATGCATGTCCCATCTTCGCATCCCCCCCATCTGGCCATAGCGGCGCGCAAGTGATAAGAGCGGTGAAGGATTCTTAATTGTATTAGTCTGAGTTTGGCTTCTATCCCGATTTGCCTAGGGGACATTAGTGCATCAACCCAGTCTTCGGGTTCCAGTTCACCTAAATCCCTTTCCCACTTTGCTTTAAGCCCATCCAGCTGTGTAGCCCTGAAGGAGTTGAGGGCCTGATAGAGGGTAGAGTTGACCTTGGAGGGAATGCGTTGCGTGAGGACATTAGTCTCAATGGGGGAGGAGGTGGGTATACATGTCGTATCAGGGAACTGGGTGCAGATGGCGTGGGCCAGCTGCGCGTGTCGATACCGGTCCATGGGTGTCAGATCAAATTGCTCTTGCATGGTCTCGAAGTCCAGGAGGTGAATCCCTGTATCATGTGTGCTAGTGTATGCTAGTGTATGATTGCACTGATAGGCCTCTCTCCCACTATACAGGTCTCTCAAACCTAGCAGGGGTTCTGTTTCCAAATTGCGTTGTACGATGTTTAGATTGCATGATGAGGCCTCTCAAATTTAGCAGGGGTTGTGTCTCCAAATTGCATTGTATGATGTTTAGATTGCACTGATAGGCCTCTCTCCCACTACAGGTCTCTCAAATTTAGCAGAGGTTCTGTCCCCAAATTTACATTGTATCTTGTTTATGTTGCACTGATAGGCCTCTCTCCCACTATACAGGTCTCTCAAATTTAGCAGGGGTTCTGTTTCCAAATTGCATTTGTACGATGTTTGGATTGCATGATTAAGCCTCTCAAATTCAGCAGGGGTTCTGTCTCCAAACTGTATTGTATAATGTTTAGATTGCACTGATAGGCCTCTCTCCCACAATACAGGCCTCTCACATTTAGCAGGGGTTTTGTCTCCAAATTGCATTGTATGTTGTTTAGATTGCACTGATAGGCCCCTCTCTCACTATACAGATCTCTCAAATTTAGCAGGGGTTCTGTCTCCAAATCGCATTGTACGATGTTTAGATTGCATGATTAAGCCTTTCAAATTCAGCAGGGGTTCTATCTCCAAATTGCATTGTATGATGTTTAGATTGCACTGATATGTCTCTCTCCCACTATACAGGCCTCTCAAATTTAGCAGGGGTTCTGTCTCCAAATTGCATTGTATGTTGTTTAGATTGCACTGATAGGCCCCTCTCCCACTATACAGGTCTCTCAAATTTAGCAGGGGTTCTGTCTTCAAATCGCATTGTACGATGTTTCGATTACATGATTAGGCCTCTCAAATTTAGCAGGGATTGTGTCTCCAAATTGCATTGTATGATGTTTAGATTGCACTGATAGGCCTCTCTCCCACAATACAGGCCTCTCACATTTAGCAGGGGTTTTGTCTCCAAATTGCATTGTATGTTGTTTAGATTGCACTGATAGGCCCCTCTCTCATTATACAGGTCTCACAAATTTAGCAGGGGTTCTGTCTCCAAATCGCATTGTACGATGTTTAGATTGCATGATTAAGCCTTTCAAATTCAGCAGGGGTTCTGTTTCCAAATTGCATTGTAATGATGTTTAGATTGCACTGATAGGCCTCTCTCCCACTATACAGGCCTCTCAAATTTAGCAGGGGTTCTGTTTCCAAATTGCATTTGTACGATGTTTGGATTGCATGATTAAGCCTCTCAAATTCAGCAGGGGTTCTGTCTCCAAATTGTATTGTATAATGTTTAGATTGCACTGATAGGCCTCTCTCCCACAATACAGGCCTCTCACATTTAGCAGGGGTTTTGTCTCCAAATTGCATTGTATGTTGTTTAGATTGCACTGATAGGCCCCTCTCTCACTATACAGATCTCTCAAATTTAGCAGGGGTTCTGTCTCCAAATCGCATTGTACGATGTTTAGATTGCATGATTAAGCCTTTCAAATTCAGCAGGGGTTCTATCTCCAAATTGCATTGTATGATGTTTAGATTGCACTGATATGTCTCTCTCCCACTATACAGGCCTCTCAAATTTAGCAGGGGTTCTGTCTCCAAATTGCATTGTATGTTGTTTAGATTGCACTGATAGGCCCCTCTCCCACTATACAGGTCTCTCAAATTTAGCAGGGGTTCTGTCTTCAAATCGCATTGTACGATGTTTCGATTACATGATTAGGCCTCTCAAATTTAGCAGGGATTGTGTCTCCAAATTGCATTGTATGATGTTTAGATTGCACTGATAGGCCTCTCTCCCACAATACAGGCCTCTCACATTTAGCAGGGGTTTTGTCTCCAAATTGCATTGTATGTTGTTTAGATTGCACTGATAGGCCCCTCTCTCACTATACAGGTCTCACAAATTTAGCAGGGGTTCTGTCTCCAAATCGCATTGTACGATGTTTAGATTGCATGATTAAGCCTTTCAAATTCAGCAGGGGTTCTGTTTCCAAATTGCATTGTAATGATGTTTAGATTGCACTGATAGGCCCCTCTCCCACTATACAGGTCTCTCAAATTTAGCAGGGGGTCTGTCTCAAAATCGCATTGTACGATGCTTAGATTGCATGATTAGGCCTCTCAATTTTAGTAGGGGTTCTGTCTCCAAATTGCATTGTATGATGTTTAGATTGCACTGATAGGCCTCTCTCCCACTATACGGGTCTCTCAAATTTAGCAGGGGTTCTGCCTCCAAATCGCATGGTACGATGTTTAGATTGCATGATGAGGCCTCTCAAATTTAGCAGGGGTTGTGTCTCCAAATTGCATTGTATGATGTTTAGATTGCACTAATAGGCCTCTCTCCCACTATACAGGCCTCTCAAATTTAGCAGGGGTGCTGTTTCCAAATTGCATTTGTATGATGTTTAGATTGCATGATTAGGCCTCTCAAATTTAGTAGGGGTTCTGTCTCCAAATTGCATTGTATGATGTTTAGATTGCACTGATAGGCCTCTCTACCACTATACAGGTCTCTCAAATTTAGCAGGGGTTCTGTCTCCAAATTTGCATTGTATGATGCCTAAATTGCATTGATAGGCCTCACTCCCACTACACAGGTCTCTCAAATTTAGCAGGGGTTCTGTCTCCAAATTGCATTGTATGATGTTTAGATTGCATGATTAGGCCTCTCAAATTTAGCAGGGGTAATGTCTCCAAATTGCATTGTATGATGTCTAGATTGCATGATTAGGCCCCTCAAATTTAGCAGGGGTTCTGTCTCCAAATTGCATTGTATGATGTTTAGATTGCACTGATAGGCCTCTCTCCCACTATACAGGTCTCTCAAATAACTGCGCTTAGTTCAGTACTCCATCAACCCCGGAAACCCACCACAACCTAACTAAATTAAGTCCCATTCCAGTAGACCGTTAACACCTAACCCCCCCGACAGTGCACCCTTAGGAAACACACCCTACCCACCGACAGGAAAGCAACACTGAGTCAGAGTACACCCCAGCGTTCCAGAGAAGGAAAAACCGAGGTCACTGCGGCAGCACAACACAGCATGGAGGACCAGCTACCTTACTACACCTGCTCTTAAACTGGAATATGACCCGACCCAGAAAAGGAGGCAGTGAAAGAGAACAAGATTGTGCAACAAGAGACGCGAACACACAACGCCGACAGAACCCACAAGAAGCAGCCCTATTGGAAGGAAACACGCCTAACACAGCCATAACCGGAACAAAACCTACAAGAGAAAAATCCTTATACCTCACACCTTACCTTGCAACAACCACAGTACACCGACACCCCAACACGGAAACCACGAAACATGCAAAGAATTTGCTGAAACACGCGGAAAAAAGATGGGAGCACTCAACAAGAGAGTGGCAGGGCTCCGACCCAATTACACCTTACATCACAAGAACAGAGGGGCAACATCGATTTCCACTACACCCCACACAATACGGCGAAGCACCAACAACCGACAATTCTACCCCCCACCCAACAATCGGACTCAATGAAGAAACCACCACTGATCCTCATCCGAGAACCATCACAGCAGAAACACCAAGACTAATCAGCCCTGTTATCAACCTATTGGACCGCTTCAATGAAGAAGCAGCTGTCGCCGTTCTTCATCCTACCAACATCAACGCGGAAACACCACGAACAGACAATCACAAACTTGAGCAACAAATAACCTCAAAACAAAATATCACCCAGAAAATCCACTGTAACCTAATAAACGCCAGGTCAATGTCCAAACATTCAACTGAAATATACGACCTCCTGTCAGAAGGAGGCATAGACATCCTATTTTTAACCGAAACATGGCTAGACGACAACTACAAGATCACCCTCAACAACTTCCTGCCTGAAAACTTCAAATGCATCCAAACAAACAGAAAATCCAAAAGAGTGGGGGGCTAGCGATCATCCACAACGAACAACTGGCCATCAAAATGGAAGATCCACTAAACATCGAGAAATGCAAAAACTTTAATACTACGACTTTCAGTAAATCCCAAAACGAACCTGAAATTCATCCTGATATACAGACCACCAACCTACGATGCGACTTTCATAGACGCTTTCACGGAAGCAATCACCATCCTAGCCATCAAATACAACCATCTGATCATCCTCTGAGATTTCAACATCTGGTTTGACGAAGAAACCACAACTACACTAAATTCCTAACCTCCTAACTAGCAGCCATGAACCTACAACAACTAGTCAAAGGAGCAACCCACTCAGAAGGACACACTCTTGACGCAATCTTCACCAACAAGGATCTCATCACCACGGCACCCCCAATTCAAATACTTTGGAGCGACCACCTCATCATTCAATTCATAATCACAACGGCCGCTGCAACAAAAAAGCACCAAGAAAAACGACCCATCGTGATGAAAAGAAATTGGAGAACCATAAAAAACTCCAACCTAACCGAACTCCTAGAACTCAGCAAACCACATCAACCATGGAAGAAACAGACCTAGACAAAAAAGTTGCACTACTTCATACCTGGAACGCAACAACCCTAGACGACATCGCCAAAGAAAAGCCCTTCGCCCCATCACATAAGAAAACTACAGCTAATTGGTTCACCCCGCTACTCAACGCCATGAAAACAAAGAACCGAAAACTAGAATCTGAATGGAGGACCAACAACACCACCGCAAACAAATTGAAATTCCTACAACAGATCCGCTCATATAAAAAGGAAATACAAAAAGTGAAGAGGAAATATTACGACAACCGAATCTTCAGAGCACCAAACGCTCAAAAAGAACTATTCAAAATCATAAACAAAATAAAAAACCCACCGGGCTGCAATAACACACCAATTCCATCGATTAAACTCTGCGAGGACCTCGGAGACCACTTCAAAAACAAAATAACCTCCATCCAATACTCCATACAAAACAGATCAAGCGATCACAGCTCAAACCCCACCGACACCGACGAGGAACACGCAAACAAGCTACGAAACTTCCCAGAAATCTCAGTTGAGGCTTTCATCAAACTGGTAAACCAAAGCAATAAATCAGGCTCTCCCGAAGACCCTTGCCCCCTGGACATATACAAAACAATTCTCAAACAAGGAACCCCCATGGAATACCACAGGAACCTTCTCAACCTCTCAATCTCAACAGGTAAAGTACCACAGGCCATCAAATCAGCCTACATCAAGCCGCTTCTCAAAGACATAAGAGGAAACGTAAAGGACTTATCCAACTACAGACCCATATCCAACATACCATACATAGCCAAACTGCTAGAAACCTATGTCTACCAAATAACCCAAGATTTCATAGAACAGCATTGCCTACTAGAACAGGCACAAGTTGGTTTCAGATCCATGAGAGGAACAGAATCAGCTCTCCTCTCAATATGGGATGACCTAAAAACAAACACAGACTCGGACAACAGTACCGCCCTGATTCTCCTTGATCTGTCTGCAGCCTTCGACACTGTCAACCACGCCATCCTCATAAAGAGATTAGAAGGACTAGGGATAACAGACACTGCCCTACTATGGATCAAATCCTTCCTAACAAACAGAACAGAAACAGTATGGATGAAACCTTTTAAATCCAAACCCAGAGACACCACGTGCAGAGTACCACAAGGATCATCCTTCTCACCGCTTCTATTCAACATCTACATGTACCTATTCATCAAACTCATCAAAAAACACGGCCTCAAATGCTACAACTACGCCAACGATACTCAAATAATCTTCAACATACAAGATACCCGAGAAGAAAACACCACACTAGAGAATTGTCTCCGCGACATATTCAACTGAATGAACCTCAACCATCTCAAAATCAACCCAGGCAAAACAGAGATAATGATCTTTTCAAAAAAAGGAGGAGACATCAACTACATGGCCTGGCCAAGAGAGCTCGGCACCACACCAGAACCATCAGCAACTGTAACAAACCTAGGGGTCCAAATGGATAACAACCTGACTCTAGAGCCACAAGTAAACTCGGTAATCAAGAAATGTTTCTTCCTCCTGCGAGCAGCAAAAAGGATCCTACCGTTCCTGTTGTTCGCCAACAAAACACCATCATCCCTCTAATCATGTCCAGAGTAGACTATGCCAATAGCCTATAACTGGGCATGCCCGAACGACTCCTAAAAAAACTGCAACGCATACAAAATGCAGCAGCCAGACTCCTCCTCAAGCTACCCAGAAGAGAACACATCACATCCGCGCTAAAAATACTACACTGGCTACCACTAAAACAGCGAATAAAGTTCTAGTCCATGTGCATCACGCACAGAGCAATACACAAACAAGGCGCACAATTCCTAAGCGACAAACTACGCCTACATCAACCGACAAGAACACTAAGATCAAGCACCCACATACGCCTTGAACCAAAACCCTACAACAGGAACAAACACGGAGGATCCTCTTTCTCTCACCAGGCACCCAAAACCTGGAACGACCTACCTAAGAATATACGGAACACAACAAACCACCTAGCATTCAGGAAACTCCTCAAATCATGGCTCTTCGCAGCGTAACCACAACGGAGACGCACTAGAATGCGCAGACATTAAAACAATGATGAAAATAACTCCAACCTCGGCCTCTCTCAAATCGGACAAACACTCAAACCAAAGAACCAACCACTCGACAGAGCATTAGATATCATGGAAAATAGCCAATAAAGGAAGGCTCCAGAGACTGATCACATACTTAGACCCAGACGAAAGCCCTCTAGTGACTCTTCGCCCACTCGTACGTACCGGATGGACCATATCCAGACCTCGTACGTACCGGACGGACCATATCCAGACCGGCAGACGCATTTAGGTAGAATTGTGAATATTAGCATGCCCACACTTAGAGGGAGTTGTGGATATTGACCTGCGTCGCATCTGGATGGAACCTTGAATGTTGGCATGCCCGCACTTGGATAGAATTGTGAATCCTGGCCTGCATCGCATCTAGATAGGACCTTGAATGTTAGCATGCCCGCACTTAGGTGAAACTTGAATGTCAACATTCCCACACTTAGATTTGTGAATATTAGCCTGCGTCGCATCTAGATAGGACTCTGAATATTAGCATGCCCGCACCTAAGCTAAACGTAAAGACTAGCACAGACCACATTTAGAATTGTGGACAATTGGCCTGCGTTGCGTCTAGATACGATTAATTGAAGGATAACATGCCCGCGCCTAGATGAAACTTGAATGATAGCAGGTGCCACACTTAGAATCGTGAACACCAGCCTGCGCCGCATCCAGATTAAGTTAGGAATGTTAGCATGCCCACACCTAGACAGATTTCTAAACACTAGCCTGCGCCGCACCTAGAAAAGACTGTGAATGTAGGCATGCCCACATGTGAAGACCAACAAGTGCAACACTTAGACAAAACTGTGAATGTTAGCATGCTAAAGGTCATGTAACCCACTAACCAATATAAGCTCAAACTCTGCATACTTATCTCACTCAAAAAACTCACACAACCATCTCTCGCACAACAAGCCGCACGCACTTCACAACACTGCAACAGCACATAAGCCGGAGCAACAGCACACGCGGACCAACACCGATCCAATACCCGCACCAAAGCTCAGCACCCGGTGTACACCGAGTTGAAGCTGCCAACAGAACACCACTCCCCTCACTATCTTACTCCCTCTTCACCCTACTAACCAATCCCCCCCCTTGTCATTTACAGATCCACCAGCGCGCCTGGGGACCAATTCCGTTGGTGACGGTGCGCAGTACAAACACCTTTAACATTTAACATTTAACATCCCATTAGCGCACCAGTGACCAAATGAGCCCATTTTCATTATTTCTGGGAGGTGTGCGTTCTGCCATATGGGTTGGGATAGTGTTGGTTTCCTTTCCAGCCGATCAATTTCTGTGCATCCCGCCAGGCCCGGTGGATATGGTGTGTCATTTTTGGCAGCGTCGGGAGTTCGTTGGAGGTGGCATACAGGATCTGCAGCGGGGCTACCGGGGACATGGTCTCTATTTCGATGTGGATATGCAGTAGTGTGGGGTCTGCGTGTAACCAGTCATTTACCACACCGATCTGTGTTGCAAGGTAATACGTGGACATGCAGGGTAAACCGATGCCTCGCTCCCATACCAATCTCTCGAGCGTGTTCAGGGCAATTCTAGGTTGTTTCTCCCTCCCATAGTAACGTGCTAAGGTTTTTGTCAATAAGCGTGAAGGTTTCCTGAGGGATGGCAAATGGGGCGTTTTGGAGAACATACAAAAGTCTGGGGAGGGTCCTCATCTTGAATAGTGCGGCCCTACCCATTAGCGATAGGGGGAGTGATTGCCAGTGGGAGGTATCCCTATTAAACCGCTCTAGTACTGGCTGAAGGTTGAGTTGGCAGAACTTTCTAGTGTCGGTTCGAGCCGTATGTCCAGATATTTAAAGTCCCTGATACAGATCGAAGACTCTCCCCCTTGGATCGGGAAATAAATGGTTTTGGCTACATTCACTTTTAAGCCCGCAAAGTTTTGGTACTCCTAAAGGATAAGGGAGACAGTCGGACATGAGGTACTCGGGTTGCTGAGATATATGAGGAGGTCATCCGCGTAAAGCGAGAGGCGATTCTCCCCCCCCCCGGCCAGACAAATCCGGTCCAGTTGGTGTTAGTTCTAAGCTCTATTGCAAGAGGTTCGATGGCCAGGAGGAAGAGGAGCGGAGACAGCGGGCAACCCTGCCTAGTGCCATGACCCAAAGGGAATGGTTTGGGGGACCTGCCATTCACCCTTACCGTGGCCTCCGGGGATACATAGAGGAGTTTGACCCATGATATAAATGTTTGTCCGAGGTTCATTCGAGCCATAATTGCCCACAAGGCGTCCCACCCCACAGAGTCAAATGCCTTTTCAAAGTCCACAGCCAGGAGGGCTAGTGGGGCCAGTATTTCTTTGGCTCTGCTCAATGCCAGCTGGATTCTGCATAGGCTCATGCGAGTAGATTTATTGGGCATGAATCCACATTGATCTGGGAGGACCAGGGTCTCAATCACCTGAAGTAGTCTGTTAGTAAGTGTTCTGCGAGGACCTCGGCTTCTCCGTTGATCAGTGAAATGGGTCGATAGGAGGCACATTCCTCTGGAGGTTTCCCAGGTTTATGTATGACTACTATGCACGCCTTCCTGAGGTCCGGGGGAAGTGCCCCTTGTTCTTTACTCCGTAGGAACATACGGTGCATATGGGCCGATAGTGTGCCTCCGAGGCATTTCCAGGTCTCTGTAGGGAAGCCGTTGGGACCCGGAGTTTTCCCGGGTTGGAGCTGTGCGAGCGCCTCTTGCACCTCGGTCTCTATGATTTCAGCGTTCAGGAGGTCTGATTGGTGTTGTGAAAGTTGCGGGATCTCGATCCGGTCAAGGTAGTCTGAGGGTTCGAATGCAGAGCTACCGGTGGGTTGGGTATAAAGATTCTTGTAGTAGGCCGCAAATGCTTCCACGATGTCAGAGTCGTCCGTCAGCAGTGTTCCATCTGGAGATTTGATGGCCCGCACGTGTCCTCTGGTTTGCTCACGTTTCTCCAACTAGGCCAGGGTTTTATTTGCTTTGTCGCCTTGTTCATAGATTTGGGTCCGGACTAGCTTTCTGACAATTTCTTATGGACCACGCCTGCATGCCCCAAAAACTGTGTGCATGCCTTGTGCAACTTTGTGAAGAGCTGTTTCCTGGGCCAGACTGGGACATTGCTAAAGACATATACCAGTTTGGGAACCAGAATCATTTTGATGAGGGAGAGTTTCCCAGCAAGTGACAACGGAAGAGAACCCCATTTGCCCATTTTCATTTCAGCAAGCTGAGCAGCTGCTACATAGTTATCCGCCAACAGGGTGGTCTTCAACAGGGACGCCTGGACACGTAAGTACTTAATGTCGCCGGGGGACCAGCGGAGTGGGTACTCTGAGACAGGTTGTTGGGTATTATTAGTGAGTGGGAGAATTTCAGACTTGGAGTAATTGATTGTGAAGCCTGAGCTGGTACCTATGCATGTTATATCACACAGAATGGGGTCAAGATTGGTAGCGGGGTCTCAAATATATAGGAGTACGTCATCAGCGTACAGGGATATTATTTCTGGGGTGTCTTTCAGACAGACACCTCTGTGGGCATGTTGTGCACTGACATGATCCGCCATAGGCTCTATTACTAGTGCAAAAAGAATCGGGGAGAATGAGTAGCCCTGGCCAGTGCCCCTGAGGAGTGTAAATATTTCAGATGTAAGGGAATTGACCCGGACCCTAGCCAGAGGATCAGTGTACAATAAATTAATATAGCCATATAGCCAATCATATCAGGACCAATTCCCATGGTCTCCAAGACCAGCCACTTGTATTTCCACAAGACCATATCAAATGCTTTTTGCGTGTCAAGCGTGACCGCAATGGCATTCAAGTCGTGGTCAATTCTCACCATGACATTGAAAAGCCGCCGGATATTGTGGGAAGTGGACCTCCCGGGCACAAAACCTCATTGGTCCTCTTCTACTAAGTTTGTCATTATTGGGAGGAAGTGGTTTGCTATCACCTCTGCAAAGATCTTCGCATCAATATTAATAAGTGAGAGAGTGCTATATGGGCCACATTCATCACTCGGCTTGCCTGGTTTAAGCAGCACAGTTATGACAACCTCGCGTAGAGAGGGGGGGAGGATGGTCAGCCGAAGCTGTCACAAGTCTCTTCCCTTCTCACCTGTTTTTGTTGTTTGCTTGAGACCTTCTTTGGTGACTTCTTTCTCATGGTCCGGGATTTGTATAGACCCGTGCGCCGGTCTTCGGATTCCAGCGTGAGGATGACAATCCAAGTCCAGGATACGTTCAGATGTCCAGGACGGAGACCAGGAAGGAGCAATGTCCGATCTCTTAGACACGGAACGCCTTGACCCAAGCGCGGGAGAAAATCCAGGAAGTTCGAAGGAAGATTTAAGGAAAGGAAGGATGGAAGGGGGAATCAAGGAACCGGGAAACAGGATGCCGATGAAAGCCCCCAGCGAACTCCGGCAACACACGTCCAACTACAGCAAGCGGTAGCGTTGAGACGCGCAGAGCCGCGGGGCGTGTCTGTTTAGTAGAACGCAGAGCGTGGAGCGCAAGGACTGGCAAACAGCATTCCGTGTCCGGTGGCCATGTTGGAAGGATTACAGCATACAATCCCCTATGTGTCAGGGACCACGAAGTCCAGAAAGGACGTAGGCGACGGTTCATGACAAAAGCGACAGTTTGGGGGCTAAGATAACAACATGTTCCTGGTAGAACTCGGGAGTAAGCCCATCGGGCCAGGTGCCTTACCTTTCAGGAGGTCAGAGATCGCTTTTACTATCTCCTCTAGCTGGATCGGGGAATCTAATTGATCCCTGGTATAATTGGAGATATGTGTCATGGGAATCTGAGCCAGAAGATCTCTTATGTGTTGTTCATCGTGATCTGAGGATGATGTGTAGAGGTTGGTGTAGAATTCTGTGAAGCTCGCCAGTATTTGCTGGTCCGAACATTGTGGCTCACTGTGCGTGTCCTTGACAGATACAATCTGGGCATGGCCCCATTCCGCTCTGGTTAGCCTAGCTAGTGTCTTCCTGTGTCTATCACCCTCTCCGTATCTCCGTGCAGCTTGTGGGCGGCTGAAGTAATGAACCTCCCTGGTGGCATGTGTCGCGAAGGTCTCGAGTTCTTCACTGATTTGTGCAAATTTAGTGGGTTCTGCCGCGGTGGTGCAATCTGATTGTAATTCTCGTAGCCTTGATTTGGATCGGGTGAGGTCATTCCTTTTGGTTTTCAAAACCCCTGACTCCCTCGAGATGGACATCCCTCTGATGTAGACCTTGAAAGCCTCCCACCAGACCCCAGCAGTAGTGGCCGGTAGGGAGTTGCATTCAAAGAAGGTCACAATATCAGCCAATATGTCAGCTTTGAATACTATGTCTAAGAGGGCGGCAGATTTGAAACGCCATGTGCTAAATGTAGGCGTGGGAGATCTAAGTGCTATTGATAGGGTAACTGGTGCATGGTCAGACAGTGTACGTGCCAGTATCTGGGCCTCATCTATCCTACCAATCAGGTCGCTGGATAGCAGGAAAAGATCAATTCTAGATGAACTGTCGTTCACAGTTGAGTAATAAGTGTATTCACGCAATTGGGGATGGAGTGCTCTCCAAACTTCGCAGACCCCGAGTGTAGAACTATGCGTGAGCATTTTACGTGCCGCCCTGGACAATGACCTGGGTGCTGATCCCGTTCTGTCTAAGCCAACGTCAAGTATAAGATTCATATCACCCATCCATATGATCTGGACACCCACGTAGCCGAGTAGGATTGAGGCGACAGTGTCAAAGAAATCGGGGGAGTCAAGAAGGTATTCCCCACCAATCAACGTTCAATATAGTATGACATATCCGCCCTCAGGGTCTATATAACTTTTCAGGAGAGCGAATCTAATGGACTTATGGATCAACGTAATCACACCTCTGGTCTGCGTGGAGTAGGATGTGTAATATCTGTTAGGCCCTCAGGATGGGCCGATATTAATTGCCAAGTGAGTCTGGGCGTGCTTTGACTGCAACATGAATATTTTGACACCATGTCTCTGGGCATAGGCCATAATCTTGCGAGCTTTGGTATAGTTACTTAAGCCCCGGACGTTCCAGGACATTACCTTCGTGGGCATTTCATAGACTCAGGGTACATCCCAGCAAGTGTGACTCGCCAAGTCCATCCAGCTGGTCATGATACCATTATGACACCCTTCCATGATGCGAAATGCTGTTCTGCCTCTGCCATTTTTTATGTGAACACCCCAATCACATCCCCCCACCACCCAACCACAACTGGCAGTGTCTCTACCCACCCCCTCCCATAATCAACCCTGACCTCCCCCCCAACCAGACGTTAGTGCGCCGGCCCCAGCATGGTCCATCTGCTTCGTGGGCCCAACGGGGCTCAACACTCAAAGAACCCTTTAAATTAGTCGTTGAAACTGCAGTGGGGTGCGCTGTTGCCGTGCCGTCGCTTAAACAGGAGCAATGAGGCACCAGTAGTGGTGCACAGGTCAACGGTATATAACAATGTACCACAGTATCATCCCACCAGTTTACGCAGTAAAAGAAAGCAACGCTGTATTCTAAGTAGATGTGGTCAATCAGTATCAGATGGTAGATGCATCGAGTGGTATAACCCCAGGTGAGAACATTGAATAGTTACATGTAACCAGATAGAACAGGATTCAGAAGGTAGCAAAGCATAATCGAGATGTTCCGTATACCTAAATTCAGCAAGTTTTACACAAAAGCTGTGGAGAGCTAGCATAGTGGAAACTACTATCAACCCAATAACCAATAGAAATGAGTGATCTAAATGCAAATAGTGAGCAGGCTGTGATTCAGTCATTATCCATAAAATCTTCAGCCGGCCCATGGAGTGGAATCTGTGCTTCAATAAACTTTACTGCTTCATTAGGGACAGTGAAAAAGTACAGTTTGTCCTTAAAAGTGAATTTCAGGTTTGCTGAAAACAATATTGTATAGGAAATGTTCTGCTCCCTCAAGAATTTTTTCACACCAAGAAATTGGCGCCTCTCATGCTGCACTCCCACAGAGAAGTTGGGGAAGATTCTGATCATTTGGGAGCCAAGGCGCAGTTCACCCTTTTCATGTGACAGGAGGAGGATGAGGTCCCTGTAATTGAGGATTTTAGCAATCATAGGCCTGGGGAAATCGCCAGGTTTAGGTCGTGATGAAAGGGCACGATGGGCACGCCTGACAGTGAAAAAGGGAGACAAATCAGGGTTGCCAAGCAGCTCTTTAAGGAGGTTTTCGACTGCAACTTCCATGCGGCCCTTGAGGGCATTCTCCGGGACCCCGATGATGCGTATGTTGTTTCTGCGTGTCCTGGTTTTCAGGTCATCGCACTTCGCCTTTACGATCTTCATATCGTGGGTGAGGGAGGCAACCGTGTCCTGGAGGGAATGCACACCGTCTTCATTGGTGCCTATTCTAGATTCTGCCTCAATAATTCTAGTGCCGACCTGATCATGCCGGGACTTGAGCGATGCGACATTGGCATTAACGTCATATAGTTTTTCTTAGAAAGAGGCAAAGTTTTTGCCCATTGATTCCATCATTGCAGCGAGGTCAGTAGTTGGAGTACTTCGGGGTGAATCGGGTTCATCATGGTTAGCGGACGACTGACCCAACTCCCGTCTAGGTGCTGCTTTGGCGAACTTGTTCATGGCCCCACTTTATTGGCACCATGAGATTTGTTTGACATTGCAGTGTAGGTGTGAGCATGATCGTGTCCAGTAGATAGTGCCTGGTGGGAATATAAGCACCCAGACAGGGGCGAACAGTACACTTTGGCAGCGGTAGGGGGCGATGAAAGACCAGGATGGAGGCCTCGTGGTGCGAGGATAACACTGCAGCAGGAACAGGCCAGTCAGGGCACAAGCAGGAGATATAACGTAGCAGGTGGGTCGAGTTAGCCAGCAGACACACGATGAGCTGAGGGAGAGATGAGGCAGGTCATGATGACACAGGTGACCCGGGTGATGATGGCAAGAATGGCATGGGAATATAGGCGACACAAAGCAGTGGCAGGGCCACGGGTATCTACAGCGCAGCAGATGTGGGGAGCCCCTGTGAATATACTATCCCATTTTTAAGGACGATTGCTGGTCATAGTATAGTGGTGGGGAGTGCAGGCAGACGACGGTATGTATAAAGGAAGAAACGTTCAAGGGAGCCAAAGGAGGCACGGATAGTACCAATCTCACAGGTATCTCCAAGTAGCGTTGCGCCTGGAGCTCGTGGGGCCCAAGGGCAGGAAGAAGGGTGGGTGGTCTCGTGCAGCAGCCGGGCCGAGAAAACAATCACAGTAGCAGAGGGTTGTGTATGCACTGAGGCCGCCGTAGGCAGTAATAGCTTCAACAGTCACAATGGGTCTGACATCTGTTGTAATGGGGCTCAGCGGAGGCAGCGCGGCGAGGCCTAGAAACAGCACAGGGTGGGAGGAGGGACACGCATCCAGGCCCACAGCTGCCGCGCCGCACCTCAGCAGATATCAAAGTGACCGTGACCAGTGCGTAAAGTTATGGCCCAATTATGTATGCATGCTGGTGGAGGATAGCGGCGTTGCCCGGGCACCGTTACATATGAGCAGAGCGCCAGGGGCACCGATTTCACCCACCTGAGTAGGGATGCCAAGCAGGACATCTGGAGGGGTGGGCGGTCAGCCTGCTGTGTAACAGGACAGGACGCGGCCACCCCGAGAAGCTGCCAGAAGCACCAGGACAACCTCAGCTGCAGGCTCAGGTCCCGTCTGCACAGAGGGGGCACGGCAGCATGGAGCTTCCAGCCTAAGCGCAGCTCCCACTCTGTGATTACGCTCCAGGTGAGGCACCGGCTCATCACGCCGGGTGTGGAGCAGTCCGCCCCCCCACACAGAGCTGCACTGTGAGGGGGAGCAGTAGGTGGCAGAGTCCTCAACAGGGTCAGGGTGGTGGGGGGGAGCAGGTCGCCACGGGTGATGACTCCTGCCGGGCCGTGACTCGGGGCCCACGGCCAAGTGCTCCCACGCAGCGCAGGTCACCGCTGCAGGAGGCTCAGCCCCCCACACCACAAAAGTTCAGCAGGCAGTAGCGGGGACGCCAAACCCCAATTTTTCCCAGGAATGGAGCAAAACGTGCCTTGATACAACAGCTATTTATGGTGGTAATTGCAGATTAAGGATGACAGATGATCCACCGATGCAGTTGGATGAAAGCTGATGGCGCACAGAGCTATCAAGCTAGGCAGCCATTTTCTAGGCTGCTCAACAGTGCCCCACCACTATTGATCTTTATTAAACGAAAAGTGAAAACTCCTAATTTTCCCTATACTATGGGTATTCCCTACCAAACTAAGGTGCTCGTCATGTGTCAGTGAGTCCAAATGGAAGATCAGTCCACTGTCCAAACTGACCTATTCTAACCCTGCCACTATTAGAACCAAAATACCACAGGAGAATGACTCCCTTCTCCTGTGAGCTGGTTCTTCACCAGTATTAGTTCAATATGATATTTTTTAATATTTCTAAGTAACTCCTTTGATTAAATGACAAAGTTCTGATATTGGGTTCTTCCAAGTTTCAAACTTCTTTTCTCCTTGACCACTCTTTCTCTTCTTCATATAACTTTCTTGTTTTGCTTTATTTATCTTTGTCCTTTCCTCCTCACAAGACCAATCTAGCACTTCTCCTGTATTCAGATTTAAGCTTGTCTCCATATTTAATGTCCACTTTTTATATTTTTTGGTACTTTTCCATATTGGTTATATTGAGCTTCTTTCCCTCTGAATATTATAGGGGTAATTCATGGATTATTTGCACCGAAAAAAACAGGATTTGTGTGCCATTCTGCCCGCAAATCCCTGTTTAACAAATGGGGATTTGCGGACAGAATGGCGCACAAATCCCATTTTTTTCGGTGCAAATAATCCATGAATTACCCCCTATATCTTGACTGGAACAAGTATGTAGGTTCCTGTAATGATTCTCTGTCTTTCCCTCTATTCCTGATACTTTATTTTCACTGGGACGAGTATGAGCGTTACAATAATGATTCTCACTCTTTTCATTTACTCTTGTTACCTCCTCTTCACTTGGATGAGTGCGAGTGTTCCTGTAATGATTCTCACTCTTTCCGTATACTCTTGTTACTTTATCTTCACTGGGACTGTTAGGGAGAATTCTCAGAAATGTGCTAATTGCCTTCTACCTTAGAGACCCCCCAGCACTTTTTGCTGAACTTTAGGACTTTTAATTTCTAACATGTATTTTTCTTTTGACTTTGGAGTCTGACAGACCCCTTAGGCATCATTTTCACATTGTGACAGACAGCACCTTCAGTGCAGTGATACTGGGAAGTCTCTTAAATTTCTGAAAGGTTTAAATACCTTTTCTTGGTGAAATTACTGTTTCCAAGAGCAGTGAAGTTAAATTGACTTTACTTACATTTTGTAACTTTCTAGACCCAGCACACAGTTTACTTTTATTTTTATTAAAGTTTTTAATAGTTGTATCAAAAATTCCAACCTTTAAACATGAGTTCCCAGATGATAGCAAAGCAAAACTGACTTTTCTTTCCTAATTTACAGTAGAACATTATCAACTTTCAATACTTTCTCAAGAAATTTCAAAGCATCAATTGTTTGCCCTATTTTCGTGGCTGACAAAATTCTCTCCCGTGTGAGGTCTTTTCCATATCGATCAAGATCCGGCTGTAGGAACTGTAGAGCCATACATCCTTCATCACTTAATTTCGGGCAAAGCAGCAATAGATGTTTAATTGTTTCAATAGATTCTGGAACTACACAAAAACGGCACACTGCCTCTTTGGTCGTTATCATCTTTCTGGCCAGAAGCAGTTCCTTCGATGGTAAGATGTTAAGCCTGCACCTCAAAAGCAAGTCTCTAAAGTATGGCGAGGGAACTTTCATCAGGTAACCAGGCAGTTCATTAACCATCTGATGTTCCCAGGTGATAGGCAAACGCATCTTACTCTGTTGTTTTAGTTCGATAGTTTCTATCCAGTCTCTTATCAAGATAGCCTTTTTTTACCTTATTTGGATTATTCTTTAGAGTGTCACAGTGTAGTGATACACGAAATTGCAACCTTGCCAATCAGGGCTTTAGATGACAGCATTAGCCGCTGAAAGCCAATAGTGTATTCAAAGTATGTGCTAAAAATGCTGACAGTAGTCTGTTGTAGCACTTCCATTATGCAGTAGTGAGCTACAAGGAATATGCAGGCCTAGTATGAAATAGGTCACATTATGCATTGTTGATAGACAGGCAGGGAGAGGGCCCCTAGCTCTGTAGCTAATAGGTATTTTTGGAGTGTTTGGAACATCATGGCACCTATATAGCGCTTAGATAGCCAGTCTTAAGCGCTATAAACACTAAGCTATGAGTGCATGCCTTTTAGAGCTTGCAGATGGGGTTAATACATCCCTGCTTCCATCTGAATATTCTGCCTTTCTAACTGTAGCCCTGCTTGGCTTCGTAAACAAATCCTGTTCCCCTGAGAAGGCCTGGTACGGCCTTGCCCACACGCTGATAAGGACATTCCAGTTTTCGCGGAGAGGGCTCCAAGGGAGGGGTAGGAGCGAGCAGGGAGCATCTCAGAGAGAGTTGGGTTTTTTCCATGAGCAAGCCCATATTTTGCACAGGGAAAGTTCTGGAACTATGCGTCATGGTGACTGACAGCACGAGATTATAAAATATCCATGCACACATGACTCGGTGGGAGATCGTCCTGTGGACTTGATTCGTGCAGAAACAAGTGCCCGGAATTGGCTCTGACGGTGTCCTTCAGCATTGTCCTCTGAGCGGGGCTTGTTTACAGCTAGCTTATGAGGGCCCAAGGGTCTCCCAGTGCTGATTAAAGGGACGTAAGACTGTGTTTCTCTATGTTTTCTCTATATTTCTCTCTCTATGTTTATCTAAGTTCCATGCTTCACTATATTTTGCATTGCTCTAAGGTTTATGCTTTGTAATATTCTCTAACTTGAATCCCAAATGTATATGAAATTCACTGCTTAGAATAAATATGCTAAAACTTTGAAAGTGTCATTTGTCACTAGCATGAGATCACTGCTCAGCACAATAGAACCTGTATTTTGGGCTGAATTGGGTATTTTTGCTCTCAAAGGGCTGGCCCCGAGGAAGATTTTGCCCATATCAAGACATTTGGTGGCAGCTTTGTGGGATTTGTGAAGAGCAGTGCCATGCTGTGACATGACAAATTGTGTGAGAGAACACAGTGTAGAGTGGGGAGCAGGCTGTCGCATTTCCTTGGTGGTCTCACTGCAGCTCTGAGACTTCAAAAGGCAGCAATGTTGTGTCGGCTTGCCGTGGCCGATAGCTTGTGTGGTTAAGGCTCCCTTCAGTAAATCAGTCGTGACTGACTTATTGCTTGGGACTGGTGCCAGGGAGTACAAGGCGATAAACAAGCGGGAAATGGCTTAGTTTAAAGCACTCCGATGAATGGTCAAGAAAGATGTATGCTCAATTAGAAAAGAATTTTATCATGCGGTTTCCCCAGTTTAAAGTTGTAATTTGGAATGCATAGTAAGACGGAGTTCTCATCTCTATTCTGTCATGAGGGCAGGGAAAAATAATTGCAAGGATTTGACATGCAAATTGTGAATAGTGATTTAACCATTGACTCAGCCCCAGTGTGCTAGCGAGTGGGGGCTGTAATGTTCGGAGGCGAAGGTTCGCTTTTTTGATGTATGCTTTTGAAGTGTTGGCATTCCTGAAAAATAATGAGGGGAATGAGCCATGCTTAGGAGAAAGAGTAACATCTATGCTGAGAGCCTAAAGGGTTGTTTGTTTTTTCTTTTGGCAACTGTAGATTCCATGTGCTAGTGGGGGCGAATTCTGTTTTAAAGGAAACACACTAAAATGGTTATATTGCATTTTAAGCTGTGCCATGCTTATAATGGGTGAGAGACTCACTTAAAAAGAAAGTGAGTGATGTTACTTGGATTTTCGATTTTTGTGTATTGATTTGAAATTGCAGAATCAGTTTGCAATGGTTTGGGGGGAGAAAAAACAATTTATATTTTTCTAAATTGCCTCCAAATTGCTCCTGGAGTATTTTTAACTGTTCCCACGCTATGCCATGGATTTGTGCTGTTGCCTTATAAGTGATGCATGATTTGGAAATAGTGTCCTGTTGACTGTGATACATGATGAAAAAATGTTGTTGACACATTAAACAGCCCACAAGCAATATAGAGTGTGGGTTGCTCTTGCAGGAAAACAGTGCAGAGAGCTGCACTAAACATGGCATTTTTATTTTTTAAATGCACTGAAATAAGTGGTTATATTTTGGCAATGGTACAACAGAATGAAAAATCTGTGTGTGATAAGATAGCACAAAGATTTAGTGGGTTGTGAGTTCTCTTGAAAGATCGCACATTACTTTGGATTCAGCTCGTGAAGCCAAAACTACAAGGTTACGAGGAGGAAAGAAAAAAAAAAGTATGCTTTTAAATGGGACATTAATCAGTTTAAAACAGGCAAAAAGACGCTTTGACATTTTGCAAAATTACATGGAGTAGAATCTGATGACAAGGAAAGTGCCTCTTTTGAAAATAAGAGTCTTGCTGTGTGTGCAGAGCTTGTGCCTTGAAGCTGTCTTGGGCGAGGTGCGCGAAGGCAAACAAAAGCAGAATACTGCACTTCAAGAAAGAGTTAATCTGGATGAACTGTCTGAAACGAGTGCCTTTCCATTGAAGCCGCCACAGTGTAAGAGTTATAGGCAAAGAGATAAGCTTGCTGCGTGCTCATGGCGCTGCCAGGTGCACACGAAAGATAAACAATGCCTGCATTCCTGAGGAAGGGGGTGCAAAGACAGAGAGCTGTTCAGAAGTAAAGAATTTGCCCAGTAACACTGTGGTAGGGATACAAAGGCATGCAGGATGGCAGACGGGCACATCACATCTGAACATTTACCTATGCATCTGTGAATGGGCCAAGAAAAGACAGCTGCCCATTCCAACAGACATTACTGTGCAAACCGCATTCCCATGTGATGTGATGTGATGTGAAGTGAAACGCTATTGCTGTGCAAGCTGCATTCCCATGCACCATGTGATGTGAACTGAAGTAAAGCGCTGTGCACTGGAGAAGAAACCTCTAGGCGCTTTGAGAAGAGAAAATACACATCTGGCAAACTGCAAGCTACATTGCCAGGGATGGAGTAACTGACAAAGACATTATGGCATTCCAGATGGAAGCAAAACTGACAAAAGTGCTTAGCCGTTTTGCAAGAGACAACATGCAGAGCGGGGCTTTGAAGGACAACATGAACACTGCACATTAGCCATGATCCAGAAGCCTCATGGCTTAGTGCAAGAATGAATGATTTGTTGAAGCAACAAAAGAAACTGACTTAGACTGTTGCACTCAAAGGGGTAGTCCAAGAAACAGCAAACCCCCTTTGAAAAAATGACAAGTGAAAAAACCAGAGGCTTGAAAGACACTGCCTGTATGGAGAAAAAAACATAAACAAAGCTGCTTGTGCAACTGCAAGCGGTATTGGACTGAAAGACTTTACCTTTGAAAAATGGAGTGATGCCAGCAGGGCAAACTAAATCAAGATCATGAGACACTGGAAGCAAGTTGGCGCCTGGCATTTGTGATCGCTTTGGTGAAAAAAGAAAAGCATTGTGCGACCTGGGTACTTATTATATGGCTTTGTAAAAGCACAGATCAGTCTGAGGTACCATTGACCAACTATGATCGCATTGCACAAATGAGTTTGTGATTAGGCAGTTACACCCCGTATGGTTGAGTGTAAATAAGCCCCCAGAAACATGCAGAAGGGTGATAAATAATTGCAGTAGCAATGATAAAGTGTGTAGTTACCTGATGAGACTTTTTGAAAATGGGGGTGGTATTATGGGAAGGGGTGGATAACGCTGATATTGAAGTTTTGATGACATCCTAACATGAAGAATAATGATATTGAACTTTTGATGAAATCCTAACATTTCTGTTTGTATTTTGCCTAGGCAAACAAGACAAGGCATTTCACAATAACAGAAATAGATGTGTGCAGTTTGTGGGTGACACTGATCTCAGAGAATATGCGAGTTACTGATATGCGAGTCAACTTTAAACGTGCCCTGCACCGCACTCAATGCTGCTGCAACCTGCGAAAGGTGTCCAACAGAGTAATAACTTTGCTGAACTGGCACGGTGCAGACTTGGCTAATTATCAAATATTTGATGCTACACATTGAAATGATTCAGTTGCTGGAAATAACTTAATTGACATGGCTTGCCCTTTCTTGTTTAAAGGACTATGGACAATGAGTTGTGGACTGTAACATCATGCACCACAAACAGCTGTGGGACACAGCAATTGAATGCTAACACATTGAAAAATGGTTTTTAAATGCACTGTTAAGATGAATCTGAAAAAACGAAATGGTTTTGCTCTTCCAACTGAATTGCTTTAACCAGAGATGTTTTGTTTTTTGGAAAAAAAAAATGTTCTACGTTGCACGTAGGCAGGAAAATGATTTATGAATTGTTGGGGCAGCAGGATTATGCAAGCAGGAGTGTAATTTATTTTGAGATAAGATGAGTGCGCACATCAAAGTCACCTGTGCGTAGGTTAAGATTCTTAATTGAAGTAATGCTGCCAAGTGTGTGAGCTCTAAATTGAAATGGTAATCTTTGAAACACTGGATACTTTTACAGCCAGCTTAAGGCAGGTAAATGAAACCATGACTGACTTGATGTTTGATTTTATGACACAGTGTGTGACACGGTTTTTGTTAAACCAACCAGTTTCATGTTTTTGTGGGGACAGCTGTCTCCAGCACATTAATGCAAAGAGTCACCTTTTTGATTGTAGACATTTGGAATAATTCTTTGGAAAAGCGCTACAAATGAGTATCCACATGGAATTGCTAGCGTACTGGCCTGGCACATTGTCGGGCATCTTTTGTCACTGAATGGATACGATTTGTTTAATTTGTCTAATGTAATGTTTTTCTGACCAAGAACTGCAGCGAGTTTCTCGCCAAGATTTTATGGACTATAACTTGACTAATGCATTTTACCATGGTGTGATGAAACAGCCACTGCCGGATAGTAGTATGGTGTTTGTGGCTAAAGTTAATATTGTATATGGTAGATATCCCACTTGAAGAAGGGTATTCTCCAAGTCACAGAAGGTAGACACTGTGAACATGTTAGATTTTCCAGTAGTAAGCAACATGTAAATTGTAGACTGGTAATGCACACCTCCATTATTACAGTGATACACTTAGACATAGATTTATCATGAGGCAATGTTTCCTTAGTACTACCAAGCTGCTACAAATGGAGTCCATTTCTATGGCCCATCACTAGAGTGCGCATAGCTAGGGAGCTAGATTCATTAATTGCAGGAGCTTTATATGCTTGTGACATAGAAACTGTGCACAATAAGCTAGCCACTATGGGTTCTGATGCCAGCTCTGCTATAGAACTTCTGGCCTAGTGGGGCCCATTGATATGCCCAACACTGCTACAAGTATTGACAACCACTGAAGATGGCAGAATTTTAGGTATGAAGACATTTTTTTCTGCCATAGGGCAGGTCAACAAGACTGCTAAATACACACGATGCATTGTATGGCAAACATTGTTTGATCAGCAGGTGTTGGCTTTTTACTGGGTGGGGGCGACCATCCTCCACACACTGGCACGCAGAGCTACAGTTACCAGCATACATATGGATTGAATTGCTTGCTTTTGATTGCATGAATAACACATGCCATGCTTTGATGTAAATTAGTAGAATTGTTTTTATTTAGATAACCTGGTGCCCATGGGTTCACCTTGTTCACGAAATTAGATGGTTTCTGGTTGGGTTCCACCTACCTGGGGGAAGTGTCTAGTCACACAGCCCACAGTCACGCTTGAATGCCCTGGGATCAGGGGGAGGGTAGGCCCTTAGAGTGAAAGGCTGCCAGGTTTTAGAATTGGTAACCATACATAAATGCAATAGTGCATTGTAGATTAGACTACACTGGATTGCCTTGACATTTTAACTGCATGCTGCTTTTTAACTGACAATCAGTTATACAAAATTGATTTAGGTATTTTTGTGTAGGCCAGGTTTTGGCTAGAGTAAATGTCCATGTTCACTTTGTGTAGGTATTTTTGTGTAGGCCAGGTTTTGGCAAGGGTATATGTCACTGTTCACTTTGTGTACATTTTTGTTTAGGTAGTGTTTTACCTTGCATGCCACGCTAACTAACCGCTAGAAGATAGTTTGCTTAAACCTCTTGCAAAGCCCAAAGGTCTTTATCACTGCACTAAATACTATATTGATAGGTATTAGTCAGCATTTGTCGCACAAACGTTGAATAGGGGTGGAATGTAGTGATACACGAAATTGCAACCTTGCCAATCAGGGCTTTAGATGACAGCATTAGCCGCTGAAAGCCAACAGTGTATTCAAAGTATGTGCTAAAAATGCTGACAGTAGTCTGTTGTAGCACTTCCATTATGCAGTAGTGAGCTACAAGGAATATGCAGGCCTAGTATGAAATAGGTCACATTATGCATTGTTGATAGACAGGCAGGGAGAGGGCCCCTAGCTCTGTAGCTAATAGGTATTTTTGGAGTGTTTGGAACATCATGGCACCTATATAGCGCTTAGATAGCCAGTCTTAAGCGCTATAAACACTAAGCTATGAGTGCATGCCTTTTAGAGCTTGCAGATGGGGTTAATACATCCCTGCTTCCATCTGAATATTCTGCCTTTCTAACTGTAGCCCTGCTTGGCTTCGTAAACAAATCCTGTTCCCCTGAGAAGGCCTGGTACGGCCTTGCCCACACGCTGATAAGGACATTCCAGTTTTCGCGGAGAGGGCTCCAAGGGAGGGGTAGGAGCGAGCAGGGAGCATCTCAGAGAGAGTTGGGTTTTTTCCATGAGCAAGCCCATATTTTGCACAGGGAAAGTTCTGGAACTATGCGTCATGGTGACTGACAGCACGAGATTATAAAATATCCATGCACACATGACTCGGTGGGAGATCGTCCTGTGGACTTGATTCGTGCAGAAACAAGTGCCCGGAATTGGCTCTGACGGTGTCCTTCAGCATTGTCCTCTGAGTGGGGCTTGTTTACAGCTAGCTTATGAGGGCCCAAGGGTCTCCCAGTGCTGATTAAAGGGACGTAAGACTGTGTTTCTCTATGTTTTCTCTATATTTCTCTCTCTATGTTTATCTAAGTTCCATGCTTCACTATATTTTGCATTGCTCTAAGGTTTATGCTTTGTAATATTCTCTAACTTAAATCCCAAATGTATATGAAATTCACTGCTTAGAATAAATATGCTAAAACTTTGAAAGTGTCATTTGTCACTAGCATGAGATCACTGCTCAGCACAATAGAACCTGTATTTTGGGCTGAATTGGGTATTTTTGCTCTCAAAGGGCTGGCCCCGAGGAAGATTTTGCCCATATCAAGACACACAGTAGGTTCCCAGGTTTAGCAAGTACTCTTTGCAGCGATCTTTCCATGTTGAGAGATTTTTTTGTTTGTTTGCTACCATCCCTTTTAATATCTCGAAAGGGGCGGGGGGATTATCAATGATACATTTCTGGAACATTGATAAGGACTTCCAAAGTACAATTGACGTTAGAACTTGCAGTCTCAACTCAAATCGTATCACCGCAGCAGAAACAGCGTTCGGTAATCGCAGTATTTTCCACCAGAAGAAGGCCTCACAGATCTCCCAGGTTTTCCAAGACAGAGTTAGGAGTGCTTCCACTTCATAGGTTATCAAATGCGTTAACTTTTGCTTAAAGAAGATGGCAGTTGGTTTCAGAGAATAGGTTCAATAGTGATGGTAGAGTGCTCTCCCTTGATTTGTCAGTTTTGCTAGTTTTTCCCTAATTAATGAATAATGGCCTAGTTCATTAATGTTTTTATTGATGCAGATTCCTAGATAGAGGATGGACTCTACTGATTCCAGCGGACGATTGTCTATTTTCCATATAAAAGTTGCCCCTCATTTTTTGTTGGTCCCATGGGCTGATTCATTAATCATTTTCTTTGACTTGTTGATATTATTTTTCATTTAATTCGTTTCCAAATATGTTTTGAATCCATTCAGCCTTCGTTGCAGTCCGATTGGTGTAAGATCGACAAAGACTAAATCGTCTGTGTATCAAATCCATAGAATTATGTTGTCTTCAATTGTTGGTGGAAAAGCTCTAATTTCATCCTGTGACCTATTCATGTCCGGCAGGTAAAGCACAAACAAGAAAGGCGGAAGGGCACATTCTTGCTTAATTCCCTGAAATGTTCTCATTTTCTTAGTAAGAGTACCATCTCTAGAAAGTTGGATTTGAATAGAGGTCTCTGAATACAGGGCATGAATTGCTTCCAGAAGGTCTACCAGGCACCCCCATTTCTCCAACTTTTTCCATAATCAATCTAGATGTATACAGTTATAAGCCTGTTCCAGGTCAATAAACCCCAAATACACCTTGCTCTTTTTTTCGAGTGCCTTTGCTTTCAACTAGTTTGAAATGAATAGGTTTAAGGAGGTGCCCACTCCACTCACAAAGGCAGATTGTCTCTTATCAAGGATATTTCCTTGTAGTGCCCATTTCTTCAAGTCCCGTAGCAGTATCGAGGCAAAGAGCTTCCCTATGGAGTCCAGAAGGGCTATAAGCCTATAATTCCTGGGATCACTGCGGCCTCCCTTTTTGAAAACAGGTACCACAACGCCTTCTTTCCATGTCGATGGAATAGTTTTGGTTTTAACTATTTGCTCAAATAGTAAATGGATGAAATGTGCCCATTTGTCTTTATTTTCTTTTAGTATTTGATTGGAGATGCCGTCCGGTCCGACTGCCCTAGATGTACTTAGCTTACCAATCATTTTGTGAATTTCTGTGTGGTCGAAATGTATCGACCAAGATTGATTTGCTATATTCTTTGTTAGGTAAGCCGGGGTCTCCGTCTTGGCAAAAGCCGAAGTATAATGCTTCACCCAACTGTCTTCTGAGACTTGATTTGTTCCAACTGCTGATTGAAAGTCTTTTGATTATGGATAACATCCCAAAGATATCTTGGGTTACAAGAGTTAATGGCAGCAAGCATTTTCTCTCCATCAAGTTGTAGTCTAGTGGCTCTTGTCGTCTTGAGCCAATTTTTATAGGTCTGTTTGCATTTTCTTATTGCTTCCTAGTTTCCAAGGATGAGTTCTTTCCGAAGATGCCTCAACTGGGCTCGATATTCTTTTCTCTTTTCGACTACAGTTTTGTCGTAAGTGTGGTTACTTTTTATTTTATCTATCTTCTTTGAATTTTGTTTCATTTGATAATCCATCAGAAGCCATTCGTAGTTAACTTCTTTGGATTATCTGATGCTTGCCTCTTATAACCTTTAATTAGGTCAACTACATTCCTTTCCTTTATTCTGATTGCAGCTGCAGTAAGACACCCATGGGTTCCCATTTTGTCAAAATGGCCCCAGTCTTTTGCCATTTCTTGTTGGAAAGGATCTTCTTGAGATTTACTCTGCGTGCCAAACTAGGTTTGGTCCCTTTGTTCATTTTGTCTTTGGCTGGATTCACTGGTGAAGCCCGCCTCTGGCTCCAACGTGTCTGGCAGGGGCAGGAAGTGAGGGAGGGCCCAGAAACTCCCTGTGCTTAATCTCCTTGGTTACAAGAATGCACCCAAAGGTGACTGGCTGGACAGCCACCCTGCTGTGTGAGGACAGCTAGGCTGCGAATGAATGGGAGAAACTGCATAAAAGGCAAGGCTTTTGACTTGGAAGGCAGAATCGACCACTGGATGAATCAATCCAAAGAAGAACTTGGAAGAGACGCCTGCTTTAACTCCTGGACTGTTGGTTTGCCCAGTGAAGCCCTGCTGCTGTGCCAAAGCTCTGAATTCACCTCGACTAGAGAAGCCTTGCAAAGGACGACTTCTCCCCTTCGGTTGGTGGGACCAATCAACCCCAAAGTGAACTCGTCTGGACATCCTCTCGGAGCTGGCAATACTTCCATTGCTGCTCCAGGAACCTAATTGCCAGGGAGAGGAACACCAAATTGAGAGCATCGCTTTTAAGTTGGACCTGAGGTCCAGGAAGATCCTACGGACTCCCATGAAGCAGGACTGACCAAGCCTGAGCCACCTTAACAGAGTGCTGGACCCCAGATGCGAGGAAAGTCCATCTAGGTATCTGAGAACTGCAGTGGTGCTATTTGCGAGAAACGCGAGGAGCTGAAACCGCGAAGTGTCGCTGATCTGAAGTTTGCCCATTGCTGCCGCTGACCTTCCATTCATAGTGCAGGAGTCCCCAGATGTCCTCCCTCTTGTCTTTACGACTGAGGCCCAGGAACGAAGGATCTGCAGACCTACACAGGAACAGAAGTGCAGCTGGATCCAGCTTTCTTCTAACCAAAGGTACTGTAAAACTAAGGCGACTTACCTCATGTTGTGTAGCCTTGCTAGTTCTCAGTTGGGACCTGTCTTAGTTACCCTTGGAGAGTTGCTTGCAGCTTTGCCCACCCAAAAGCCTCCCAGCTTGTGGCCCTTCAGTGATTTCCTTTCTACAAACTTTTCTAAAAACATTGTGCAAGACTTTTACTTACCTGCAAGAAGATCTTCAGCTCCCCTAGACTTTGCTCAACTAACATTGACTGCCCTGGCTCCCTGAGAGACTCTTCTTACCTCTGACTTTGTGCTTTTGCCTTTCCCCCAGGAAAGGGTTAATTTACTTTGCATTGGAGGGTTCAAAAGGTACTTACCAGTTTATGAATGAATTGTTGACCTTTGTTTTATTCCCATATCTAACCATTTGCACCAAACTCAGTATTGCTCTAAATGTACCAGTGATAAATCAATGTACACAGTGTCCTAGCTATATAAGTCACCTGAGGGTGTAGGGGGTGTCTGTGTGCCATCCCCAAAGGGTATCATCTAATTAGAAAAACTAAGAGTGTGTTTTGAAGTATATTTAAAGTGTTACATATTTTGTTCCCTTCTAAAGAAGGCTTATTCAACTGACTGTTAAATAAATTAATAATTATTTTATCAGGAAAGACTGTGTGTAAGTGTTTATTTGAATAACCATCACTATGAAACTCTGTGTTACAACACACAGCTCACATTGACCCCTCTTGAGATAAGCCTGGCTGCCCAGTCATTCTACCAACTTGTGTAGTACATGCGTATACAAAAGGTTGGGTTAACTATTGCCAAGAGGACAAGGCTGATGCAGTCTCCTACAGGGTACTGCATACAATCTTGCCTAACACTGGTGGCAGGTGGTGAGGATGTATTGTAGAGTTGTTACATTGAGTATTTGCTTTGCTTTTTTTCAACTAAAAACCTTCACAAGGCTAAGCTCCATTAGAACAACAATTGTAACATGCCTAATATGGATAATTTCAAGCAGGAAGAGCCCTGCTCATTCTAACAGTAGAACAACTGAAAGAAAGGTGTACGCTCAGGAATCTCCCTATTAAAGGAAAGAAAAATTAATTGATTACAATGTTGTTGAATCACCAAAGGTTGTATAGTAGGCCTGTAACTCCTACTAATCCAGAAAATGGGGAAATTGAGAATGAGGATGATAATTCAGAGTCTAACTCTAATCTCTTAGAAGAGTCAGAGGAGGGAGAGGAGTCCCAGGATAGAAGCGCCTCTTTGCATCAGCAAGCCCTTTTGCCTAAACCTACATCCACTGGGACCCCACAAAGTCCATTAACCCCCTGTTCCTCTTCACCCCAGTCTCCCAAGAATTAGTGTTTGACACTATATTTAAACTCAAAGCCTGGAACTGCAAAGGAGACACTGTTCCAGCGCAAGTAGTCAAATCATGCGCCCATACACTCACACCTATCATAACCAATTTTGTTAATGCTTCATTTAATGCCACACTGTTCCCAGCCAGCATTAAAGAAGCTTGGGTTCCTCCCCTACTAAAAAAAACCTCCCAATATCCTACTGTGCCTACCAATTACCGGCCTATAACAACAGTCCCATTTTTTACTTAAAATCCTCGACAAAATAGCTTACAATCAAGTCCAAGCTCATCTGGAACACAACTAGCCCCTTGGCAGTAGACAATCTGGCTTTAGGCCTAGTCATAGCACGGAAACGGCCCTTATGGACTTAAAAATCCAGGTGGATACCATTAGGGACACAGGAAAACTCTGCATTCTCCTTTTGTTGGACCTATTCGCAGCGTTTGACCTTGTATATCACAATACACTCTGCGCCAACCTAGCTAAAGATTTTAATTTCTCTACTGATGCCACTTTGTGGATTAAATCATTCCTAGCTGAACAAACCTCCAGAGTGTCTATAGGCAAAGAAGCTGCGGACCCCATCCCCATTGGAGTACCCTAAGGCTCCTGCCTCTAACCCACTCTTTATAACGCATAAACAAAGCTTCTATTCTCTGCTTCAGACGATATGGGTGTTATCTACACCAACTTTGCAAATGACACCCAGATCCTCATTTCACTCTCAGGGAATTTCACCCAAGATACACTGACTATTAACAAAATCTATGCCATAATACAAAACTGGATGGCACTTAATAATCTCTGCCTCAACAATGAGAAGACAGAGATTCTCATCGTGGGTTCCCATTCTAAAATAGTTGCACTCCATCCAGACTACTCTTCTATTAACATTGACGGTACAATGATACCTGTACTAAAACAAGTAAAAACTTCAGGAGTGTACTTGTATGCAAACCTCACAATGATTAAACACATTAGCACTCTTTCATCATCCACCTCTTAGACCGCGAAACTAATTGTCCTAAGCCGCCAGTTCCTGACCCCTACCAACTGCATTACTTTGGCTACAACTTTGATTTGATCAAAACTTGACTATTGCAATGTATTGCTACTCGGTACTTCCATCGCCAATATCAAAAAATTACAACTAATACAAAACGAAGCTTTATGGGCCACCCTAGGATTTAGAAAATCTGATCATATCTCCAAGACCGGAAGAAATCATCATTGGCTGCCTATTGAAGCCAGAGTTATTTTCAAAACTCTCTGCATCACCCTCAAATGCCACCATGCAAAAGCCCCACCTACTTGAATAGTGCTATAACCAAAAAAGAATCCACCAGAACCCTAAGATCTAACAACCACTTACTCTTAGCAACGCCCCGCTACAGAAACACCAGAGCATGGGGCAGTAGTTTCCAATACCTAGCCCCCAAACACTGGAACTCCCTCCCACTGAGCATCAAACAAGAGGAAACTTTCACAGGCTTTAAAAAAGTGCTAAAAACCTGGTTATTTAGCCAATACTAATAAAGCTGCTACCGTAGGATTTGTAAATAATACTGCACCTGTGTTGTACTTTTTCGATTTATTGCAAATACCCTGTATCTTGTACTACTGTATCCACGCTGTAATGATCTTTTGACTAATGTTTTAACAAACTATCTGTAACCTCGCTGTGACACCTAAGGGTTTGGGCGTGTAACAAATGCAATAAATAAATAAATAAATATCAAATAAATAAATCACTGAGTCCAGAATATGTGTCTCTTGAGAAAAAGAAACTTGAATTGGAATTTAATAGGTTGCAAGCTCAAGCCAAAACCAAACATCAGGACATCAAACTCAGAGAATTGGAAATGCAACATGCTCTTGAAATCAAAAGATTGTCTCTTGAAAATGTTTCCCTCCCAGAGACCTCTAGGTCTTGAAGTTGGTCATTCCCCAAAAAGACAATTATAAACTCATAGAAAAAGGACACACCCCAGTAGGGAATGAGACCAGGAGAAAGGTTGTGAGTAAAACAAAGGTTTATAGAAATAAGCATACAGAGGACTCTGCTGCCTTGGGAGTGCTCTGCCAAACAATACAAAAATGTTACATTATAAGCTTTAGAAACATCACTAGGGACGTCTCCCTATAGGTACATCAAGTTACACTGGGATTGGTGAAAGCCATTGATACATTATAATAGTGTAGGGGCCGGCTCCACAGGATTGGCTGGCAGCTTGGAGGTCAGGTAGGCATCACGTGGGCCAGCTGGGCTCATTCTTGCGAGGTGATGGTCAGGCCGGGTCCACGAGAGGAGAATGCTCTGTCTAAACTAAGCTACACAATATCTCCTGACATGCAGTGAATAATGTAAAACATTAACCATGTACCATACCATGAATATGGGGATACCTATACATTGTAGACTCTTATTTACACATTCCTGCCTCAGGTCTTTGTAGAAGTAAAGGGTACGAGGGTCTTGCCCTCCAGGTGTTTTATCAGGGGGCTTGATCTAGGATTTATTTGTCGTGGGGCCCCAGAGCTTGAGGGAATGGATTGATAGGTGTTGGTTTTAGGTGGAATATATGATGACAGGAAACCAGTTATATTGGGGGCACTCTATGGTGGTCAGTGGGGAAGAGTCGCACTTCTGTTACATCTAAGGAAGAATGGAGGGGCAACATGTTGTACAGGCAATAACTTCCAATGGTGGGGGAGTGAGAGGAGCAGGAGTAGGTTTGTGGAGACGAATGGGCCACAAGTCAAGATTCGCCCTGTTCACACACAGGGCAGTGATCTCAGAGGAAGGAAAAGAATACACTTTTTACTTGTAACAATTCACACCAGGGCATTCATGAGAAATGAGTGTGGGCGGCACAAACACGGGAGGAAGAGGTGGGGGCTATCATTGTTAGCTGTGCGCGGCGCTGCAAATGGGAGAGACGGCTTCTCAGCTATCAGGATGCACCCAGTCAAAAAAGGGAACCTGGAGGTGCACAAAATGGAGTCCGAATGTGTTGTACAATAGCCCCTCTTCCGCTGTTGTCAGGGACAGGCAAGGAGGACTTCTCCACACTATTACATGAGCATTTGGTTTCTTTTGTGCTGAATGTATGGGGGGCAAAATGACCCGTCCTCCCTTACAGCCTTCCAGTCCCAAGAGGCCTCGCCTGCCTAAAGAAGCAGTGAGTATCTATGATGTGAAACTTGATATTTTGGTTTGGTTGGGTGCTTTTGAATACAATCATGGGATTCAGGGTCTCACAGGGAATCAGTTGATTCCTTGGCTTTTGTCTAGGCTTCCCCAGGTTGCAATTGATGCTGTAATGAAGGTGGGGGAACTTGAAAGACAGGAGTATGAGAATGTGAAACTGGCTTTGATTGCCAGATTTGGGAAAACTCCTTCCTGGTACCTTAAGAGGTTTAGGACCCTCAAAAAGACTGATGGTACCCCTTGGGCTACCTGGGTGTGGAAATGTTTGAAAAACTTAGATGGATGTGTTAAGGGTTACACAGTGAACTCCTTTGAAGGAATGAGAAATCTGTTTTTCTTGGAATCTATTTTTGATGCCTGCTCTCCTGAGCTGAGACAGCACTTGGCTGACTCAAAAGAGATTGATCCCAAGAAGCTAGAAAAACCGCTGACTTGTGGGTTGCCAACAGGGCCACTCACAAGGATTCTGGGGCCACTCACAAAAATGATGAGGGGAAGCAGCACAATAAAGATGACAAAGAGAATTCCAAATCCAACCACCCAAAAGAGGGCCACAAACATAAGAAGGGTAAGCCATATGGGAAACCAGGTCAGTCAAGTGAAACCTCTGGTGCTAAACCAGAGGGAGGTCAGCAGAAGCCCTCATTCCAGAAGACATTTGGTAAATGTTATGCTTGTGGGTCAACTGACCATGTGAAAGGGGATCCCAGATGCAAGGGTAAACCTTCAGGAGTCCACACTGCCTCCTTAGCGTTCATCCCTGAGGATGAAGTTCAAATGGCAAGTGGTAACTTTCAAGTATTGGCTGAAGACCCCATTGGAGTCTCAGACAGTGTTTCTTTAGTATTCCTGGGTCTGTGAGAACAGCAGAATATAGATGTGTATAACTTTATTCCAGATAATACCAAAGAATATTACAAGGCCAGTGTACTTTTGAATGGACAGGAGACCCCTGCCATTAGAGACACTGGGGCTCACAATACTGTAGTGGATGAAACTTGTTTCGGGACAGAGGATGTTGCTAAGGCACCAAAGGCTCCCACTAAGCTTGCTGGAGGCCACTCCAGATGATTCCTAGACTACCAGCACTCATCCAGTGCAACAATAGGACTGTGAGTATTTCTGTCAGTGTACAAAGTGAGGTACCTGGGAGAGTCCTGTTGGGGAATTAATGAAAAACTCTTGGAGTTGTATCAAGCACCCTGAGGCCTCCCAGTAAAAGGAAGCAGGAGCAGACTAGATTGGCCAGACAGGCAACTCTAGAGGAAGTTACAAAGGAACCTATAACTTCCAGTCCACAGGAAGGACACCATTTCACTTCTAGGACAAAGAAGGAGACAAAGGGGAAACCCAAGGTCTCAGGAAAGAAGAAAAGTGTCACCCCTGTTCAAAGGACAAGGAAATCCCGAGAGGACAGTCCAAGGTCACACCTGTGACCCCTCCACCAGCTGATGCTGAGTGTGAGGAACAACCAGAGAATGGTGATACAGCTACTGGTGAAACAGAGCTGGAGGAAGCTCTTGCTTATGTTGGAGATCTGGATCCTAAAGACCATCCTGAGTTGCAGACTTTACTTGCAGAGGGTGGACCCTCTAGGGCAGACTTTAGCAAAGGTCAAAGAGAGTGTCCTACTCTTGAAGGACTTTGTCAACAGGCAGCTTCCCTGCTGGATGGGCAAGCACCAGGGAAGCACAGGTTGTACTGGGAGGATGGCCTCCTTTACAGTGAGCCTATTGAGTCTACCCCTTTGGGACTACAAAAGACTTGTAGTGCTTCAGGAGGTGAGACCCCAGTTTCTACAGTTAGCCCATGAGATTCCTTTAGCTGGTCACTTAAGTTTTAAGAAGACCAAGGAAAGGATTTTGCTATATTTTTACTGGCCCAAGATGGGGTCTGATGTAGATAAATTCTGTTGAAGCAGTCACACTTGTCAGACTTCTGGCAAGAGTGGAGCCAGGAACGTGACACCCTTAGTACCCCTCCCAGTGGTGGGAGTTCCTTTTGAGAGGGTACTGATTGACATTGTTGGTCCCTTAGACCCTCCCACATCTTCAGGCAACCGATTTATGTTGGTTGCGGTAGACCATGCTACCAGGTATCCTGAAGCCATACCTGTAAGGACTGTTACTGCCCGGGCAGTGGCTAAGGCCCTACTTAGTATTTTTTTACCAGGTTAGGTTTTCCTAAGGAGGTTATCTCAGACAGGGGGACCCATTTTATGTCCCACTATATGCAAGCCATGTGGTAAAACCTAAAAGTGCTCAACAGCCTACCATTCTAAACCAATGGGTTGGTAGAGAGGTTTAATAGGACAATGAAGAGCATGATAGGTGCTTTAGAAGAACCCCTTAGAAGAAAGTGGGACCTTTTACTGCCATGCATTCTCTTTGCTTATAGAGAAGTCCCTCAGGAAGTGGTTGGCTTCAGCCCCTTTGAGCTCCTCTATGGGCATCCGGTTTAGGTCCATCGGCCCTAATCAAGGAAGGGTTGGAGAGTGCTCCTTCCCTCAAGCCAGTGAGATTCACTGACTATGTGTTAGGTCTCTGAAGGAGAAAGACACAAATGATGACAGAAGTTTCTGATAACTTGAAAGCAGGTCAGGCTCTGGTTAAACATTGGCATGACCAGAAGGCCAACATGGTTGATTGTACTCAAGACCAGTTAGTTCTAGTTATGGTGCTTACAAGGCAGAGGGCCTCACAGGACAAATGGATTGGACCCTTCAAGGTTGTGGGCAAACTTTGAAAGGTCAATTATTTAGTGGACTTGGGCAATCCCAAGGAGGCCCCTATTGATAGATTGACTTTTTGATTGTACCCCGTTTTTATACTGGTTTTAACTTTTATACATATTGTGTATTTATACTGGTTCCCTGTTTTGTTATAATTTGTTTTACTTACTCTAACCTGCCACGGGTTTTGACTAACGTGATATCTCTTCTTTGCTGATCCAACAGTGCAATTTGAATCAGAAGCATTTTGCTCTCTGCATGCACTGCTAGCGGAAACTACAATCCCCAGAAGGATTTGTAGTCCGGAAGTGGTTTTTGTTTGAAACCTGGCGTGAACGCGCCAGCGCAGACGGGCTTAGCCAGTCTGTGTCAAGTACTTAAAGACATGCTGTTCATGCTCCCCATAGATTGACTTTTTGATTGTATCCCGTTTTAGACTGTTTTTAACTTTGATACATATTCTGTATTTATACTGGTTCCCTGCATTGTTTTAATTTGTTTTACTTACTCTAACCTGCCATACATTTTGGATAACTTTATAGCTCTTCTTTGCTGATCTAATGGTGCAATTTGAATCAGAGGAATTTTTCTCTGTGCACACACTGCTAGCCGGAAACTACAATCCCCAGAAGGATTTGTAGTCCGGAAGTGTTTTTTGACTGAAACTCTGCGCGAATGCCCCGGTGTAACGTTGAAATCTGCTCAGCCGTCGAAAAATGCTTAGGCTGCTACTGCGCATGTGCTGTGTTGGTGCGCATGCGCAGTAACGACTGTCAGGAAAGCATTTTTCGACGGGTGAGTTGTGATGAATTCTATGCGCCCCCCGCCCCAAACGGTTACGTTTAAATAAATACAGTGCGGCCCCCGCACCCCCCAAGCGCTGCAACCATGCCTGTGTCATTGAAGCCCGCTCTGCGGCCCCTCCGCCCCTCCTAAGCGCCACCAACCACTGAAGGGCATTTTATGAAAATGCCATCCTCACTGCTTCACTGAAGCCCGCTCTGTGCCCCCTCCGCCCAGCCCGCTCCGCGGCCCCTCCGCCCCCCCAAGTGCCACTGAAGGGCATTTTTTGAAAATGCCATCTCCCCAACCACTGAAGGGCATTTTTTAAATATGCCGAGCATCACCCCGCCCCACCCCGACCATAGTGTATATATAGAAGGGTCGGGTCCCATTTGTTTGCACCGTTGTGTTTTCAGTGAACACTGAAGCTAAGTGAGCATGCACCTTTCCCTACGTTCTTTACGTCCTGCTTCCCTTTCCTTATTATTACAATATTATGCTGCTCCCTGCTGCACCATCTCCTCCAAACACTTGCACCTGCTGTCTATGTTCCCTGCTGGCCTGCTGCACCTTCTCCTCCAAACAATTGCACCTGCTGTTTATGTCTGCTGCACCTTTCCCTATGTTCTTTACGTCCTGTTTCCCTTTCATTTTATTACAATATTATGCTTCCCCCTGCTGCACCCTCTCCTTCAAACACTTGCACCTGCTGTTTATGTCTATGTTTCCTGCTGCACCTTTCCCTATGTTCTTTACGTCCTGCTTGCCTTTCATTTTTATTACAATATTATGCTTCCCCCTGCTGCACCCTCTCCTCCAAACACTTGCACCTGCTGTTTATGTCTATGTTCCCTGCTGCACCTTTCCCTATGTTCTTTATGTCCTGCTTGCCTTTCATTTTTATTACAATATTATGCTTCCCCCTGCTGCACCCTCTCCTCCAAACACTTGCACCTGCTGTTTATGTCTATGTTTCCTGCTGCACCTTTCCCTATGTTCTTTACGTCCTGCTTGCCTTTCATTTTTATTACAATATTATGCTTCCCCCTGCTGCACCCTCTCCTCCAAACACTTGCACCTGCTGTTTATGTCTATGTTCCCTGCTGCACCTTTCCCTATGTTCTTTACGTCCTGCTTCCCTTTCCTTTTTATTACAATATTATGCTGCTCCATGCTGCACCCAAACACTTGCACCTGCTGTTTATGTCTATGTTCCCTGCTGCACCTTTCCCTATGTTCTTTATGTCCTGCTTCCCTTTCCTTTTTATTACAATATTATGCTGCCACGCTCCTGCTCCCTGCTGCACCCATCTTCCACACATTTGCACCTGCTGTTTTATAGTAGATCTTTTTTCAACGGTTGATAAGTGTTCAAATCAGTCCTTCACATATTTTACACTTATTTTCGATGATTGCCATGCTACATATGCTAGCTTTACAGGACTTTAAGTATGTCGAAATTATAAAAGGTGGTACATCTGCTGTTGTAACTAACCTGATATACTCGCATGTGATGAGTCTTTTGAATTTGGGGTATGAACTAAGCGGGGCCACCCAAAGTGAATATGCAAAAGAAAGCTTCCTAAAACAGCTTTCGAAATTGTAAAGGTGACAAGCACAAACGTTGGGTGGAAAGTAGTCAGTTCAAAGTAAGATCTGATGGTTGTAAAGTGTAATCAGCAGGCGGTCAAATGGACTTGGCTTCCATTGATTTTGCAATCTAAACATATGGCCAAACCCTGATTAATTACTATAACTTTCTGTAATGCTAGGGGGGACAGACACTTTACAAACAGCAAGGAAGGACTGGATCATCTGGCAGAAATATGTGTATTGCAAGAAAGCTGGTTGTTAACCAATGTGTTTGTTGATGGCTTTACAGTTCTTTTTAAAAACAAAAAAAAAGGCTACCAGTGGTGTTTTGGATGCCCCAGGGGCAGATTGGAAATTGTGCCGAAATTGGCTTCATGTGAGACAAATTCTATTGATTGACATAAATATCAATCTTTTATTTGTAAAAATTGAAAATAGACATTGTGTTTCTTAAATGTTTCACCCACTAGAAAGCAGAATGTCTGAGCCCCTTAAGACATCTATTTGTTAGGTTTTAGCCAGCAATCAAATGTGCTAGCCACGTACACACCACCAAACACTTTCACCTGCTGTTTAAGGCAGTCGAACTATGTTCCCGCTGGCCTGCACCCACTCCCCATAAACCCCATCATCATCACGTCTCCTCCCCTACACAATACGCACCACCAAATACTTGCACCTGCTGTTTAAGGGAGTGGAACTATGTTCCCTGCTGGCCTGCACTCAGAGACGTTTTTATGGGAGGGCAAAAGGGGCACTTGCCCAGAGCCCCCACCTTGGAGGGGGCCCCCACAAGACTGCCTGATCTAAATAAGTAAGATTCCTTTGTTCACCAGACTTAAATAGCACACATAAGGATATGTTATGGCATGGTGCTGAGGCTCTAAACCTATTGCTTGTCTGTTTTGGCAAGTACATTCTGCCTCGATCAATTCATCATGTGATGCTTTCTGTGTTCACTGTGGTATATGTATTTTGTGTGTTTGTTCCTTGCTGCACAACTCCTCTAGCATTCTTTACTCCTGTGGTAATTATGTCTATCTGGTACAATAGCCAAATTTGAAATGCATATTGGTAAATTGAGTGTCACAATGGTTCAGAAGTTGGCTCAGTGTGTGAACACTCATTGCAGAGATATGTGTTCCTTTGCAAGATTAGAATAGCACATTCCTGTAAGGCTGGCTGAGCCTTTCCTATGTAAACATGCCTCTGTATTGGTCTTGCAGAGCAACAGTTCTTATTATGAGCAACGTGCTTGCACCAGATAGGGGTTGCTATAAAAATGAACATGTCATCCTTATGGTGAAGGTCTAGAAATGGGTTTGTTCAAATGGGGTGTTGTAAAACTCTGGCAATCACCTCCAACGATGAGCATACACTGTTAGTCAAAGAAATGAATAAGTATCCAAATTTGGAACCAAAGCATTCATGCCTGTATCCTGGCTTTGCCAGCAGACAATACAGTGATCCTGGTCAAATCATCTAATATCTCCTACATCACTGTACTGTCTTCTGTGAAGTTTGCCTCCTCCCATGCTGGTGGCATCGTTTAGCCCATTCCTTGATCTTTCTTCTTACGTGGGCCATTTGAGTGGAAGGGGTGGTAGACAAAAGGGAGCATACCAGATGGTGCAGGACTCGGGCAAGCATATTTAAAAGTCTGCTCATTTGACACAACTCTCTTCCCATGTGTTAACCATCTCTGACCTTGTTGCCCCTGTCTCCATGGTTGCCCACCTTCATGCACCCTCTCTTCCCATGTGTTAACCATCTCTGACCTTGTTGTCCCTGTCTCCATGGTTGCCCACCTTCATGCACCCTCTCCTCCCATGTGTTACCCACCCTCTGACCTTGTTGCCCCTGTCTCCATGGTTGCCCACCTTCATGCACCCTCTCCTCCCATGTGTTACCCATCTCTGTCCTTGTTGCCCTCTCTCTGTGGTTTCCCACCTTCATGCACCCTCTCTTCCCATGTGTTAACCATCTCTGACCTTGTTGTCCCTGTCTCCATGGTTGCCCACTTTCATGCACCCTCTCCTCCCATGTGTTAGCCACCCTCTGACCTTGTTGCCCCTGTCTCCATGGCTGCCCACCTTCATGCACCCTCTCCTTCCATGTGTTACCCATCTCTGAACTTGTTGCCCCTGTCTCCAGGGTTGCCCACCTTCATGCACCCTCTCCTCCCATGTGTTACCCACCCTCTGCTGCCTTGCGTTACCCATCACTGTTCTCCCACCCTGCACCCTCTCCTCCCATGTGTTACCCATCTCTGTCCTTGTTGCCCCTGTCTCCATGGTTGCCCACCTTCAGGCAGTTGCCCTGGACTGGCAACATTTTCTATCAATGAAACCATACAAAGAATCCTCCCGTTGGACTCTGTTGCAAAATTAATTCCAGTTCTGATTTGGCATGTATTTGGGCGACTTTCAACGGTAGAAAAGTTTTCATGTACTGGAGGGAGTCGTCTGTTTGCGCCTTATCCAGTAGCTTGTATAGTCTAGTGATCCCTTTTTCATGTGTGCCCTCCCGTATTGTTAGTTCTAGGCCTACCGGGGGTCGTAACCCTGCTCTTTTTACCTCTGGGTGTGAGATCCAGTGACACAATTGAGTATATGTGAATCTGTGGTTTTCGACAAGGCCAAATGGGAATGTTTAATATCAAGTATCTGACAATATGCTAAGTCAGCACTGTGGCAGTTCCGTATGGGTATTGATCTGTTGAGCACTTCCCGCAGGTTGTAGTAGTACAATTGTCATCACGTAAGTTAATAGCATTGGGCGCGGTGCAGGCAATGTTCAATGTCCACATGGCATCCCGCAATAACCCGCCTTCTCTGAGAATGCATCTGCTTGATTGGTCAGAAGCACCCGAAAAATGAGCACGCCTACCCCCAATCATGGCACATTAGATTCTTGGTTTTAGCCTAGTAGCAGAAACAAACAGGAATGTTAGAAGTTTGCAAAAGTACAGCATTAGTACTTCCTACCGACCCCTTTTCTTAACACTTCCCCCGAATCAGACCTCTTATCAAGTGACTTCACACACTTTATTCTTTTCATTGTTACCACAAACACCTTCACCCTTTGTGTGGTATCGGGGGCTTGCTTGCTTTCAAACACTTGGGGTGTAACTGCCTGTTCACAAATCATTTGTGCAATGCGATCATAGTTTAGTCAATGGTAGCTCAGATGGACCTGTGTTGTGCAAGAGCACACTAATAGTACCCCAATAGTCAAATTCGATCACACCTCTCAATAGATCAATGCTTTTCCTCACTAGACTCAATCGTGCAGCAATGCGTCCATAGGTGTCAACTGGCAACTTGCTTCCAATGTCTAGTGATCTCAATTTGGTTTGTCCTGCTGGCATTAGCTCATTTTCAAAGGTAAAGACATTTAGTCCAATACTGCCTGCTGTTGCTTGTTTCTTTTTCAGTCTTCCATACAATTTGTGTCTTTAAAGTCTGTTGTTTTTCACTTGCCAGTTTCCCAAAAGGTGTCTGCTGGTTTCTCGGACAACCCCTTTAGAGTGTTAGTCTATGTCAGTTTCTTTATTTGCTTCAACAAACCATTTATTCTTGCAATAAGCCTTGAGGCTTCTAGATCATGGCTTATGTACAGTGTCCATTTTATGCTTTACCTCAAAGCCCAGTTTTGCACGTGGTGTCCTGCAAAATGGCTACCTTGGTCAGATTTGATTTCATCTGGAATACCATATGTCTTATCAGATACTCCATCCCTTGCAATGTAGTCCGCTGATCTGCATGCGTGGCTGGATGGGCTAATAGCAATCCTGAATATGTGTCTACCAGTTTCAACACATCATTTTCCATTTTCAGGCAGCAAAAGTCCAATATAGTCAACTTGGCAAATGTTGGCTACTTTTTCATCTCTCTTCAGAGTGCCTTGAGGTTTCCTTTTTAGTGGATGGTGCTTTACTTCACAGCATATGGGGCACTGGGATGCAGCTTGCTTGGCATTGTCCATTGTAACGGACAGTTGTCTTTTCCTAGCCCATTCATAGGTTCCCAGTTTCCCCATTTGTCTCGATGTTTGGTACGCCCAGTCTGCCATTGCTTGTAGCACTTCCTTTTCTTCCGGTGTTGTCACTGGGCGAATTCTTTTTTTTTTCCTTTTGATCAGCTTCATCATTATAAAGTTCAGCAAGCGAGGTGTCAGAAGGCATGCGTGCATCGACATAGCCAATGAAAATTGTGCTCTTTTCACCTTTTGTTTCTTTCACCTGTTTAATCATGGCAGCTACCGCTTGTAGCTCAGCATACTAGCTTGAACCCCCAAATTCTTCTCTCATTAACAGTGTTTCTCAATGGGGTTGGAATGCAACTACTTGCCAGCGTCTCTGTTCTTTCTCATACTTCGTAGCACTGTCCGTGAAGCAAACATGTTTCTTTGCTTCTTCCGATAATGAATCATAAGCAGGTGCGATTTTAAAGGGAGATTCTGGCAGGGCTGCAGGGGCACTCGGTTCAGGCATTTCCTCCAAATGTACAGCTTCCAGCATTTGTTCCTGCAACTTGGAGACGCCCGTACTGCCAGCCTTCGCGTGTTGGTGCAGATACCACTTCCACTTGACATGAGCGGCATCTTGCGCTTTTCCACCTTTTCCTCCCACAGCACATTGAAGCACCCATCCCATGACAGGAATTTGTGTGCACATTGGGCCTCATTACGAGTTCACCGGTCTTGATTCAACGCAGCCGGTAAAACCGTACCGGCATTGTTTACCGGACCGGCGAATTCCGACCTTTGATTCTGGAAACACCACCAACCCGAAACCGCCACTGCGGAGACAACACACCCGATAACTGCGTAGGCAGACACAGCACAACGACACCCACAGTTACCGGCAATAGGTAACACCATGCGCATTAGGAGCAGCATGGACAAGGAAACTCCCCAACGAAATTGGCGGTAAAACCGTGAACACTGTGGCAGTACTGCCGCCACCGCGGAGATAGCGTTAAACAGTGTCAGGTGAGCTGAATCAGGCCACAGGTGCACCAAAAGAGCCCAGCTGGACCCAGCAGGCCCATGGAGCCTACAAAAGGGCCACACCCACACCCACGCAAACTCTAAACACAACTATGCAGGCAGCCGCTGTAGCAGCATGAAAAGAAGTAACAACATGCTAAAACATGGAATATCAACTTAAAAGACAATGTTACAGCACATTTTTTTTTTCCCATCCGAAACAACAATCAGTTAACCTTGCAGGTTTACAAGCTAGTCGCATGTTTGCATTACAACTTGATTTCAGACGGAAGAATTGCATCTAAATAATGCACTATGGCTTTTATGACAGTAAACTTCATATTAGAGATTAATAAACTCCAGATCTGTTTCTCATCTGCTTCATAATTGAAGTTTAATAAACTAGCGAAAAATGTAACTTGTGGTCCCATTAATTTGTCGCAGGATACTACCAGATGTTGGAGTGTCTCCCTTTCATGTGGAACTTCACAATAGCGACAACAGTTCATTTTGTCTGGAATCATTTTACGCCTAGCAAGGACCTCTCTCGTAAAAATGTATTCCGTATGTTGGAAGACGGACATTTCAATAGGTAACCTGCCAATTGGCCCAGATGTTTATTACCAAAGTTCTCAGGATTAAAGTCCCTGTATTTTAAACAGGATTCTCTATTTTTTATCCATTCTCATCTGTAGAACTTAACTTTAGCACGCAACGGGTTTTCTAACAAAAGTGTGACCGTTATATCTGCTTCGGCCATAGTGTTCACTACACAGGATCGCCATGCCAAAGGGAAATCATGCATTGATGAAGCCAGCTGATGTCCAACGGTACTCAAAATATTGCTGTTTTCCAAGCCCAAAAGACACTTATGGAAAAATCCACACATTTGCCACTTCACCCTACAACCACTCAGTTCAAGCCTAGTTCATATCGCAAGATTTGTAAGGGTGTGCAATTCGTAATATCGATTTCCAAAAACGTGCTTCCACTTATTCCACATTTCATCACTGGTGTAAAGTTTTGACTCAACACCGTATATTAATACTGGAATAACTTTTTGTTCATAGAACTGTAGGATATGTTTCAGGGTGAATTTCCCATATTTAAAAATGAGTATTCTAGCCTGAGAAATCAGAGTTGATCATTTAGACTGTTATTTGATCAAAACGAGAGTATCCCTGACAGTGTTCTGTATAGTCAGGCCTAGATATTTATATTTGAGTACTTGTTTCAAACACACATCTCCAATGGACCAAGTGCAATTATTAATTCTGCTTTTCGATTGATTTTTACATACAAGAATTTGTGATTTGTCCAGATTCACAATAAGATGGTTAGCTTTAACGTAGTATGCTAAAAAAAACAAAAGATTTTGGAGACCGCTGGGAGTTTGTGAGATCAAGACCAGATCATCAGCGTACAGTAACCATGCTATGCGCTGACCCCCCAATTCAGGAGCATCAGAGACCACTTGGAGGAAGGATTGTCCTATGTCTAGGATGAATAAATTAAACAATATTGATGCCATTATGCAGCCTTGCTTAAGACCAAAATACGTACCAAAAGACGATGACAACAATCCCTCCAAAGTTAATCTCACCTGCATGGATGTATTCGTATGCAACTGAATTAATATTGCTAGCTGGGGAGAAGGACAGCCAAGAGACGTTAGTTTTTGAAATAGCAGTTCACGATTGATAGAGTCAAAGGCAGACCGGAAATCAATGAATGCAAAATACAGAGCTTGTTTCCGGGCTGCATACTGCACTTTAAGCATATTGATGGTAATTATGTTGGGCATAGTACCCAGACCGCTTACAAAACCGGATTGAAAAGGGTCTCTTTTATGATGTTTCTGCGACCAAATGTTCATATCTCTTAGTAGTAATCGACAAAAGATTTTCCCCGGAACATGTAGCAAGGAGATGGGTCTGTAGCTGGCCGGGTTGGCCCGATCTCCTTTCTTATAAATTGGAATGGTTATGGAATGTTTCCATGACGCCGGTATTTTTTGAGAAGAGAGTATGTTCATGAACATCATGTACAATATATCCATCCAAATGAGCGGATATTGTTTCAATATCAAGTTTGACAAACCATCCGGACAGGGGGCCCTGGAATGGCTGGCTTTGTTGATGAAGTATAGAATATCATCTTTATCAAACTTGATATTGAATTTAGACAGACACCGTACTGAATAAATTACATTTGTCCATTTGTGCTGCATATAAGTTAGAATAGTACTGAACCCACTTCTCTTCGGTCACATCATTAGCCTGAACTGCAACCTGATGACCTACAGTTGCTTGATTTATGATTTTCCATGATTCTGCCGAGTTTTTAGTAGATAGCAATTTCAGCATATTGCTGCCATCAGCTTGATATAATTTGGCCTGCTTACCCTACCCCTTACCCAATTTCTATATCTAGTTTTGATATGAGTAAGGGCCGTAGCTCGTTTGTCACCAGGCAGTTTATAGGCCTCTCTCTTTTCCGCACTAACTGATGCTTTCTTATTTTTAACTTAATGATCATAAACATGGAAAAAAGGAATTTGTCTTTGCTTGTGGCAAATGGAAGCTGGTGGAATCGCTGCATGAGTTCATGATAGATAACCGTTGCACCTTGATTTTCAATAGTTTCACACTTCAGATGAGCATCATAGCAATGCTTGAACGCTTCCAAGGAAGATTCTGTCCAAATTGGCCTATTCCTTGAAGAGTTTATCGCTTATCGAACCCTTGAGGTATTTGGATTGCTGTATATTATTTTTACAATTTGAGATCCTGGTCGCGTTGAGCATGTTATTATCACTCGCATCACTGTGTAATACTTGAAACGATTTTATTTTATTCAGAATGCTTGAATTGACATTAATGTAATCAGTGATTCTCTCGCTAATGGTACGATGCCATGTCGCCTTAGGAGTTGTATCAGAGGAGAAGGAACCATTTAGCATGAATAGGCTTCTGGAATCTGCAAAACTTGTCCATTTAGCAAGACGGGCCGATTCTGATTTTTCGATTTGGCTCAAGACAATGTAGGTTCAAGTCACCGGCTAAAATGATGGTATCAACATTGCCATCAAGACTTATCAGATCCAAAGCCTTGTTCAATGAGTCCAGAAACCTATCATCAGTAATGCCCATCGGGTTCCAATATACGTTAATAAGAGCACATTGGAGATCATTGCTAACAAGTCTGGCCATTTGAATAAAAGGATTTGGTGAGAACCATGGGCTAAGTTTCAATGAGCGACTCTGTTTAACAGCTATAAGCAAACCAGAAACAGGCAGCCCAAGATTACCCTTGATTGCTGGATTCAGGAGAATGTCATAGCCATTCCACGTTGGGGCATAGGTGAGCCACGATTCTTGAATTAGTATTATATCATGGTCGAGCCAAGTGATTGCCTGATTGTTCATTAAATGCTTATGCCCTCTGGAATTCCAGCTGATCAAGGAGAGAGTAATTTCATGATTATCCAGCTGCTAACGTTGTGTGCATTTCGCATTGCAATTGCAATCATGTGAACAATTATTATGTTGATTGTTTAGTTGTAATTGGGGAATTTGCTTCACATTGTCAGGAGAAAAGGAACTCGGGTGAACCTGGTCCAGCCTGGATGGCAAAACCAAGGCTGAACAATTGTGACTTAACTAGCCAGATGGTATTAACGTACCCTCGAGTTTATCCAGAGTGTTACTGAAGACCAATTCGACGGGTCCGTAAATTCCACTTGATCAAGGTTAATCGTGCCAATGTCATCGAGCTCTGGAATTTCATTAAAGATGGATAGAAAGAGGCTTGATTCAAGTTATACTGAGGCACTGGGGAGGGACGACAGCTCATCAGTAATGAGTGAACTGCCGGCCGCTTAGTGCTAGATGTTGGAATCTTTTTTTTCATCAAGTTAGAAGGGTCATTGAAGTTTTTATTCTCTGTGACCCTGGCTCCCGATTGGAGACCACTTGTTGAAATGCGAGTGTCAAGCAACTTCAAAAAAGTAGATTTAACCACCTCTTCTATGTCAACAGATGACAAAGTCAAAGTTACTGGCTCTGTACTGATATTTTGACAATGCAACTCTGTTGATGTTTGTTTCTGCTGGGTGTTATCATGAAGTTGGGATTGAACAGTTAACACTTTTTTTTGCAACAAATGGAACAGGTTCACTCAGACCTGCTTTTACGGCAGAACAAGGTGTTTTGAAAGTTGGAGCTGTGTGCTCATTTAACACCAACTTCAGGTTCTTAAATGCAGGTTTAGTGGCCATGTAGTCATCTACTGCTTGTCTTATTTCTCTGCGACGAGCAGTTTGGTCCTGATCCACCAATGGAGGCACAGGTATTAATGATTGTACTTCACACTTTTCATTCTCACAACTTTCAGAGGCTGCAGTTGCAGCGGCATTCTCCAAAGAGTTCAATGGACTATAAGAATTGTCAACAATGCTCTTTCCCAGCAAGACTGTAGCCTTCTTCGTCTGGGATTGTAACAGATATTTTTTGGCTATAGCCTTAGAGACAGTATTAGATGCTGTTGGAGGTATCGAGATAATTTTAACAAATGATTTGATTTGTGATGTTGTCTTAGCCAGGGATCTAATGTTTTTGGTTTTCTTATTCAAATCATCCTTTTTGATCCCTTTCTTGGCAGGTAAATCGCATACATTTGTACCTGTGCCAAATAAGCCATAATTTAATTTTTTTGGTGGATCTACCATGGCTTCATTTGTCACACCTGCCAATTCAATGATAGGGTTCAAAATATGAGGAATATTATGAAAATTCTCTATAAATTTGTCTGTCTGCATGTTTGTTTGTGAGCTTACCAATTGGTACAAGCAAGGCGGCTTAAACGTGCCTCCTAATTTCTCAAGTGTGTTTGTAGTAGACAATTGCCAAGATAGGATCTGATTAAGTTGTTGAGAGTGAACATCCGCCTTGTTAGCAAGTGCTTCAAATAATTTAGCTAAAGAAAGGATTGCTGTGTTCATAGAAGTTAGAGCAATACCAGTTAAACCTCTAGAATTTTCAACCGATTCAGCTGATGAAAATTCATTGACCCCAGATTTTCGTAGGGTTGGAGCAATGAAAAATATGTTTTCAACTGAATTTGCTTCACTAACATTGGTAAACAGAACCAGTGATCTAGAAAGGTTTTCAGATATAGTATTCGCAGTAAAACAAGACGCATTTGAATCCAAGTCAATTACCACCATATCACCATTACCTGTTGTTTTAGACAGTTTTGAATTAGACACATCAACATCAGATGGAACAGACAAAACCGGCGGGGGAACACCTGTTAAAACATTATTCAGCAAAATACTGTCCGTTAAAGACACATTTTCTTTAGCAACGGTTACCATAGGGGCAACCTCTGGCGCATGCATTTGCCCAACCGTCGTTGGGGCCACTCTAATGTCCTGTTTGAGAGATTGACATCGAGGGGTATCATTTTGCGGCTGATTTTTTAGAAGCAACTGATTTATCTATAAGGCAGTTCGCCACAGCCACAAGATTGTTGTGTTGCAAGTCATTGCAATCCGGGTGAATCACATCCCGACAAAATGGGCGAATGTCCATGCCCAATAAAATCTCAGCCTTAGATTTTAATTTGGGTTTGGATGTACCCAGTCGCAGTGTGGAGCTCAACCGGGATCTTTTGGAGGGTCCATGAGGCGATTCAGAGGCAAAACCTTCACCATTGGAGCAATGAGCAACAGTCACAACGGGCATGCCCGTTTTCAAAGTTGAAATGCCCCTTTTCATGGCGTGCTCAGATCACAAAAGACTAATACCCAAATAAACAACAGGCAAAGAGGAAGAATGTTACAAGTTAAACGCTTCACCGAGACGAGTGCGGCAAAGCGGCTAAACGGGTCTTAGAGGGGCAGAGGTGAGCCAGTTCAAAATATCAAATCAGTGCAGTGACACAGATCTCCCCCTCACTCTCCCACTTGCTTACCATATACAGAGTGCAATTAGCACACTGGACCGAACACAAAACGCTAGCTAATAAACAATTTCACTTTTGAGTAGCGTTCGCGAAATTCCACCTCGATTCAGAGGCCCTTAGATGCAGCCTACCGTTATATCCCAATTACTTGCCCAGGGAGTCTCCCCAGCCCCCATGCCTCTCAGCCTAACAGCACAACAGTACTTCAAAGATACTTCCGAGGTGCGCGTGCGGGTGTGCACGTATAAAATGCTATATTGACCTGCAGAGGAGGCGTGCAGGCAAGGGGCGGGATCCCAAAGGTCACGCTGCAAAGGCTCTAAAAGAAAGAGAAGAAAATGCTATGTAACCCACGTTAACGTGGTGAGAAACCTCCTGCCCCTTGCATCAGCACCAGTCCCAGTCCCAAAAGATGAAAGGTGCAGAGATATATTTACTGTGGTAACGGCAGTCCAAAACACAGCATTTCGCTTCCGAGCTCCTTCCTCTTGCGCATACAGCGCCGTGCGGGAGTGAAAAACAACCAAATCCACAGGCACAAGTCCAAGTCCAATAGACAGCAAGAGCCCTCAGCAAGAGCCCTTAGCACAACAGTACTTCAAAGGTACTTCTGAGGGGCGTGCGCGGGTGCGCACGCACAAAATGCTATATTGACCTGTAGAGGAGGTGGGCAGGCAAGGGGGCGGGGTCCCAAAGGTCACGCTGCAAAGGCTCGTGGTAACGGCAGTCCAAAACACAGGGTTTCGCGTCCCAGCTCCTTCCTCTTGCGCATACAGCACAATGCGGGAGCGAAAAACAACCAAATCCACAGGCACAAGTCCAAGTCCAATAGACAGCAAGAGCCCTCAGCAAGAGCCCTCAGCACAGCATTACTTCAAAGGTACTGCAGATATCAAACCCTGCACCCATACCAAACCCAAATGTGCAGCCGGCCCGACCTCGCAGACCGCCGGCAATACCCCGCATAAGGGCCTCACCCTGGAACCTGACCCCAGGTTAGATCCACACATTATACCGGCTGGACTGTCCAACAATCATGTCCATCGTCACCATGATTGAGGACGACATCAGCACCCGTATTGGCATACAGACAGCAATCCCACCCCGGCTGAAGGTGGTCTCGGTACTTACTGCATTTCCTTGGGACTGGAACCTATCAGCACACTGTTGATGAGCTGAACGGGCTGTCACAACCCTGCTTCTCAAGAATACTGGACCAGGTACTGGATGCCCTGAATTGCGGCCATGCCAAATTGCATTGGGGCAGTAGACTGCACCCACATAGAGCTGACCGTACCACATGCAATGGAGATGGTGTACCGCAATAGGAAACTATACCACTCACTGAATTTACAGATGGTATGTGACGCTGGACAAGTGATAACACATTGCTGCGCACGTCTTCTGGGGTCAACACATGACTCAATGGTCCTGCGGAATTCGGCATTGCCCCGGTAAATGGAACGCTATGCTGGACAAAGCACATGGCTATTGGGTGAGTACAACTGCCAATGCACGGCCCCTGTGAAAGGGGAGGTATCCAGGGCAATGACCTGTGTGTCTGGGATACTACAACTGGCAATGCATCACCGCCTGACGAATGTAAAGGACAGTCACCATAACCCACACTTTTCAAAGTACACATTACAGGTGGGCACAGTGTGCCCGTACACACCCTGACAAATGAGATGCACAACCAAGACATGTATTTGTAGCACAAGCCAATACATGAGGCAGTGAATACACCCACCCACGTAATGCACCAGTGCCCCCCAATGCACATGATGAGTGCACATCCGACATTGTGCATCAACCACATCATCACAGTTTCCATTGACTGACTCATCCATGTATGTAAACCACTGCACGATGCCAAACTTACCAACCACAAATGAGCACCAGGGCAACTACATATGGCACGGCAAGTCGTTGGACAGTGTCCAGGCGCTAATGTGGACAACAATGGCATTCACACACCGGTCAGACCATTGCTTGCCCCATATGAATGATTGACTAATGACACTTGATTGCATTGCATCTGATCAAGACATGGATACCACAAGCACTGACGTGTCCCCTCCATTTACATCCCATGTAGGTGATGCAGGATTTGCACTCACGTCATGGCTGATGACGCCCGTACGGAGGCCAAGGAACAGGCATGAGGAGGCCTACAACAGGGCACACATCCGCACATGTGGCATGATCCAGAGGACATTTGGCGTACTTAAGGCCAGGTTCTGCTGCTTGAGCAGATCTGGTGGATCACTGCTGTACAACCCAGTGAAGATGGGTAAAATAGTGCATGTGAGTGCCATGCTGCACAATATAGGCATGCGCAGGAACGTCCCTCTGCCCCCAGACACAGAGGATGATGGTGAAGTAGATGATGAAGATGACAATGGGGATGGGGATGGGATGGCTGTCCCCCCTCGCAGGGAGGCACATGATGGTCAACATGCACGGGATGCACTCATTCGCATTTACTTTTGAGAGACTGTACATGAACAGCATTGCATGATTATGGTGATGCATGTCAATAAATTGATTGTTTGCAAATGAAATAACGGATGTCCACTCGTAAAATCATTTCAAAAAGTGATTTATTGTCAACAAAGCAGGTAAGAAGGCGAATTGGATAGGAAAGCTGTACACCCGTACCCACCCACCACCCACCACCCAAACATACCCACCCACAACCATGCCCCAGACCACTAACCCCATCATGGACCTCCCCCACCACCCAAACGTACCCACCCCCAATCATGCCCCAGACCACTAATCCCATCATAGACCTCCCCCACCACCCAAACGTACCCCCCTATGAACTCAATGTTTCCCAGATTGTCTTGTGGACAGTCATTCCCACATGGTATTATTTCCGGCCGTGCTTATGTGCCTGAGCGTCCTTGCCAGAGGGTGCACTCAGCCAACTGGAGCGCCTCAATGGGCTGCCAGTGACAGAGCTTCTTGGGGTGGTGCTGGTGGATGGCACTGGTGGTGAGGATGGTGGCACACGTCCAAGAAACGCCTGCTGGGCCACATACATGCACTCGGCGATGGAGGACATAACACTGTTGCCCTCCCGGACATGGCGTGCCAAGTTCACATTGGTAGTGGTGAAACGCCTGATGGCCCTGGAAAGCAGACACACTGATGTTGCATTGCTTTCTCGCTGCAGCCTCACCTCCTCCCGCAGCAGTCTAGCCTCCTCCCGCTGCAGCTTCGACTCCTCCAGCTGCCTTTCGACAAGCTGGGATACGGTGGCCTGCTGTTCCTCCATCCGCTGCATGCATGAACTTATCTCTGCCATGGAGGGTGTTGGTGACCTCATGGGGCTGTGCAGTGAGGTGGGGCTGAACTGCAGGTTGTGGAGGGATGACAGGTCATCCATGTTGTCCTCCTCCTCCTGTCCTCGATCTTCTGACTGCATGACTGGGGCACTGTTGCTACTGTATGCAGCATCCTCTGCAGTGCAGACGGCCTGCAGGATGGTTTCTGTGGCCATGGTGGGAGTGTGTGCCACTTGTGTGGTGGCAGCCTGTACAGGGATGAACACGTGGGCTGGTGCATCTGTGCCAGTTGCAGCTGGTGCTGGTGCCTTTGTCCCGGAGGTGCTTGCATCCTAATCCCCGGCAGGTTGGCTGCATTGGCCACGCGCAGATGGACGTTGCGTCGCCTGTTGGGCATTGTCACTGTCACTTGTCATGCCTGTGGGGAGACAGAGGGCTTGCTGTCAGTCATGTGGTGGTATTTGATGGGTCCATCACATGCATCACACTGAACGATCTGTGACCACTTGCATGTACACACATTTGACTGTTGATGCACTCAGGTGTGTGTGTCACAGCTTGTACTCAGTCACGCACTGTGTGCATGTCCAGGGGGCATGTACTGAGTGCGTGTTGCTTATCATCTGGGTGATTGGTGGGTGCATAGGGTCACTCCACCCCTGGCTGGGTGGGGGGGTTCATCAGTGGGTGCACTGGGTCACTCCTGCCCTGGCTGGGGGGGTTCATCAGTGGGTGCATTGGGTCACTCCTGCCCTGGCTGGGGAATGGGGGATTTGTAGGAGATTTTGTCTTATTGGAGTAAATTTGGGATTTGGCGGTATTTTCTTACCGTAAAAATATTGGCAATAATTTTGCGGTAAACTAGTCTTACATTTATAGTGGGTCTGGTATCACACTATTTTAGTGACCATGGGCCGCATTACGAGTTGGGCGCAAAGGGATTACCGGCACCGGTAAGGACACCGGTGCCGGTAATCCCTTTGCGCCCTATTCCGAGTTCCCTTAGCGGGTCCCTTCCTTAACGCCTGGTCTGACCAGGTGTTAAGGACGGGACCCGTTAAGGGACTTTAGAGCTAATAACGGTACCGCAAATTGCGGTACCATTATAAGCTACTTCCCCATTCCCATTGAGCCCTATGGGGGCTGAAATGGGAATGGGTAATGTTTTTTTCAATGGGGACTTACCGGTCCCTCCAAGGTCTGAATGGACCGGTAAGGCCCCATTGAACCAGGTCGGACTCAGTAGCGGTATGGGAGGTAGTCATGGCGCAAATAGCGCCATGACTACCTCCATACTCGGAATGAGGCCCCATATCTTGTTAGCCTGTATTGGCGGTAATTTTAGTGGAATCTTACTTTACGGTATTTTCAGAATTATCTTATTCCTGTGGTATAGTGGTGAGCATGTTTTTTTTATACTATAACCCCATTATAAAACAAACCTTTCCTTTCTATTAGAATACCTTCTAGTTGTCTTTAGAGAGCCCCAGACTTAGACATTTCAGAGAACCCAATGTGTTTATTCAATGCGCCACCTATAGTTTGTGGCTGGTATTACTGGCTTATGTATATCCAGTAACCTATGTGCCAGATTAGGCACTTCTTCCCATCAGCATGCAAGGAAGGAAACACTCATCACACTGCACACAACTTTCTACTTTGCATGTGTCTATTACTGATTTTTTCTTTTTTGTTATTTTAGGTACAGTGATAAATTGGTAAATACACTGCTGCACTGGTATAAACCTCCCCTCTGTACTTTACTCTCATAAATGATTCACAGATGCATGAATGACACTAAAGTCTCAGTTGTGTTTTTTTATATATATATATATTTTGTATTACATGCTATTTACAAACCATCAAATCTTACCACGTGTTATTTACAGCATCATCTGCAATATAAAAGAACAAAACAGAACAAGCAGGTATTTTGCAAACATTAATTAGTTCCCACACTTTGGATATAGAAAGAGAAATACACATATAATATTCCTATCCTTCCTGCACTGTAATAAATCCTAGCCACACGGAGGGCATACAATCTGTTCCTCACTTGGCACAAGTCTCTTACCAAGGCCAGTAATCTGAGATTCCTGCACAACCTTGCTGTCTTTTGCAGTCCCAGTGTCAGCACAAAACTCCTCCGTATATTTGTGTGGGGAGCACCAACTGATTATATTCAGAGTCAGTGCTCGACTCTCTTGAGACAACCCCGTCCGTCTCCTGAACCCAGCATGAACTGCCAACCCTTCTCCTTTCTCTTTCTTAGGAAAACTTTGACTCAGCCCTTTATTGACGTGACTTGTCTGCCTACAATTTCTACCAATCATAATAACAAGAATGTGCCCTGTGTCAGCCTTCATTTTCAGAACAATGAAAGCTTTATGTCCAGAGTATCTGTTTCGTTTTGCTTCCTACATCATGCTTATTTTCTGTTCTCCACAAGCTGAAGAAAATGCTAGTGTTCACTTCCTCATAAAAAATAAATTTTAGACAATGCACCCAAAACATGGATTAACCTCATTGTGCATGTAATTATCATGTTAGAAATTAGCATTTTAGTAAGTTAGTGATGTTAATCAGTTGTGTATTTTAATGTAGTCTTCACACATGAAGCATCCAATCTATATTGTGCACCTCATTATTTTAACCTGGCAGCACACTAAGTTGCAGTTTCAAACTGGGCCAGACTGTGTACTTTGTATGCTAGCAATAACGCTATATATTATATACTGGCAAACAAAAAAATGCTATATTACATACTGGTAAAATGCTATTATATGCTGGCAAAATGCTATTATATGCTGGCAAAAATGCTATTATATGCTTGCAAAAATGTTATACATGTCCTTACATTCCCTCCTTTTTCCAAAAATTCTGGCTAATCAAACCCACAATTGGAGGAAACCCAAATTGTTCTTCATTCTTTTTCCATCATATGAATCACAATTGAAATAATAGCAACTCAAAAAAATGAAGATTTAAATATTTCATAATAAACCACTGCTTAATCATAGCAAAAGCAAAACAGATCCCAAACGGGTTCATAAATCCTCCTATAAATATTGTACATGTTTCTTTCCAACCGAAGTGTCCATGTATGTTTGAATATTTTTAGACTCATATTCTTTATATAGTTGTGAAATTAACATTTCAGTAATGACAACAAAATAATAAAATAAAATAAATAAATAAAACAAAGAACTAACATAACTAATCAAAACAATTAAATAAAATAACAAAGTTGTGAGTCTCCATCACCCTCACTTTCAGTCACATAGGATGATATTATGTTTCATCAGGAATGCTGCAGAATTAAGTTCAACTCACTACTGTTCCCTTGATGACATCCACCATCTTTATGACCGCACCTCTGAGATGTCCTGATCATCAACTTTTCATTCGGTGAAATTGTTTCATCCTGGCACTCCAGGGTGCTTTTCCTTAGAAATCATCTCTTTAGGCATCCCAGTCTCATTGACTTCACCTCCATACCTTGGTCCGGAGGCTTTATTTGCACTTCATCCCGTGGACTCCAGGACTCTGTCATCTTTTGCGTCCTCCGGTCCTGTGACCTCTGACCCCAATGAATATTTCAGTTATTTTTTCTAAATCAAATAGAAAAGGGACAGATTAAGTACATAGCACAATACCAATTTCACCCTTTCTACCACTTTGCCAAAAACAAAATGTAGTCCAAAACATTCTGATTGACTCTTCCGATATCTGCAACTAATCACATGTTAGAGAGAAACAATAATATACATATGACATCATCATACATCAAAACAATTTTTATGCAGAACATTTCAGCATTATACCACAGTAAGTCAACCTGATTCAGCACCTTCTGTCCATTTTTATTACCACACCTTTCCCAAATGTGGTATTTTCACCTGCATTTATCTCCACAATAAACATTATATCTATCGTTTATTTTATGGCGTGGGACACTATGAAAAGTCACTGCGTCTTTCTCTCCATGTACTCAGGGCACTTAAGCTGTCTCTACTTGCTCAAGCCTCCTGATTTCATGTTTGGGGTGATAGGTTTTAATTTGGTTAACATGAACAAATTGTTCTGTCACCATTTCACCCTCTGTCTTTAATATCTTGTTAACTACTGGGGACACCTTATCCACTACCTGAAATGGCCCTTGCCATGCTGCAAGAAATTTAGAATTTTTATGTTTACCTTTTCCAAAATGAAACTTTTGTACCTGATCCCCTACATTATACTCTTTCACAGATGCCTTTCTATCATAATATGACTCAGCAGCTCTTTCCAAATTTCGCTATGCAAATGCATGTTGTAAATGCTTCCTCAGTTCTTCCACATATTTGTGAACTGTAGATGCACTCACAAGTGTCTGCTCATGTGTCCTGTATAATAAATGTTGTGGCAGTACCATTTTCCTTCCTGTTAACACCTCATGAGGACTGACACCTGTCGCTTTAGCAAGAGTCAATCTAATTGCCATCAATACCAGTGGCAATCGCAAGTCCCAACTGGAACCTGCCTCTGCTACAAACTTCTTTAATATCTCCACAACAGACCTGTTGCAACGTTCAACATTTCCAGAAGAGGCGGGCCGGTACGCAATATGCAGTTTCCTTTTCACCCCCAATATCTGCCACACCTTACTCATTAAGGTGCTTGTGAAATGACTTCCTCTGTCTGACTCTATTCTTTGTGGTAATCCAAATCTTGAAAATATGATTTACCAGTAATTTAGCTACTGTTTGTGCACTACAATCTGGTGCAGGGATACACTCTACCCATTTCAACATCAAACAAACCACGGTCAAAAGATAATGGTTTCCCCTACTTGACCTCTTTACAGGGCCTACATAGTCAATTTGTAAATCTGACCATGGAAGGGTTAAACCTCTTTTCATCAGTGGAGCTCTATGCATTGGTGAAGCGGGTTTAAATTGGGCCCATAACAGGCACCCTCTGGTATATAATTCCACATCTTGGGACATGTGTGGCCAGTAAGCATAATATTTCAGTATCTCTAAAGTCTTTTGTAAACCTCTGTGTCCTGCAGTTATTGCATCATATGCATGGTGTAACATTAGCCCTCTGAATGAAAGAGGTGCCACCCACTGTATTTGTCCTCTTGTGGATTCCCTGATCATAAATCCATCCTGTAGTCTAATCCATTTTTTATTCTTTAGTAACACCCTCAACTCTTCTTTTCCTGTAAAATCTTTTTCAGTTAAAGGATTTTGTTCACGGTCTATCAAATGATTATAATAGATCCCCAATATTGGATCATCTTTTTGTGCCTTAATCAGATCTTGATCTGGTGTATCATAACTCCATTGCACTACTGGTTGTTCTACCTCTTTTGGAGATTTGGGGCGTGTAACTGCATCTATTTGTATGTCATAAATTTAGTGTTCAATGGGTAACAACTCTCCCATAACAGCCCCAACCTTGGCTAATTGATCTGCTTTATCATTTCCCTCCTTATCTTCTTCTGGAGATTTCAAATGTCCACAAATGTTCCTCCAGTATACTGTTAAATCATTCTCTGACACTAATTTGTCTATAGCTTGTATCATATTCCCATGCTTGAGGGGCTTTTCATTATATGTGATCATGCCTCTTGCTTTCCAGCCAGGCAAATATACTACAAAGCTATTTCGTGCATAATCAGAATCAGTCACCAGGACAATTTCACTGAATTTGTTATCAACTGCTGTAGTAATTGCTTTATAAATGGCTGCTAACTCTGCTACCTGGCTACTCCTAGCCCCAATTCTCATGCCTACACTAGGAATATCCTCACATCTCAACCAGGCATTTCCTATCCCTGACACCAACTGTTTATTGCTGTCATTTCCAATGTGAAAGGCACATCCGTCAACATATACAGTGGTAAATTATTGCATGTATTTTCATCAAATGCTTTGTGTGGTGACTGTTCAAACTCCTGCAAACTAGACTCCACCTCTACTTCGTCTGATACACATTCAGCTGCACAGTCATGAAAATCTGCTAATCCTTGATCAACTGGGCTCTTTTTATTCTGGCCATATCTTACTTCTACAGGAAAGCCTTGCCATGCCAATGTCCATGAAGTAATTCTGGACTGTGCTAGATTGCCTGATCTAATTGTTTTACTCTGTAAAAACTGCAAAGGTTGATGATTTGTCTCAATGATTACTTTCTCCCCCTGAACAATGGGACGAAAATATTGCAACGCCCACACAGTGGTCAAAAGAGTCTTTTCACATTCACTAAATTTAATTTCAATTTGAGAAAATGCCTTACTTGCATCAACAATAGTTTTATGGTTCAAATCATGTTTTTCAGATAACACTGCTGACATACAATGTTCAGTGAAACCTATTTCTATAAAAACAATCTCTATTTTTTAAGGGATACGACAAACATGGTTCCTTTATGAGACATTCATACAATTTAGCCACTGCATCAGAGTGCTCCTTTTCCCATTTCCAAGGCGTATTCAGCTTCAATAGTTTAGTCAATGGTTGAGTAATTTCAGCATAATTTTCAATAAATTTCCTGTTATATCCCGTCATTCCTAAAAAAATTTTTATAAACCTTTCACATTTCTAGGATCTTTAAATTTCTGTATGGCATCCACCTTTTTCTTTTGTGGATTTAGCCCATGTTCAATTACCTCATGGCCTAGGAAGTTCACCTTTTTCTCGCACCATTGGGCCTTCTGTAAAGATACTTTGGCACCCGCTTTTTGCAATTGGTCGAATACATGTCTTGTTTCATTAAAGTGACTTTTTAAGTTTTCATTTTTTATCAGGACATCATCTACATAAACTATGGTTCCTCTTTCCGCTGCATCTGGCATAGCCCTTCTCAAAAATATGCCAAATTCGCTCCCACTATTGACGTACCCAAATGGTGTTCTAGCCCACCCGTATTGCGTTTTATCAAATGAAAATGAAAATAAATTCTGAATGTCCTCTGTCAGTGGCACACACCAATATCCAGATGTAAGATCTAATGTGCTAAACACCTTTGACCCATGCACTTGAGCAAGGCCTTGATCAATGAATGGCAGTGGCCATCTAGACACTGGCACTCTTTTATCTAACTCATTCAGGTCTGCACCCAGACGCCATTGACCATTTGGCTTTAACACATCCAAAATCGGAGTGTTGTAGGTACTATGAATGGGCCTGATAATTCCCCTAGACTCCAAGTTTTTAATTATCTCTGCCAACGACTCTAAGCATGCCAATGGCAATAGGTATTGGTGAACGAATACTGGATTTCTACCACACCTCTCTGGCAACATGTAAATTAGTTAGGCGGCAATCATATGCATCCTTGGCAAAAACGTCTTTAAATTCCATAAATATTTTTCTCAATTCATTCTTATCCTCTTCGCTACCAAATGCATCTGCTAACAGAATCTGCTCCTCTACCATTTTTAAACATTCTGGGAAATCCTCCAGTGGAGGAACCTCTGTGCTTTCTTCCAACGGTGTGGCTGTATCTCTCTGTAACGCTGCCACTTTTAAGTATTTTGGCATATCAGCTTCCATTTCAATGTGCTGATTCTCTGTTTCATTTCCATTTAAGTCAAATACTATACACTTCTCCTGGTGACAGCACACTGTCTCATTGGAATCATAAGGATACACAGATTGAATTTTGAAGATCCCTTTGGGTTGAGAATCCAAATATTCTGGCAACACACCCTGTGCATCTACACATCACTCAGGGATATTTCCAATCACCAGGTTATTGAAATCTGCAGTATTATGTGATTTTTTGTAGGGCCATTCTTAATAAGGAATTCTCTTCTAAATTAATATCCTGACATCCTTTATTATCCACCATGATTTTGACAAACCCCTCCCCAATATCTATCAATGGGGTATATTCATAATCCAACCCTTGCTGTTTCATGGATTCATGAAGCACACAAATGCATCAGAATCCTTCATTTGCTGTCCATTCTTGCACTTTAGTGTTAAAGCAACCTGCTTGGTGAATGCAGGGATAGTAACATCCTTCTTCACCTGTAATTCAATCGCATATGGGACCAATTGTGCACAATGATAAGCCTTTCTTTTGTCTTTATATTCGGGCGCAGGCCCGCCTAGTCGGGACCATATTTTTTGGTTAAGGAAATCTAACACCATGCACATTTTGTGCATGATATCATTGCCCATATACAAATCATTTTCTGTTCCACTCACTATCCACACATTGTGGGAGATGTTTTTTCGCTCCAATATTAATCTTTAGCATGCACCTTCCTGCAATTCGATTTTCAAAATTTGGATTGTCCAAACCAGAGACATATTGGTTTTTAATTCTGAATGTTGGGATCTCCTCTCTTTCCATTATTCTCTGCAGTAGTTTATCATTAATAAAACTCCTTTCCTGTTCAAGCACCAAAGTGGCTTTTATCATTTTAGAATGGCCATTTATACCAATGTGAATCCATGGCTGCTCATCTTCCATGTGTAGCTCAGCAAGGGGGCTGATGTTTTTTTCTGTGTCTGCTTTAGGAATGGAGTTCTGTTTGCACTTCTCTTCTTTTAAATAAAAGCGCAATGTGTGTTCATCTATTTCAGTTTGCATTTCTTCCTAGGGTCCAAATAAATCTGCATAGATTGTTTTTCCCTTTCATTTTGCATTTAGTCCTGACACATCAAAATAACAGTGACACTAGGCACACAGCTATTCTGTAGATACACCTCCACTGCATCATTCGATTTGGCAACAGTATGACATTCATTTACACTGCTGTTTTGTGACTTTATTTTCTTAGGCCTTAATGTTTTTTTTGTTAAAGACCACAGGACCCCATTTAACCCATCAATGAGAGGCGACAATCTTTTCAGGCAATCTGTCTTATCAAGAATGGAATTTCACAAATAGATGTGATCAATACTTCCTGTTTCATTCTGTGTTTTCCTATCTTTATGTCAACCTCAGTGACACCCTCGATAGGCACCTCCTCACCGTTAAAGTTACGTACTGGGCCTTCACTCTGCCTCACTGTGATCTGATTCTGTGGAGATCTCCCTTTCATTGATACTTTTTACCAATTCTTTAGACATAATTGTGGCATGGGCGCCTGTGTCAATCATGGCAAATGTATTGCACTTCTCTTCCACAGTAATGGGAGCATAATATCTGCCTTCAACTTCTTCTAATACACACAAAAAGTGTGAATTCTTACTAATTTCAGGATTCATCTTTCTCAGACCCTTCTCACTTTTGGCTAAGCACATCGGTAAATGAAAGGACATTTTTCCTTCCTTTCTGTCCATTTCCATTTGAGAAACCTTACTCATCCCCCCATATTCAGAGGTCATTTGGAGTGTGGCCACCGTTCGCCCTTCCATCCAGGGATCATCAGAGTTCACACTACAATCCTCCAACTGAATATGCGTATAAGCATCACCTGATAAATTGTCATTTTCTAATTTTGGACATTTGTGGGTATTTGGTATGGTACCAATCTTCTTCAAAAATCTGTGGCTCAAAGAACTCATCAGGTGATTGATCTGTACCCTCCTTTCTAGTACTTATTCTTCCTGCCTGTATTTTATTAGCATCTTAATGGTCTAGGGAGGGCGTTTTCACATCCACACTTACTCCCTGATCAATTATTTTATCCATGCATGAGTTGTCTTTCTTAAATCTGTAATTTTTGTTCTTTTGGAATTTCATGTTTTTCTTGTTTTCCTTTTTCATTTGTGCAAATTTCCAACGTTTGATTTAACTCCAGGTTAAACCAAACCTCTTTTTTACATGTATTTGCAATTTCTGCCTCATGTTCATTTTCCAGTATTTTCATTTTTAAGTCATTAAGCATCTCAGAGACATTATACAAAACCAGATCAGGACAATCTGTCTTTTTATCATTGCAGGTGTCATGAATATTTAGTCACTTTAGTCACTTATTATCAGAAGCCACCTGGTCACTACTATAGCCTTCTGCCCCCTCCTTTAATGACTGTTTTTTGGGCCATGCAGAGCTTTCCTATTTGTTCAGCCAACATTTTTACTTGGGCCTCGAGACACTAGAATCATTCCATCTCTCTAGAATCTTCTCTTTGCGGCCAATTCCGATATTGGTTGTTTTCCCCTTGATTAAATCTATTCTGATATCTCTCAGGAGAGTGATTCCTGTTGGAGTTGTTTCTCAACTCTTGATTCATGTGTGGCGGGGAGCGGGGAGCACCTATCCTCTGGTTGTAATCCCCTGGTATCGGTGATTGAATGTATTGATGTGGAGCATAATTCATACTCTGCCTCATGTCTTGTCTCTCATTTTTTGAGTATTGTCCCCTATGCTGATTCCCATTTTCAGTAAATCGATCCACATACCGGGGTCTATCTTGGTGCCATATATCATACTGTTGGGGTCAAATCTACTCTGTGTCCCCAATGTCTGCTAGGGACCATTACTTCTTTGATCCTGATTTTGTCGATAATTATTGTTCATACCTGACATATCAGGCCGATATCCTGTACCTAGGGCTAATGTAGCTCTCCCTATTACTAGGATCCTGTGACTGAAATATCGGTGCAGAGGGTGGCAACCTCTGTGGAGTACCCCTCTGTTCGGGTGTCACATTATTTATGCCTAGACTTTGAGCAGACTCAAGTGACATTTTAGCTGACCTAATCTCCATTACTGTTGCCGAGGATTCTTTAGATTTTGGTCTAGTATCTTTCATTGTATCACTCTCTCTACCCTGACAGTAAAGCACTTCATATAGTTTTGTACTTTGGTGCACAATCCACTGAACGGACTTCTCACGATCAAATTCGCGGACTAACTGTGATATAATGTCTTTCTGCAACTCATAGAAATAGGCAGTTTTAAACTCATTGGAATTGGGATCAAAAGATACATCAAAATGATAAAAAGCTCTTTTTGAAGTCTTGCAAAAATTGGAGAGGGGGCGTATTTGGCCCAGTTGTAATCGTGTATGCAACGTTCTTTGCCTCCTGTAATGACTAGAATGGAGAAAAATGACGTCTAATCTCTTTTTCAAACTCTGCCCATGTCATGTTTTGCTGTTCATTTAATCCTCTGATGATACTGGCTGTGGGAGCATCCAGAGTTAAGTGGAAGTATTGTCTATATTGTTCCTTAGATATATGAAGGACTTTAAACTTATCGTGCACCGCTTCTAAGTGGTCCTCTATAGCGCACTCCCCTCCTTTTTTGAATGGTTTGATCAGAGCCTTGATTGACTTCATTGGGCCTCATTCCGAGTCCGGCGCTAATGGAAAAACGATGGCGGTAAAGTAATACCGCCATCCTTTTCCGCCGTGGACTATTCCGACCCATCACACCGTAATTACCGCCGCCGTAAAGTACGACGGGGTAAATAGCGGACCATTGTCGCGCGCCCGAGACACCACGTCGGAAATAACGCTAAGGCGTTAACCAATGCTGATCCCAAGTAAAGCGGACACGGTAAAAACGGGCTCCACAAGGGCGCAAAGTACCTTAACGCCATGGCGTAATTACCGGCATCGCAGAGAAGGTGTTAACAACCCTGAACAGTGCCAGAAAGAGGAACAGGTGCACCCAATCAGCACAGGTGGAGTCCATAGAGTCAGGCACAGCACAAAAGGAGCACACCCACACACCACACCCCCTCCCACACCAAGATGATACCAATTCTCGCAGCATTCATGGAGCAAGAGGCCCTGCTTGCAAGGCAGCAACTACGACAACATCAACAACAGCAACCACAGCAACCACAGCCCCCACCACAGAGGATACACAGGAGGAGAAGGAGGCAGAGACAGGCCCAGCATGCCCTACCGGTGCAGCCACCATTACCACGCCGTCAGCCCCCAATTCCACGCATCAGACCCACCCCCTTCAACCTCACACCAGAGCAGATACACACCCTGTACCGGCTTGACTGGGACACCATAACCACCATAGTGGCCCTGATACATAACGACATAGTGAGCCTAATAGAAATCAGCACTGCCATCCCCCCTCTAATAAAGGTAGTGTCTATGCTCCACTTCCTTGCCACAGGGACCTACCAGCATACAGTGGGGCACATGCATGGCATTTCACAGCCCATATTTTCCCGGATACTCAACCAAGTGCTCGATGCCCTCCTCAAGCACAGAAGGGACTACATATGCCTCCCCCGGACTCCCCAGGAGACATATGATACCAAAGCTGCCTTCCATGCACTTGCAGGCATGCCAAATTGCATAGGTGCCATCGACTGCACCCACGTAGAATTGGTGGTTCCCCATGCCATGGAGGTGCCGTATCGCAACCGCAAGCAATATCACTCCATCAACGTCCAGATGGTGTGTAATGCCAGTAAAGCCATCAGACAATGCAATGCCCGATACCACGGATCAACTCATGACTCCTCGGTCCTGCGGAACTCTAGACTACCACGCTACATGGAGCGACATGCTGAACGACGTACCTGGCTGCTTGGTGAGTAACCGGAATGGGCCATGGCAGTCCATTGGGGCTGTGAGTAGGCTGTCAGCGTACTCCACCCGGGTGGTAAAGGGTGGGGTAGAGAGATGCATACGGGTGGGACAGTCAACGCCATTGTACGATGTAATGGGGTGACTGTATCCTGGGACATGTGTGCATGGCCAGTGAACACCTGCTGCAATGTCAGATTAGCACAGTTCTCCACCATGATTGCACGAACACTTACCTTCATTCCACTCTCATGCAGGTGATGCTGGCTACCCATTGAAGCCGTGGCTCATGACCCCGGTCCGCAACCCACAAAACAGGCACGAGGAGGACTACAATAGATCTCATACCCGTACACGGGTGGTGATAGAGCAGACCTTCGGCCTTTTGAAGGCACGATTTCGTTGCCTCAGCCGGTCAGGTGGGGCCCTCATCTACAGCCACGAGAAGGTGGCCAAGATCACCATGGCATGTGCAATGCTGCACAACATGTGCATCCATCGGAACGTGCCACTGCCCCCTGACGTGGGTCCGCTACCACCAGATGAGGAGGAGGAGGAGGAGGAGGAAGGAATGGCAGGACAGCATCACGGGGCCGATGCACAGGAGGGACGTCACGTGCGACAAGCATTGATTGACCAATATTTCTGAGTCACAAGTCAGCTGAGGGGGTGAGGATGACAGGACATTGGGTACTGGGTGTGGGGATACATGTACTACATGCACTGTGAGACATTAAAAGACACATGCACAATGATCAATGTCCACTCTGTTTTCCAGGATACACCAAACTGTGTATTGTATAATCATGTGAAAACGTGTACAAATAATCCTCCACCCTCACCCCCCTCCCCCCCAACTCCCACGCACACCCTCACCCCCCTCCCCCCCAACTCCCACGCACACCCTCACCCCCCTCCGCCCCAACTCCCACGCACACCCTCACCCCCCTCCCCCCCCAACTCCCACGCACCCCCTCACCCCCCTCCCCCCCAACTCCCACGTACACCCTCACCCCCCTCCCCCCCAACTCCCACGCACACCCTCACCCCCCTCACCCTCCCCCCACAATGGTCCCATCAATACTACATAGGCCACATGTGTGTGGCTTCATAGTCAATGGGCACTCCCCGAGCCTGGGGTATCATTTTCGCATTGTGCGTTGTGACCTGCGGACCGGGCTGGTCTGCGTGGAGGAGCACTGGGAGGGTGGTTCCTCCTGCTGGGGCTGAGGTCTGGGGGTTGCTGCCTCCAGGGCATCAGCAATCCTGCCGCGCACCTCACAGAGCCGGTTTGTGGATGTAGTGATGACCTCGCCCAGAGCCTGCAGGTCATTGTGATGCACCAACCCTGATTCCCGGTTGTCCCGGAGAAACTCCTCTATCATGGCCGTGAGGTTCTGGGAGTGCACAGCTTCTGCGGCCGATGTGGGGGATGTGGTTGGCAGGCTTGCTATTGGGCCTGCAGGCCTCTCAGGTGTTTCGGCAGGGGAAGTGGGCTGATGTGAGACAGGTGTTACCCCTTCGCCTGTGAGACCTGGGCCATCACTCGACCCGGAGTCGCTGTGTGCAACCTGGCTGTACGATGGTGACTCAGGGCTGTAGACATTGGTCTCCTCCACGTTGACCACGGAATAGGATGTGGGGCTGTGTGGCACACTAAGGAGGCACATGGCAGCATTCTCCCCTGACATGCTGGATTCCTCAGGGTGCAGCGTGGGGCATGTTTCCGGCGGAACTGCAGCCATGTCCAGGTGCGCGGGTGGGGGTTGTGTACCCTCCATGGGGGTTGCTGGAGCAGGTGGTGTAGTATGGGCCTTATGTCTGCCAGCAGGTATGCGCTGTACCCTGCCCCTGTCCCGGGAGGTACTTGGCCGGGAGCCTTCCTGCTCCTCACTTTCATGACCGCTACCTGTGGGGGGCAAGAGAGAGACAGCATGATCAATGATCTGGGGGTCATCATGACTTCAAGCCTATGGTAACACATTTGGAGAGCAGCGTCTTGGTGATCTTTTGGTCGGTGAGTGAACTTGGCTTGGATGGTAAAAGCATACTGTTGGCGGGGTCAATCATGTTGGCGGAGTACTGTGGTGAGTGACATTGACCAGCTTTCTGTGTGGCATGGCCAATATGGGTGTCAGCCTTGCACCTGACATCATCCTGGGTCCCACTTGTTACGACATGGTTGCAGGGGGGGGGTCTACGAAGCAAACATGATGTGACTCTTTGGCCGGCCCTTTGCGGTGAATTACATTAGGGATGCATGTACTGTTTGGACTCATGACACTCACCTGCATCAGCGGATGAGGGATCACCGCAATCCATTTCGCCAACACCTTCGATGGCTTCTGTGCCCATCATCTCCGCACATGTTTCCTCCCAGGGCATCATTTTAATGGGTGAGCCTGGGCCTCCTCCTGTCTCCAGGGCCTGCTGACGGTTTGCTGACAGGATGGCCCGCACCCTGAGACGGAGGTCATCCCAGCGTTTGCGGCAATGCGTTGTGCTGCGGGGGGTGTTCCCAACGGCGCTCACCCTCTGTGCGACCAACTCCCATATCTCCTTCTTTCTGAGGATGGTGGGCCTACGCATGTCGCTGCAGAATACGATATCTGCATGTTCATGCAGAGTGTCGACCAGGACCTGTAACTCATCCTGGATGAATTTTTCTTTTCGGATGCGCGCAGCGCCCTTTTTCAGAACTTTAGGCATGATGCTGTTCTCTGTAGTATATTTGGTCGATCTGAGTCCTGTATGGAGTCCTGTATGTCCTGTATGGAGAGGATTGCAATGGATTGTGATTTTAAATATGGCCGCCGTGATGCTTCCCGTTCCTGTGCGATGACGTTATTTCCGTTTCCGGTATTTAACGGTGGCCGTAATTTACGGTTAGCGTAAATTACGGTCTCCGCTAATTACGGATTCCATCGAAGGCGATGGTGTTAAATACGTCTAGGTTTATGGCGGTAAGGGGTTTGACGGGACCTTTTGCGCTATGCCGCAAGGGAGTTTACCGCCATGGCGGAATACTCGTGCACGCAAAATCGGAATATGGTGGAAATAGCGCCTTCCAACCACATCGTACATGGTATTTACGCCATGGCGGTAATTAGTGTTACTTACCGCCGGACTCGGAATGAGGCCCATTATCTTGATAGGACTACTTGGCGCTATGTTTGGGATTGCACTACTTTTGTGATTCAACCCTTGTTTCAGGAATGTGGGATTGGTGGCGGCCCCCAATGGGTGTGTCAAACCCCCCAAAGGCGCTGCAACCAAGTTCAGACACCGGCACAGCCACTGGGGCACTATCTCTCCTTGTAGAAATAGAATTCACCTCAATTCCATTGAATGTGGTGCCTTGACGTTTATCCTGGGACTTGAAAGTGCATATTTGCTGTTCCAGATCCTTGCACTTTTTAAGGAGCCGATCTGCCTCCTTACACGAGTAATTGTTTTCATCACCCATCTTATTAATCACATTTTGCATATCGCTCATTTGCATTTGGCATTCATTAAACTCTTTGGGCCTCATTACGAGGTGGGCGCAAAGGGATTACCGGCACCGGTAAGGACACCGGTGCCGGTAATCCCTTTGTGCCTTATTCCGAGTTCCCTTAGCGGAATCCGGGGTCAATAACGGTACCGCAATTTGTGGTACCGTTATTGACGCCTTCCCCCTTCCCATTGAGCCCTATGGGGGCTGAAATGGGAATGGGGAATGGCTCGGGTGAATGGGGAATTACCGGTCCCGTCGACCTCGGACTGGACCAGTAATTACTCCCTTCACCAGACCGGAGTCGGAATGAGGCCCTTTGTCTCGCTTGTCTCTTTCTTGAAACATTTTAGCTATCTCTTGTTCAACATTCCAAAGCTCACCTTCTTTCTTGAAATTTTCATTTTGTAAAATTAGCATTTCCAAAATAACCTCATCTTTATCTTGTCTAATATGATCTACCAATCCTTTCAAGTGTTTTAATTCTTGCTCACTATCCTCAAACTGTTTCTTCCTTTGGGACAATTGAGCGTCGAGTTCTTTACACTTTGTAAGTAATTTTGGCTTTGCCGGTCCGGTCTATCAAGGCGACATTTGAATTCTAGTCACACTTATACTTTGTCCAAGTATGTTATATGTTGCGTCTTACTGAGTTGTGGTTAAAAAAGCCAATTAAACCACTCAAAAATTAATTGCCCTATAAATTACTCAGATATAAGACAGCGCCAAATCCAGTTTTTTTTCGAAAACAAAGAGTTATTTTATTATTTTGTTGAAGTTGCCCTTGCTGATGACCTGTGTTTTGGCTATTACTAATTAGCCTTTTTCAAATCAGGCCTTACTTGTACAGGCTTTTGACAAAGGAAAGGGGATATAATAATAATAAGATCAACCACAGTAACAGCAATGTGTAGTGCATTGTTCAACATATAACATACATTAGGTCGGTAGGCCATCCGCACAGCACAATAAATGAAAATGAAAGGCAAGATGCTATTATATGCTGGCAAAATGCTATTATATGCTGGCGAAAATTCTATTATATGCTGACAAAAATGCTATACATGTTCTTACAGGTTCATCAGTGGGTGCATTGGGTCACTCCTGCCCTGGCTGGGGGGGAGGGTATATCAGTGGGTGCATTGGGTCACTCCTGCCCTGGCTGGGGGGGGGTTGATCAGTGGGTGCATTGTTTCACTCCTGCCCTGGCTGGGGGGGGGATTCATCAGTGAGTGCATTGGGTCACTCCTGGGGTCCATTCACACTCATGGCTTTGTACATTGTACACTTATGGGCATCAGCAGGTGGGCTCACTCCTGCCTCTGCGTCGCCAATGCCCTGTAGGCCCTCAAGGTGCAGGAAACTGCTGCACCGCTGCTCCCACGACTGCAGTTTCAATGGGGATGCTGGGCCTCCACCGGTGCTGTGCTGGCGGTGTGCAGTGATGAGGTTACACACTCTCAGCCGGAGGTCATCTCACCTCTGTGGCAGTCCTTTACAGTGCGTATGGTCACCCCTACCGCAGTGCACTTGCGTGCTGCTTTGGCCCAGACCTCCTTATGGCGTTGCTGGGTGTTGCGCCGCTAGTCTGCACTGAATAGCATTTCTGCATAGCCCACTATGTGCTCCACAAGCACTGTGAGCTCTGCCTCACTAAGCCTCTGCTTGTGCTGTCTTCTTGCAGGAATCCTTCATGCTATTGTGGTCGATGATTCTCACAGCTCAGGGAGGTGATGTGGCTTGTGGTCTGTGAGGATGGCAGTGGATTGTGGTTTAAATAATGGCCGCCTCTCTCTTTCCGGTTTTCGGGAGCATGGTGTTTCTGCATCCGGTGTTCGTGTCCGTGTCCGCAGGGGCCGGCACGGTTATTCCACTGATTTTTGGGGCGATATGTCCATGTCTGTGGGTGTTTACGTGCCGGCAGAGAAACCTTTTCCGCGTTGTTCTGGTGCGCGCGACCGACAAACTGTAATCGCCCGTTGATTCTGCGACCTTGCGGTCGCGGAAACAGTGTCACCGTTGTCACGGAATCAACGGTTTCCGGGACGGCGAACTCGTAATGAGGCCCATTGTCTTCTCAAGCAACAAACTCCACACAGCAAAATTGTTGTAGACAAGAATTTCCAGTTCAAAAGAAGCACTTTGTGTCAACAGATTCAATTCAATGTAATTCTGCAAAGCGTCTTTAGCCTGTTAAAAAGCAGTCTGCTGATCAATGGGACATTGAAAAGCATATTTCTTCCTGGTAATTTTATAGTTTGGCTTTACAATCAGACTCCGATGTAGTATGTGTTCTCTTCAAAGAACCCTCAAGCAATGAATCTCTGCACTTCCTTATTATACACAGGTTGTCTCATCTGTTGTACCATGTCAATAACAGACTCAGTCATTTTCCTTCCTGAGCCAAACCACATTGCACGCAAACAATTCACTTTTTATGCAGATCCCTGCACTTTCTCTGAATGAATTTCCAAACCTCTGTTCTGCATATGGTCTATTAGGTTTTCAGAAGCTTTTTCAACGTGCGTTTCCTCTTTCCCAGTTAGTATGATATCAAAAATGTCATGTTCAATGCATACATCACTCAATTACAAAATGTCCAAGTCTTTAGCAACCAATCCATGGCATAGAGTGGGACTGTTGAAATACCCTTGGGACAATTTAGTACATTTAAATTGTCTGTCCCCACCAAATCACTGCAAATTGATCCTGTGATTCCAAATCAATAATCATATGCCATTCACTCACTTCTTTAGTGAGTTTCTCAACCAATGTAACCCTACCTGGCAAAGCTAAATGCGATGAAGCCAATTTAGCATGTCCAACTAAAACAAAATTCGCCACTTTCATATGGATTTTGCAGTTGCCAAAAACAAAGCCTCTCAACACAGATGTTACTCTTTTTCCTTGCAACCCGACCATTCCCAAGATGCATTCAGGAATGTCAACAATTAAAATACCAGCAGTATTAAAAGGCAAACCATTGCCAGTCAACATGTCAGCCCCTGTATACTCATTCACTAGTACACTGGGGCCAGATAACTTGTTTGGATTACCATTCACAATTTTAATTTCAAATGTTTTTGCGACTGTTTCTGCCCCTATGCCAAATAGGGCTAAACCTTGTTTCACTTTGACATCCAAATATAAACCTTTTAAACCGGAAACCACATTAAATGCTTTCCTAATCTGTGCAATAAATCCTAGTTCACAAATTCCTCGAGCGCTTGAGAACAGAGCCATTCCCACTCTGCACAGCATTCTGCTCCCTGGCTACGTTCCCAAGCAGTTAGTCAGCCAAGCATTTACTGATTACTGAAAGGGAAATTATAACTGCGCAAGCTAACGGTGTGACAAACCGATACACAATTTCTGCCATTGTTGTTCTCTCAGAGCTGCAGTGAAGACACCATGGAATGTGACAGAATACCCATCGATTTGCATTGTGTTCTCTTACACATTTATCATTTCTCCAGCATGGTATGGCTTTGCATAATCCTCAAAGACTACGGCAAATGTCTTAGGATGGGGGTGCAAGCACAATTTTGGGACCAGTCCACTTACTATCACACACCCCACACTCCCCTCTCCCGCTCCCAGCTTCGACTTTGCGCAATGGCCATGAACTCATGCTAGAGAGATAACACTTTAAGCATAAAACTTAGCATTAATTTGACAGAAAAACAAAATAAAAAGACAGCAATTTAGTAAGAATGGGAAGAAAATGCAAGTTATAAATCACAAATAATTAGAACACAGTCTCACGTTCCTTATAAATAACGCTGGGGACCCTGCTCATCTTAAACCAACGGCTGCTCATCACCAGGTGTCTCCCCTCAAATCCTTCAGTCAGCCCTTAAGTGAGAGCATAGCATGGAAGTCGCAGGGGCAAATCAAACTCCGGGCACTTGCTCAGTGTGAGTCCACGGAAGAATACCCCCCGAGTCATGTGTGCATGCATTCTTGTAAGCTTGTTCTGTTAATCAGCGCAATGCAATATTGTAGACCTTTCTTCAGAGCAAAACATGTTTTTTGCTGGTGGAAAACCCCCACTCGGTAACGCTCCAAAATGCTACTCTCCCCTCCCAAACTCAGAGTCCAGCTGCGAAAATCTCTGGTATGTCTCTTATCAATAGTGGCCGGGTCGCGACAGCAATTTCTCATGCAAATGAGAACTTTTTTACAAAGGATAGCAGAGCCACGTTATTCCAGGGGAAGCTGAAACAGGCTTATTGCAATTAACTCCTAGAGAGCAAGCTTTACCGGCACTGCTAGCTAGTGTCATAATATTACAAGGCTGGCCATCTAGGCGCTATAATGCTTAAATACTGCAGGTCTACAAGCAGTCAATACATGCCTTTATTAGCTACTAAACTCGGTCCTCTGTCCTGCCTCTGCAAGCCACCCACTTGTGCACAATGTAGTTAGTTCAGCAGGTTGTGCACCTGCGCATCATTATCGAACATTCCACCCCTTTGAGGCTTGTACTTTTAATATAGCTCACTATGCTTGATGTCTAGGCACTACTAAAGCATTACTAAGTCATCTATAAAGTTTTGTTCACCATTTAGCACACTCTTCGAATAAGCTATTAGTCATAGCTGTTAATTCAGCAGTCTATGCACCTAATATGCAATATGGTTAGCTCAGTGAGTCAATGCACCTGTGCTAATGTATCTGCACTTTACACTTCACACGGTCTGGTGCCAAGCAATCGAGGATGCCATGGGGGCAAAGCTACAGGGTATCAAGGTTAACATTCTTAAGAAAAAAGCTGCTGCCTCCAACAAACCTAGCACAATAGGTTGTAAGGAATTCAAAAGATGCCTTTCAGTCCCAGAATTTTCTTTTTCCCCGTTTCTCTGGAGGAGTTGACGGATATTGTGGTTCACCTCAAGATGACCAGTTGTAAAGGGGACCCATATTCTGCCCTTATTATCAAAACCCGTCCCCCCACTCTGCTAGATGCCATACTCTAGTTTGTAAATGCATCTTTTAGTGAGGGTATTGTGCCTGACGTACCTAAAAAAAAAAAAAAAAAAAAAAAGAAGGACGTACCTAAAGAAGACCCACTGAATTACAGGCCCATTACTAACTCTGCCTTCTTGTTGAAGATTCTAGACAGGGTCGCTTACAAACAGGTAGCCCTTCATCTTAACAACTCCCTATTCTTAATTGCCGACAATCAGGCATAGTACAGACGGCATTGCTGGAACTCAAATCCAGGCTTCTATTTCGTACCGATAGAGGACTGGCCTGCATGCTCATGCTTTTGGATCTTTCCTCCGCTTTTGACCTGGTGGACCACAGTTTGTTGGTCTCCAGGCTTGAAGAAGTGGCTTTTTTTCTCCAGCAGCCTCCCGCTGGGTTGCTGTTACACCATTTCGCCGATGGCAGCTTAGGCGTCATTGGTCCCTGTGTGGAGCTATGATTCGAGGAAACTCCGATATAGCAAGAGAATCCGATGCCAGCAGTCTAGCTGTTTCATGTTGCCGTCAGGAACACGTGATCAGTCATCTGATCCCTCTTAAGGAACCCGGAACTTCTGCTGAATGTGATGCTCTGTAAATTCGCTAAGATTCAGACCCCCAAACCCTATTCTATTGACAGCTATTCAACTCTCTTTTTTTCACTAACATTCCTTTTTGTTATAGAATTTTATCTCGCCTCGGCCTGCTCACTTCCACTCCTTCGATCAGTCCAGGGAATTCCCTCGTCTCTTCAAGCGGGGCCCTCCATTTGATATTCCGCTCTAGTCAGCAGGTCCGCCTACCTGAAGTAACTCCAATTCCTACAGTTGGTCTATCTTTTCTTTGCTTAGAACCACACTTACCATTCTTCCTTTGTCAGTTGTTACCCTCCTCTTTGGACTAACACTCCTTCAACTGCCGGGGAAGACCCATTCGAAGGATCTAACTCCAGTCATATCCAAAGTTAGTTTCACTCTTTCCTCATCTATTACCTCTTCATTCTGCTCTTCTTATACTTACCTGTTATTCTCGTTCTGTAGGTCTCTTTGCACTTCACCACATAGAGAAGGGCCATCCTGAGAGACAACCAGTCCTGACGTCCGGAGTCTTTCCTTACAAGAAGGCTGATTCAAGATCTCCAGGGTTTTATTCCCCAGAGGGTTTCCCTGGGGTTCGTGTTTCCCCTAACCGATTCTTTTAAGTTCGGTTCTAGGGGGGAACAGGGATTCCGGGGCGAGTCTTCTCCTCTGCTGTTGCTGCTCCAAACAAGTTGGCATCCGATCAGGTTAGTGTTTGTACTTCTAAATATCCTATTTGGGATTTGGTAACATAATACCGAGAGGTATTAACCTCAACGGAGTTATAACTGTTACAGTTGCCTCATTTCTCCACAATAGGGTCAGTCGTGTTTGTTCGGAATCTGTAGAAGTGGCTGCAATGCCGATTAAATACTAAGTTCCACAGGGAGCTAGTCTCTCCCCTTGTTTTTATAACATTTTTACTGCCCTGTTTTTTGCCATGTTAGACCAGGAGGGGATCCGGTTTACAAATTTCACGGATGATACCCAGTGCATCATCCCGCTGACCGTCTCCTATGCATTAGATGAAGTCAGGATAAATGAAGCTTATACATGTATCGACAACTGGATGGTCTGGAACGGTCTGGTCCTGAATAGGTCCAAGACCGAGCTCATGATCATGCGGTCCCCTAGCACACTCCAAGTTGGATCCCGTATATGGGAGCTTCCAACTGGGCGATGCAAAGATCAGTGCTCTAAAGGAAGTGAAATCCCTTGGGGTTATCCTGGACCAGCACCTTTCCGTGAATGCCTATGTGGGAATTGTGGTCTCTGTGGCAGCCTTCTACCTAAGACTCTTTGCCCACATGCAGCCTTTCATCTCACAAGCCAACGCAGAAATGTTGGCAAGAGCTATAGTAGGTGCCGAAATGGACTACTGTTGTAGTCCCTTGACTGGCATTAGTAAAGCCGAGAGTAATCGCCTTCAGGTGATTCAAAACGGTGCTGTTAGGGTAGAAAGGGGCTTAGTGAGACGGGATCACGTCTCTGCAGCAAGAAGAGCCTTGCACTGGCTCCCCATGGAGACGAGAATCCAATATCGCCTCCTTATGATCATCTTCAAGTGTCTACAGGGGACTCTACCCTGCTACCTGAAAGAACCAATCACGATCAAGACCTCCGCTAGAACCCTTAGAACTAACAAGTCTAAAACGCTAGTTATCCCCCGTAGCAGATCTAGAAAGGCAGAAAAGGGAGCCTTTGCAGTGGCAGCTCCTGCTGCCTGGAACAGCCTTCCGTTGGATCTCAGGCTCGAATTGAAACCTGAGCCATTCAAGAAAAGGTTTAAAACTTGGCTGTTCGATTAAATTGCCTGCCTTGCTCTTGATCCCCCTCTGGCTTTGACTCTGTGCTTTCTGTTAATGCATTTGTTTTTCATGTTTTGTTTGTGTCATATAAATTAAATAAAATAAAGTAAAAGGTTCCTTCACACTAACTGCCTAAAGGCATATGTATCCAGGCCAGAACTAGGAGCTTTTCTCTTAGCCTCTGAACAAGAGGAGGAGAGTGAACCTCTACCTGACCTTCTCAGGAGACAGCCTTTAGATGGAAACATAGGAGTTAATCTCTCTTCTGATCTGACTCAGCAACAACAGGAGGAGTGCAAAGTTCTGTTAAATCAGTTTTCCTCCCTGTTTTCACTAATGCCAGGCTTGACCCCTTGGGGCCAGAATGTCAGACCATGTAAGAACCCACATAAAGAAGGAGGTCATAAAGATGCTTGATCTCGAGGTACTAGAGCCAGCTACAAGTCCATGGGCCAGTCCATTTGTGCTAGTGCCAAAGGCAGGATCCAACAAATTGAGATTCTGTGTGGACTATAGAGCTCTTAATACATGATGCCTATCTTAATGACTGATGCCCATCCTTTACCTAGGACAGATGAACTGGTGGGCAAACCTGGTTCAGCCAAGTACCTCAGTACATTTGACCTAACATCAGCCTATTGGCAAAAAGCCCTGACAGACCATGCCATGGAGAAAACTGCATTTTCCACCCCAGGAGGCCTCTACCAGTTAAAGGTTATGCCTTTTGGACTAAACAATGCACCTGCTACATTACAAAGGATGGTCAATCATGTTCTGAATGGGATGGAGGACTTCTGCATGGAATACTTGGATAACATTGCAGTGTTCAGCCACACTTGAAAAGAGCATCTTAACCACCTAAGATATGTATTGCAGGCTCTTGAGCAGGCCCATCTGACCATAAAGGCAAGCATCAAATTGGTCAGAGCAAAGTGGTCTAACTTGGGCACGAGATAGGAGGAGGTGAAAACAGGCTATTGCCTAGCAAAGCACAAGCTGTACAAGACTGGGCCACCCCTACTACTCAAACCCAAGTGAGAGCCTTTCTAGGTCTCACAGGTTACTATAAGAACTTCATTGAGAACTATGGGACCATAGTTTCTCCCTTGAATGCAATCTCCTCACCCAAATTCCCCAAGAAGGTCAGGTGGAATGAGAAGTGCACTAAGGCATTTTAAGGACTTAAGAAAGCCCTCTGTGAAGCTCCAGTCTTCAGTGCTCCTGACTACAACCATTCCTTTATTGTACAAACTGCTACTTCCAATACAGGTATAGGTGCAGTACTGAGTTAGCTGGATGAGAAATTCAGGAAACACCCTATCTGCTTCATTAGTAGGAAACTGAAGGACTGTGAAACAAGGTGGGCAACCATAGAACGTGAATGTTTTGCCAGTGTGTGGTCTTTGAAGAAGTTTAAACCATACTTATATGGATCTACTTTTGTAATTCAAGCAGACCACCAACCCTTGAGATGGTTAATGCAGATGAAGGGGGAGAATCCTAAATTGTTAAGATGTTCAATCAGCCTTCATGGCTTTGATTTCACCATAGACCACAGGTCAGGGTGTAATCACCAAAATGCTAATGGTCTCTCCAGAAAGTATGACCGTCTGGAGTAAGGAGATTCATCCAGGAGTGGATGAAATCCTCCTGTCCCTTAGTCTGGGGGAGGGGGGGCGAGTGTTAGGGATAATTCTCAGAAATGTGCTAATTCCCTTCTACCTTACAGACCCCCAGCACTTTTTGCTGGCTTTTAAGGCTTTTTAATCTGGAGAGAGTGAGACCTTTTTCCCCCACTCTATCAAGTATTTTTCTGTAATTTGGACTCTGTGTTTCTTTTGACTTTAGAGTCTGACAAACTCCATAGGCATCATCTTTACATTGTGACACACAGCACCTTCAGTGCAGTGACACAGGGAAGTCTCTTAGATTTCCCAAAGGTTTAAATACCTTCTCTTGGTGAAAGTACTGCTTCCAAGAGCAGCGAAGTGAAATTGACTTTACTTACATTTTGTAACTTTCTAGACCCATCATACACTATGTTACAATAGAGTGCTGGAGGGGTTACTTAGTATCCCCTTTGTCTAGTTTCTCATGTAACATTTTTTATGTTACCCTTTCTACAATTAATGGCTGGTGGCAGTGGCTTACCTTTTCCTACCATTGTGTGTTTTTACCGCGGGCTGCAATTGCAGCTGCAGTAAGACACCAATGGGTGCCCATTTTGTCATAATGGCACTGGTTTTCTTTTTTCGCCATTTCTTGTTGGAAAGGTCTGTCTTGTTTTTATAACACATTTTATTGTTTTCTTTGTGAACACAACACCAATCAACACATTATAAACATGCAAACATAATAATTGAACACCAGGGGGTGCACGAGCATGGCTGCCTGAGCCTGCGTCTCCTCTCTCAGGCTGAATCTTTCTAAAATTAAAGCAGTTTAAATTGCAATTCTGCATTTCTCTTTTCCCCGTTCCTGAAACTCACCTTCTGGGGCTCATCAGGCCGCATTTCTACCGAAAATCGGACCTGCCTTGGCCAACGTCGGCTCGAGCCCCGGGACGACCTCCTCCCGCTCTGGCCCTGCGAGCTCCTTCCCGCCTTGCAGACATCTGGAGCGGCGGTCGTCCCCTCCAGCCACTGATCACCCGACGCTAGCAGAAACCTTGGTCCGTCATCCGCCCTGTACTGCGCGGGGCCCCTCTCCTGGCTCGGGGTCTGAGTGCCACGGCGGCCGTCCGCAGAACCATCGCTGGACCGCGCTGCCCGCTGAACCCGCCTGCATTGCCCCTGTTTCTCGGGATTCTTCATTGCCTCGGTGTCCCGTTGGGCACTGTCAGTAGGCCAGACCGGTTCGGAGTTGGTCGGCCCTCAGAGCGGCTTCCTCCTGCTTTGCCTCCGGGCCGACCTGGCGGGATCCCGCCCTGAAGCCATCCTCCCCCGGTCTGATGCCGGTCTTCCCCCCCTGCTGACACTGTCCACCTCTCCGACGGCAATCCCTGAACCCTCTGCTTGCCCTGTGCACCCCTGAACTCCCTCTCCTGGATCCAGGACTGAGCGCGGCTGCTGCGGTCCATGGGGCCATTGTTGGACCGTTGCCTGATTCCGTGGTCCGACCTGACCGGAGTCGCTTCAGCCCTCAGAACGGCCTCCTCCCGCTCTGCCTCCGGGCCATCCCTGTGGGATCCTTCCTGTCCTACAACCATCTTGGTCGCCGATCTTCCCCTGTTGACTCTGTACACCTCGCTGGCGTTAATCCTTGGACTCTCTGCCTCTGGACCGTCCCTGCTGGATCCTTCCCACCCTACAACCATCTTGGTCGCCGATCTTCCCCCTGCTGACTCTGCACACCTCGCTGGCGGCAATCCATGGACTCTCTGCACGCCCTGTGCAGCCCTGAACTCCCGGGTTTGAATGCTGCTGTAGCGGTCCTCGTGGCCTACGTTACTCCGGCCTCAAGGTCTCTCCTGCTGCCGGACATTACGTGGCCCTTGGTGCCCACCCTCAACGCACCTGAGCTGGACTTCCTATTCTGCACGCGGGGTCCAGGTGGGCCCTGAGGACTGGGATCGAATTGCTTGATGTTGACCCTCCTAGAGCAGGGTCTGCACTGCGGGATCCCCCCTCACCCACACTGGTGCCGGTGGTCCTGCTCTTCTGTTTTTGCCCCGCTCTACTACACAGGGCCCTCACTGCACTCCGCACATCTCCCAACCCATCTCTACTCTGTGGAGTTCTATGTCCAGATCATTTTTTCGGATCCTAGTTTGCCTCTATCTACTCCTGATACCAGCGTTAATTCCTCTTGGGTGTCTACCTTCCAAATCCATTGTCCTTTGTCTCCTGCGTTGTGGTAGCGCTCTTTACTCTACTCTAACTCTTCCTCCTACTGCGGTCTGCTGGTCTTCCCAGCCACTACTGTGTGTACCCACTCCTTATGACTTTCTGAGCCCCTCCTTGTCATTCCCCTGAACTAGTTCTATAACCTTGGTTTCCTGTCACTCAGTTGTAACGGTCTGTTTCCGCTATTCACCTTCTTGCCTTAGGCGCCATTTCTCTTTCATTCACGACCTAGAGGCCCTACTCCCTCTGACCTTATTGCCTCCTGCTGGTCATCCTCAGTACTGAGCCCCTGACCTCCTTCCTACAATTCGGATCTACCCCCACGCTTCCCTGCCTCAAGCACCTGGACTTCTCCTACTGCAGTCTGAATCTCTTGGATCCCCCCAGTTGTCTCCTAATACTGTCTCGAGTCCACCTTGGACGCCATCTCTAATTAGACTCCTCTTATCGATTCCTCATTTCCTGCTTCCACTGTCCCTATGCGACCCAACATATCTTTCTTCCAGCTCACCCTCCCTCCCCTCTCCCATCCCTTCCCCCTCCTACTCCCCCTTCTACTCTCCTCTTTCCTCCTTATGCCTGGGCCCCATCACTATCCCCTCCTCCATTCCTCCTGCAACCCCCCTTCCCCCTCTTACCGTCCTTACCTTCTCTACCCCCCCACTGCTAAACATGCTACCCTCATGAACATAGCTCTTTGGAACGCCAGATCCATCTGCAACAAAGCCGCTGCTACTCTAGATCTATTCTTCCGTCTTAACCTCCATTTCCTCTGCCTCACTGAAACCTAGATTCCTACTCATAACACTTCTGTCCCCGCTTCCCTCACGACCACCTCTTCTTCTTTCCTCCATATCCCCCGTCCGACTGGCCTTGGTGGTGGTGTCGGTCTCCTGTACCACTGCAAATTCATCTCCTCCTCTTCATCTCCAACTCTCCCCTCTTTTCCTTCCTTTGAATTCCTAAACAAGTCTTTCTCCTCTACCCATCCTATTTCCTTCCTGGTCATCTATCGTGCCCCTGGACCTCTCTCCTTCTTTGAAGACCTTGATCAACTCCTCTCACTTATTTCTCCCTCCCCCTCTCCTCTTACTGTACTTGGCGACTTTAACATTCATCTTCCTTCCTCCCCCCCAATCTTCCCCCCTCCTCTCCATCCTTGATTCCTACCTCCTCTCCCCCCTTCCTTTATCCCCTACGCACTCCTCTGGTTCAACTCTTGACCTCATTTTTAACTCCTCCTACCCCTCGTCCCCTGTCTCTTCTCTTCCTGTTTATCTCTCTGATCATTCTTTACTCTCGTTCTCCATATCTCCTCTTTCACCCTCCACTAATACTAATCCCTCCCCACCAATCTTCTCACGGCGTGACTTGCGTAATTTCGATCCTACCTTCTTCTCCCACACTTGCTCTTCTTCTCTCCCATCTCTCCAAGACTTTGCTCTACTCTCTCCCTATGATGCTCTCTCCTCCTTTTCATCTTCCATCACTGCTACTCTTGACCAACTCTACCCTCTTTCTCTCTTCCGCCCTACTCAAAAACCTTCTCAACCTTGGCTTACTTCCCATCTCTGCTCTATGCAGCGTCTTCTCAGGCGGCTTGAGAGACTTTGGCTCAAAACTCCCTCGCTCTCTAATCAAACCTCTTACTTCTCCTACCATGCACTTTACAATTCTTGTCTTGCGACTGCCAAATCCCCCTACTACTCTAACCTTCTTCAGTCTCAAGCCTCTCATCCTCGTCGGATCTTTCAAACTCTTTCCCGTCTTCTATCTCCTCCCACTCCTGATCCCTCTTCCAATTCCTCACTTTCTCCCTCTGACTTTGCCAATTACTTTTCCTCTAAAATCATCTCTCTCAGGCAAAACATTATTTCCCTCTCCGACGACTCCTCTCCTCCTCCACCCTCTCCCCCTTCTTCCATCATGTCTGTCTTCTCATCTGTTTCCCCTTCTGATATCTCCTGCCTTTTATCTAAAGCCCACCCCACGTCCACCCCCTCTGACCCTCTCCCCTCTATTCTCATCCCTAAGATCTACCCTCTTATTCTCCCTTACCTCACCACTTTCTTCAACTCCTGCCTATCCTCTTCTACCTTTCCCTCTGTTTTCAAACATGCTACGTTTATTCCTATTCTTAAGAAAACCTCTGCAGATCCTCTGCTCACTGCTAACTACAGACCTATTTCTCTTCTGCCTTTCCTCTCCAAAATCCTTAAACGCCTCGCCTACTCTCAACTCTCCTCCTTCGTCTCTACTTCCTCTCTCCTTCTTCCTTTTCAATCTGGCTTCCGTCCTAAACATTCCACTGAAACTGCTCTCACCTCCATTATCAACTCACTCCTGTCTGCTCGTCACGCTAAGCAATCCTCTATTCTTATCATCCTTGATCTCTCTGCTGCTTTTGACACTGTCGATCACCCACTCCTGCTCCATACTCTCTCCTCCTTCGGGTTCAAAGGCCCTGTTCTAAAATGGCTATCCTCCTACCTTTCCACCCGTTCCTTTACTGTCTCATGGAGAGGCCAGATCTCTCCTTCCTTCCCTCTAATTTACGGTGTTCCTCAAGGCTCTGTACTTGGCCCTTTCCTCTTCTCTCTCTACACCTCTCGCATTGCCCCTGTTATCTCCTCCTTTGGCATTTCCCATCATTTTTATGCGGATGATACTCAACTTTCTCTCTATCTCCTCCTTCACACCTGACATCCATCTTAAGCTCTCCTCTTGTCTCACGGGCATCAAGAACTGGATGTCCTCCTGCTTTCTCTCTCTCAACACTGATAAAAACGAAGTCCTTTTCTTCCCCTCTAATACTCTTCCCCCTCCTTCTCCTCCCCCTTTTATCCATTTTCCTCCTTCTGATCTCCCTATCTCCACCCATGCTCGCAATCTAGGCGTTCTTTTTGACTCCTCTCTTAACTTCTCGCAACACATCTCACTCACCTCCTGCTCCTGCCAATAGCACCTTTACAGCATTCGCAAAATCCGTCCCTCCCTAACTTTCCACGCTACTAAATGCCTAGTCTCCTCACTCATCTTTTCCCGTCTCTTCTACTGCTCCACTCTTCTCTTCGGACTTCCCTCTTCTCATCTTGCCCCTCTTAAATCCATTTACCACTCTGCTATTCGTACCCTTTGTCTCCTTACCCCACGTGATTCTATCTCCTCTTCGCTCTCTCACCTTGGCTGGCTTCCTTTCCACCTACAACTAAAATTCCACTTTTCCTGCCTTGTTTTCAAATCCCTCCATGGTCTTGCTCCTCCTTATCTCTCCTCCCTTCTCTCCTTCTACACCCCCCCTCGCTCCCTTCGTTCAGCTGACCACTTCCTTCTCACTGTTCCCCCTTCCCCCTGCGCTTCTTCCCGGTTCCGCTCTTTCCATCTTCTTGCCCCTCTGCACTGGAACTCTCTCCCCCTCCTAATCCGATCTTCCACCACCCTCACCTCATTTCGAACCTCCCTTAAATCCCTTCTTCTCCATCCCCCACCGTGAAGCCCCCTCCTGCCCTCTCGTATCCCCCCCTGACTTCCCCTCTTCAATTCTTCTCCCCCCTCTCCCTTTACTCTCTCTCTCTCCCTTCCTTCTACACTTTTTCAATCCTTCTCTTGATCCCCTCAACTCTCCAACTCCTACTCCACTTCCCCCCTCAAGTAATTGCTCTCTACACTGTTTTATGGAATGATTCAAGTTGTAGTTTTATCTGCTCACACTGTTAATTTGTTGTTCTTTCTGTGTATTTGTTGTTCCAATGTACAGCGCTTTGGTGCAAAGCGCTCTATAAATAAATCAATCAATCAATCAATCAATCAATAAGGTACAAGTCGTGAGTCCAATACATTATATGGGTATTTCAACACAACTCGATCAATTATAATGAGTTATGTATTCAGCTTAGGGTAAGCCCACACATTCGCCGGTCACCATGATATTTCTTTGCGTTTCTCTAATTATCCTCCCATCTTTGCTAGATCTTTTGCGCCTTTCTGGAGCATCCTCTAGCTGTATATACTCTCTTCTCCATTACAATGCATGCATCTACATCTGCCACCCATTGATCATATTGTGGAGAGAGTTTTGAACCCCATAATTGTGCGACATTCCTCTTAGCAAGACCCGTGGCCGCTGAGAACAATAATTTTTCAATGTGAGACATTTCACCATCCTCCTCCACCCCCAATATCATCAATTTTGGGTTCAAGGGTACCTCTCGGCCCATGACCATCGTGAGTCTGTCGCAGCATTTCTACCAAAAAAGTTGGACCTGTGGGCATTCCCATAGGATATGAAAGAAGATTCCCTCTCCTTGACTGCATCTCAGGCAGTTCAGGTCTGCTATTTTGCCCCATTGATATAGCGCCACCCGTGGATAGTATATCCTATGCAATATCTTAAGTTGTCTAATTCTGGCAGAAATATCAATTTTCCTGGGGTACATTAGGGCTGTGGTCCAGTCCTAAGGTTGTAATAGACCCACGTCTTTTTCCCACTTGGCTTTCAAGCTACATAGAGCTGGTGTTGCGAATGAGGAGATTGCATTGTACGTTATGGAGGTTGTTTTCACATCCACCTGGTCGGGGACAATGTTCCTTTCAATTGTTGTGCATTTGGGCATGTCAGAAAGGTCCGGAAAGCAAAAAGAGTGGGCACCACTGTATGATGTTCACGTTTCTCAAATATTTGTTTCTGTGAAGAAGTTTCGTTTCTCTGAAGATTCCTTGTTGTCAATTTATAAAAAGGAGCTGGCTGTGACGAATAAGGAGACACCCTAATTCAAAAATACACAAGAAGCCAAAGACCAAGTGGGATACAAGGTCACACAACCGCTCTCTCAGAAGACCCAATCAGGGTATGAAAGTAGTGTAAACTCTCCAAAGCTTGGTAACTCCAAAGTAAAAATGTTTACATATTCAAAAATAATGATAATAATGAAAGTTCAGTGGTATTTGACTTTTATCAATCAATGGTTTTGTGAAAAAAATACGTCTCTTGGTATGAGGCGTCACTAATATCTTCTTAGTGAGGAAGAAAAAAGCCTCTAGCATTTTACATCAGACCAAAACTATTTTTTGCCAATGCATTTCGGATTTACAAATCCTTCGTCAGGGCAAGTCTGTAATTAACATGTACGTTTACATAACATCCAAAAGAAAGTGTATCACAATGCACATTCACATTAAAAATGTAAATAACACACCAATCATTGTAGTGGTAGAAGAAGACGAAATCGATTGATACATAAAAGAAGAAATAGAAAAAGGAAAAGAAAAAGAATGAGCAATAAGAAGTCTCTTAGTAATGAGGTTAGCAATGACGAGAGATGCAGAACGCGTTTACCTGAGAAAATGGCAGAATGCTTGCATGGGAAGTGGCTTGGAGAACCAGAACCATGAGGTGGGCAGAAAGCTGCCCGGACAAAATCAGCGCCAAGGCGCAGATAGGTTGAAATGTAAAAAGGACATTGTAAGGAACCCGGGTGGGATCCGTGTGAACAGTACGTGTCATAACGTAAGGGGGGCTTACCATGAGACCAGCGAGGAGTCGGACTGTTCCTCTCACTTGCCGGCGTGTGACTGCGTTGTTCGCATCGGAGCGTTGCCCAGACAACGCTCCTTTAATAAACCACATGATCGCGACCTGGGTTTCTGAGTAATTATTCAGAGCTATAAACTAATTATAAGCCTTGATGGGAATATGTCAAGAATTGTGGAAACAAAATAATGTAAACACAAGGAAACTGAAAGCATAGAGATAAAAGAAATACTCCAACGCAGGAAAAAATCACAAGCGAGCAACTAATAACAGGAGTGGAACAAGCAAAAGACAGATGAGAGAGTCATAAAAGAGAAATAGCGAATACAAAAGAGCCCAAAGGAATGCTGGGCTGCTAAAAGGAAGTTGCAAAGTAAACACATGGTGATAACATCTATATCAACATTAATATATATATGTCCTCACTGGACCGTGACAAACTTGGGAGTCTGGTTCCCAATGGGATCAACAAGGAGATTAATTATCACTGTTTTCTATAATTTTGTAATTTCTTTGCTTTAAGGTATATATCTCTAGCTACTATATACTGCACTATACCTTATGTGCTATGGACCTAGGCCACCCCGCTGTGTTTCCTGGACTTTTGTCTGGGACCCAAGGTGCCGTCTGGGGATGACACCATTACAGTGGGGTGGCACTTGAAGTATGACTCATGCCTCTAACCTACCCTCTGATTTTTCTTATGACTATATAAAACAGCCCCAGATGCCGTCGTTTGATGACACTGTCCAGTGAGGACATATATATATTAATGTTGATATAGATGTTATCACCATGTGTTTACTTTGCAACTTCGTTTTAGCAGCCCAGCATTCCTTTGGGCTCTTTTGTATTCGCTATTTCTCTTTTATGACTCTCTCATCTGTCTTTTGCTTGTTCCACTCCTGTTATTAGTTGCTCGCTTGTGATTTTTTCCTGCGTTGGAGTATTTCTTTTATCTCTATGCTTTCAGTTTCCTTGTGTTTACATTATTTTGTTTCCACAATTCTTGACATATTCCCATCAAGGCTTATAATTAGTTTATAGCTCTGAATAATTACTCAGAAACCCATTTGCTGTCATTGGTCCCAGAGCGCGCGCCTCGCCAGGTCGCGATCATGTGGTTTATTAAAAGAGCGTTGTCTGGGCAACGCTCCGATGCGAACAACGCAGTCACACGCCGGCAAGTGAGAGGAACAGTCCGACTCCTCGCTGGTCTCATGGTAAGCCCCCCTTACATTATGACACGTACTGTTCACACGGATCCCACCCGGGTTCCTTACAATGTCTTTTTTACATTTCAGCCTATCTGCGCCTTGGCGCTGATTTTGTCCGGGCAGCTTTCTGCCCACCTCATGGTTCTGGTTCTCCAAGCCACTTCCCATGCAAGCATTCTGCCATTCTATCAGGTAAACGCGTTCTGCATCTCTTGTCATCGCTAACCTCATTACTAACTGACTTCTTATTGCTCATTCTTTTTCTTTTCCTTTTTCAATTTTTTCTTTTATGTATCAATCGATTTCGTCTTCTTCTACCACTACAATGATTGGTATGTTATTTACATTTTTAATGTGAATGTGCATTGTGAGACACTTTCTTTTGGATGTTATGTAAAAGTACATGTTAATTACAGACTTGCCCTGACGAAGGATTTGTAAATCCGAAATGCATTGGCAAAAAATAGTTTTGGTCTGATGTAAAATGCTAGTGGCTTTTTTCTTCCTCACTAAGAAGATATTAGTGACGCCTCATACCAAGAGACGTATTTTTTTCACAAAACCATTGATTGATAAAAGTCTTTATAAAATACCACTGAACTTTCATTATTATCATTATTTTTGAATATGTAAACATTTTTACTTTGGAGTTTACCAAGCTTTGGAGAGTTTACATTACTTTCGTACCCTGATTGGGTCTTCTGAGAGAGCGGCTGTGTGACCTTGTATCCCACTTGGTCTTTGGCTTCTTGTGTATTTTTGAATTAGGGTGTCTCCTTATTCGTCACAGCCAGCTCCTTTTTATAAATTGACAACAAGGAATCTTCAGAGAAACAAAACTTCTTCACAGAAACAAATATTTGAGAAACGTGAACATCGTACAGTGGTGCCCACTCTTTTTGCTTTCTGCTTTTTTCTTCCCCAATTTTGGTGAGACACACCACAGTGGAGGCACACATTTTCTTTAGCATTTAAAGGATAAAAATTATATTACTATGTCATTTGAGGACATTGAAGGATTATCGAACAAATGTGCAGAGACCTTAGGGTTTTCATCTGAGGAAGCGAATACCATTTTGGGATTAATCAGTGACACATCGATTGGCACACATGGAACTTCACTTAAGGATCCTGCGAAACGGATTAGACAGCTAGAATACCTAATACGCAAAGAGATCAACAGAAAGTTACATGCAATCACATTAGGGCGTTATTTTAAGAACCAACGGATCCCTAGAGGCCTACGGATACAACTTCGACCAACCCTGTGTAAAGAAAGCAAGGAGTTCGTCCGTAAGTGTGAGGCAATCTTGAACAAATGTTCATTAGCTCTCATTCTGTTAACCATCCAAGAACTCTCCAAGAACTTGACGACGCTTAAGATAGAGATTGAAGATATTGAGAAAGAACTAGTAGGTACACTAGGAAAGGAGGAATATGATACCATCTTGCTAGACATTAACACCAAGCTTGAAGACTACAAAACGGAATTGGAACAGAAAAAGGTTAAAAAGTTTAAACGAGACACCTACGACTACATCAACGATGAAGTCTATACATGGATGGAACGGTATGGTCCTGTAGCACCCAAGAAACTTTTTAAATACACATCTGAAAACACCAGTAGTTCTGATTCAGAAGCCCAGAGAGATCCCGAAACATCCACGGAACAGACGATAGAGGAGCTCAACACAGGAACCGGTCCTGCAGCACAAGCACCTTCCTCTTCGGCTTTTTTAGGCGCCCGCCCAAAAGGACCCGCAAGGGGAGGAGGAAACCCAAAAAACAAACCACAAACCAGATTTCAGTCAAGGAGAACCTAGTTTATTAATATATCCAGCCGACCACTGAGCAGGCCAGAGGTGGACAGGTTACAAAAAGGTCTGAGTTTTGTACCCACTTATGGTACCACTCTGTTCGACACAAAAATTGAGCTCTACAAATTCATTAGGAAATTGAAACTGAAGGTCTTTTTTGAAGAACTAGAAGTCCAAGAGAAACCATCAGATGGTCCAGATTTCCAAGAATTTAGAAGAAAGAGCGGTCTCGTGCCTCCTATCACTGTTCCATCCATCGACATCTTCCAAAAATTGGTCACCCGTGACTTGGAGAGAATCAGCTACAAAAATCCTCCACACAAAAATCTGAAACCTCACGAGATGACTCATCAAAGACTTGTATAGCGACAAGAACATAACTATCCGTCCAGCGGATAAAGGTGGAGCGTTGGTCATCCAGAACACGGCTGACTATGATGCAGAATGCAACAAGCAACTTCAAGATAGGACTATCTATGCCACCTTAGATCAAGATCCAACTGTCATGATCAAGCAGAACCTGAAGACTTTACTAGATTAAGCTCTCAAACTTGAATGGATAAACGAACACACCCAAAAATGTTTGTTCAACGACCACCCAAGGATTCCAAACTTCTACACTTTACCAAAGATTCACAAACATATTACTAATCCACCAGGAAGACCCATTGTTGCAGGCATGGAAAGCATCAACCAACCGCTGGGTATTTACATTGTTTTTTTTCTACAGCCTCTGATTCAAAAAACTTCAACATATACTTGTGATACCACACATTTCCTACAGAAACTTAACTCTATAACTCCCGAACAGGATGATTTGATGTTCACTATAGACGTTAAAAGCCTTTATACGTCTATACCACATGACCTCGGAATAGAATCAGTAGAATGGCTACTGCTACAAGCATCCGAAATCCGAGCACAGAAAGAGTTCATACTAGCCCTCCTAAAATTCATTTCAGAAAATTCTTACTTCCAATATCGCAATCAGTTTTACCTCCAAACCTCGGGGACATCTATGTGAGCAACAATGGCACCCTCATATGCCAACAGTTTTATGTATAAGTTTGAGACTGATAATGTACTCAACAACCAGCTTTGGAAGAATGACATTCACCTTTTGACTCGGTACATCGACAATATTTTTGGAGTGTGGAGAGGCACAAGGATATCCTTCGACACTTTCTTTGAATATCTCAACAACATAGACAAACGGATCCAATTCACGAGAGAAATTTCATATGACACTATCACCTTCTTGGATGTTTCCATTAAAAAGGAGACCACGTGTTACAGCACCTCAATCTTCCGTAAACCAACTGATCGCAACAACCTTTTACATCGTCTGAGTTTTCACCAGCCCAGTTTACTCAAAAATCTCCCATATAGTCAACTCCTAAGGGTTAAGAAGATTGTCAGCGACCCCAATGACTGTTTAGCCCAACAACAGATCATGAAAGAGAAATTTTTAGCCCGGGGCTACAAACTAGCAGAACTGGATACAGCATCAGCTAGGGTCAACAGCCTGACACGAGAGACCTTGTTATCTACCCAAAATCCTATAAAGAAGAGAGAACTGAAAACACCTGTATTTGTATCTACATTCTCTTTCCTGAGCAACAGAATTAAGAAAACCATCAGTAAGCACTGGGGGAACTTTAAAAATGACATCAGAGTACAAAGTTTATTCACAGAATTACCGGTGTTTGCTTACCAACGTAGCAGGAATCTGAGAGATGAACTTGTGCACACAAGACCACCCTTAAGGAACCGATAACCCAACGGACGGGCACATACCCTTGTTTGAACTGTACTAACTGCAATTTAGTTATCAAGGGAAATTCCATTAACCATCCCAGAACAGGGAAAAAGATTTTGCTCAAAAACTATGGTACCTGTGACAGCACCAACATAATTTATGGCATTAAATGCCCGTGTGGAAAATTCTATGTGGTCCAAACCACAAGAATGGCCAAAACAAGGTGGACTGAGCATCGTTCATGTATTCGTAATGCTAACACCAACTCTGCCGTAGCACGGCACTGGTTGGAGAATGGACATAATTTGACTCAGATTAGATTTGTGGTTTTAGAGGTACTCACAAGAAACAACCCACATGAAGACCTTAACCAGCGGTTGAATCGCAGGGAGTCATTCTGGATTGACAAACTTGGGAGTCTGGTTCCCAATGGGATCAACAAGGAGATTAATTATCACTGTTTTCTATAATTTTGTAATTTCTTTGCTTTAAGGTATATATCTCTAGCTACTATATACTGCACTATACCTTATGTGCTATGGACCTAGGCCACCCCGCTGTGTTTCCTGGACTTTTGTCTGGGACCCAAGGTGCCGTCTGGCGACGACACCATTACAGTGGGGTGGCACTTGAAGTATGACTCATGCCTCTAACCTACCCTCTGATTTTTCCTATGACTATATAAAACAGCCCCAGATGCCGTTGTTTGATGACACGGTCCAGTGAGGACATATATATATTAATGTTGATATAGATGTTATCACCATGTGTTTACTTTGCAACTTCCTTTTAGCAGCCCAGCATTCCTTTGGGCTCTTTTGTATTCGCTATTTCTCTTTTATGACTCTCTCATCTGTCTTTTGCTTGTTCCACTCCTGTTATTAGTTGCTCGCTTGTGATTATTTCCTGCGTTGGAGTATTTCTTTTATCTCTATGCTTTCAGTTTCCTTGTGTTTACATTATTTTGTTTCCACAATTCTTGACATATTCCCATCAAGGCTTATAATTAGTTTATAGCTCTGAATAATTACTCAGAAACCCATTTGCTGTCATTGGTCCCAGAGCGCGCGCCTCGCCAGGTCGCGATCACGTGGTTTATTAAAGGAGCGTTGTCTGGGCAACGCTCCGATGCGAACAACGCAGTCACATGCCGGCAAGCGAGAGGAACAGTCCGACTCCTCGCTGGTCTCATGGTAAGCCCCCCTTACGTTATGACACGTACTCTTCACACGGATCCCACCCGGGTTCCTTACAATGTCTTTTTTACATTTCAGCCTATCTGCACCTTGGCGCTGATTTTGTCCGGGCAGCTTTCTGCCCACCTCATGGTTCTGGTTCTCCAAGCCACTTCCCATGCAAGCATTCTGCCATTTTCTCAGGTAAACGCGTTCTGCATCTCTTGTCATCGCTAACCTCATTACTAACAGACTTCTTATTGCTCATTCTTTTTCTTTTCCTTTTTCTATTTTTTCTTTTATGTATCAATCGATTTCGTCTTCTTCTACCACTACAATGATTGGTATGTTATTTACATTTTTAATGTGAATGTGCATTGTGATACACTTTCTTTTGGATGTTATGTAAACGTACATGTTAATTACAGACTTGCCCTGACGAAGGATTTGTAAATCCGAAATGCATTGGCAAAAAATTGTTTTGGTCTGATGTAAAATGCTAGTGGCTTTTTTCTTCCTCACTAAGAAGATATTAGTGACGCCTCATACCAAGAGACGTATTTTTTTCACAAAACCATTGATTGATAAAAGTCTTTATAAAATACCACTGAACTTTCATTATTATCATTATTTTTGAATATGTAAACATTTTTACTTTGGAGTTTACCAAGCTTTGGAGAGTTTACATTACTTTCATACCCTGATTGGGTCTTCTGAGAGAGCGGCTGTGTGACCTTGTATCCCACTTGGTCTTTGGCTTCTTATGTCAGAAAGGTCCGACAGGTGTGTTCCCAGTACGTGGGACAATTGTCTGTTGTGGAAATGTTCTGTCAAAGGTAGGCTAAACTTATTTGCTAGGTTCTCAAAGAGTATTATTTTACCTTCTTGTATCACATCGATGACCTTGGTTATTCCAGCTCCCTCCCGGTGCGCCCATTTTGGAAGCACATTGAGTTCAGATAGCTATCTATTTCTCCACAGAGGCAGAACCGGGGTTATTTTTCTTTCCCAACCTATGTGTCTGTGTACTTCCACCCAGATATGTACTCTGTGGGCTGCCATTGTGCAGGGAGGTGGGTGTGTCATGTTCTGGTAAAGACTTTCCAGTGGGGAGATCCCCTGTCTTGCGCGTGTGTCTGCACGAATGTGTGCGAGTTCTGGATTGCCATGTAGGATGTCATTTACGACTGCCATTTCGAGGCCCAGTAGTATGTCTGAACGTGCGGGAGTCCAATGCCACCCTCCCAGACGGAGCGTTGTAGGGTGCGCACAGCTATCCGTGTGTGTCCACCTCCCCAAAGCAGTCTTCTGAGTATCCTGTCTATTTTACGGAACTCTACCATAGAGATGTGTAATGGTGTATTCTGCAGGATGTATAGAAAGCGCAACAGTGCTAGCATCTTGAACAGTGTGGCTCTCCCCGGTAACGTAAGGGGTAGAGCCATCCAGTGCCTTACATCGTTCGCAAATCTATCGACAATTGGATGTAGGTTTTTCGGCACATAGACATTAAGGTTCGCCTGGCTTGTATACCAGGTACCGGAATTGCTTCATTTCCACTCAGTATGGGCAGATTTCAGGGGTCATGTTGCATATCCCTTTAATCGGAAATAATATTGATTTGTTCCAATTTACTCTTAGCCCACTAAATAACCCATATCTTTCCAGTAACTGTGTGATGACGGGGCAAGATTCCGCCGGATAACTTAGATAAATCAATACATCGTCGGCATACAGGGAAACTCTATCCTCCCAGTCCCAAGCCCAGCAAAAACCATCCATGATTGTGTGTTCTTTAGTAGCACCGCAAGTGGTTCAAACACTAGTGCAAACAACATTGCCGACAGGGGGCAACCCTTTTAGGCAGAATTATATGCAGTACCCTTTGGGAACACTACACACAATTAAGACTACAAGTGACAGTACAAGTTCACCTTTGGTACAAGCCTGTACTACACAGTTATAGTGGTAGCAGTAGTGGAGCAGCCAGACTTATCTCAAGAGTAAGTGAGCAGTACAAGGAGTTACATAAAGGGGCAGCAATTACTATGGTTCAGGCAAACACTGACTCAAGGGTTCCAAGTAAAAGAATATATATTTATTTACTCAACAGTTGTTTAACATTTCACTAGTCTAAGCAAGTCAAAAATCACAATCACAAATACACCACACCACTTCCCTTAAATTCCAGACAAGTTAAGCTCACAAATGAAGTGGGAGCAAAATGGCACTCCAGCAATTTAAAAGGGAGGGAAAGACAAAGTTATTAGAAATTAGGCAACACCAACAGGTAAGTAATCAAGGCAATAGAACAAGAGAGACTACAAGGTTAAAATCAGATAGAAAAGGCTTAGGGCCAAAGTCAATGGTTCAAAAGTCTTTTGCTCAAGATAATAGGTTCAATGTAGTTTGCGGTAAAATTGTGGCACAGATTCCAGACGAGGTTGGTTGGAAGGAAATTTAGTTCAAAGAGAAGAGAAGCACAAGCCCTCGAATTGCAGAAAGATTTCAAACACTTTCACCGCGGCTGACCGAAACGGGCAACCGGATTTGGACAGTACCTTAAAACGGAGAGGGAGCTGTAGCTGAGGCGGACATTCCTGGTGGTTCCTGCAGGCTCACGGTTCCTGAAGCGACTGTCGGACTGATCAGAAGTAGGAAGACTGGAGGGTCCTGCGCCACCCAGGGAAGAAACCAGCAGCAGAGCAAATCAACGAATAAAAGGTGCGCTCCTTAAAACCCAAGCAGGGTCTGACCTTCCTGGCTATCCGGCCCACTGTAGCTCTGTACAGCGAATTCCACCAGAGGAGGGGTCCTGGCTTGCAGTTTGGGCAAACTGGTTGGTTCCTCCAGCTCAAAGGAAGAAGTTTCCTGGAGGATCTTCTCTGTCGTCGGATTTGGAGATTCGGGCCTGAAGCAGGGCTTTACTGGGCGGTTCAGTCGTTGTAGGGGTCCTCTTCTTCCAGTTCCTTGTTGGTTCTTTCGGGCCAGTGGCTACTCTGCTCTTCCAGTCCCAGAGACCTGCTTTTTATGCAGTTTTCCGCCATTCATACAGCCTGGCTGTCAATCACACAGCAGGTTGGCTGGCCTCGCAAGGCCAGTCCCCTTAGCCAACCAGACAAGAGTGCGACTTGGGTTGCTAAGGCAACCCATGGCAGGGGTCTGAAGATCCCTCCCTCACATCCTGCCCCTCAAAACTATCGGGCGCCTTAAGGAGGGCTTCTGTGCAGAAGCCTGCGAAAAGACAGCGAACAAAGGAATCATCCCTGGTTTGGTGCGCAGAGTAAAACATGAGAAAGACTTTAACAAAAAGAAATGATGAATAAACCCAGCCAGAACCAAAATAAAATGCATTTGGTCAAGCAGGTTTATGTTCGAGGCTACTATAATAGCCTGGAACAATACAAGGTTCACATAACATAATTGCGGTAAGAAAGTTAGGGTAGATACCACTGCCACCAGCCAAGTCTTAGTGTAAAGGGAGCGAAACAAAGCTCCAAGAGGCACAGACAAAAAGGGATAAGAATTAACCCTTTCCAGTACTCCATGTAAGATGAGATGTACTTGGTCTGCAGTCGAAAAGTGACTATATAAAGTTAATGGCAACTTTACATGTTTCTGGGGGACAGGAGTCAGCCCCAGACAAATGGAGTCAGTGGGAAGTCTCAAAGACAACCCTGTTTCACTGCACTGAAGGTGCTGTGTAACACACACAAAAAGTGGTGCACATGGAGTAGGTGAGGCTCCAGTGCCCAAGATCACACAAACAGTACACATACACACAGCAAAACACATGTAAGAGTGGGAAAAAGGTTCACGCTCTTACAAGATGGAAAAGATAAATCCTAGAAATCCAGCAAAGCTGCTGGGGGACTTTTTAGGTAAGGGAAATCAGCCATTTATGAGAATTCTCCCTAACACCTGTCTTGTCCCTTTGCCCAACGTGATGCTATGCAATGAGCTCCCATTCATCCTAACCTCAGCCGTCAGGGAGTTATATAGGAGTTTTACCTAGCTTATGAATTGAACCCCAAAGCCCATTCTACTCATTATTTCCCACAACACATCCCAATATGCCGAGTCAAATGCCTTCTCGAAATCAATTGCGAGAAGAGCAAGAGACTCCTGTAGTGCCGGTGCTCTCTCAATGTGCAAGTAAAGCCTATGTACATTCACCCTTGTGGACCTTTCGGGCATAAAGCCACATTGGTCTGGATGGATCAACGATGTTATCACTTCTTGCAATCTATTGGCTAGTATCTTCGCTAGTATTTTGGCTTCGCCGTTTATAAGGGAGATAGGCCTGTAAGAGCTACATTTATCTGGGGGTTTACTCTCCTTAGGGATCACCACTATGCTCATTTTTCTCAGGTCCGGGGGGAGGATTGCCAGCTCTTTGGATTGGAGGAAGATGTTGAGCATGTGCGGCGCCACCTCCTCACACCCTATTTTTTTCCAGGTCTCTATTGGATACCCATTTGGCTCCGGGGTTTTCCCAGTTTGGAGTTGTGATAGAGGAGCCGACAGTTCCTCCTCCCTGATCTCTGCTTCCAGGCACACTTTTTGTACCTCATTTAGAAGCAGCAGGGCAATCTCATCTAAATTCGTGATGTCAATAGGGTCCATGGGGGGGACAGTACAATTTCTCAAAGTAGGCCGCAAAGCTCTCTGCGATTTCCTGGTTAGTTGAAGCCTGCTCTGCAGCTTCGGTGGTTATGTACCTGACCTGTTGATGCCCTTCATCCCTCTTCTCCAACCATGCCAGCAGTTTGCCAGCCTTGTCACCTGTCTCATATAGTCTACCACGCATTGCTCTATGAGCTTGTTTTGCGCAATTTAATGTTACGTTTTACAGTTTCTTTTGTGCCAGAATCAAGGCTCTATTGTTCTCAGGTACGTGCGTGTTTGTATAGTGTTTCAGCTCGCCGGACTTCAGTTTCAGCCTCTTCCACATCCTTCCCATGTGCTCTCTTATGTGCCGCTCTCCACCCAAGGATCTCACCCCTAAGAAATGCCTTATAGGCCTCCCATACAACCACCGTGTTATCTGTTGAGCCTTGATTTAGCTCGAAATATAGGGATGTGGCCGTCCGAATTTTCTCCACCGGGTTCGGGAAGCCCAGGTATTAATTGTTCAGTCGTCAGGTTGGTGGGGGCAGCGTTTTTCCATTTCCAGAAGAATCAGTAGTAGGGAGTGGTCCGAAATGCCCCGGGGGAGCAGGATTGCCTCTGTTGCTTTATGTATATTTTCTTCAGGGAGGAAGAAATAGTCTAATCTGGAGAGTGAAGCGTGTGCTCCCGAGTGGAATGAATATTCACGTTCTGTGGGGTGGAGGTCACGCCACACATCCCTCAACCCCAGTGCTGATGTAAAGGCAGCCAGCCTATTGGGTACCGCAGGGTTTCTACCTCTTATGTGCTTTCGGTCTACTTCTAAATTCATGACCTCGTTGAAGTCCCCTCCTGTTATCCAATTGTCTGCTACATTATTAGCTAGAATGGGTGTAATATCCTCTAAAAAGGCGGACATAAGTGTTGGGGGTTAATAGACTGCTAGAATGGCAAAGGTCTGGTTCCATAGTGTGCCAGATATGTATACAACCCCCCCCCCCCTGTGTCTTGGATTATATCGGAGAGCTCAAAGGGAGTTCTCTTGTGCAGTAGTATTAGTCCACCTCTCGATCCCATAAAGAATCCTGCATGTACCGCCGTACGGTAGTTCGTCCTCCTGAAAAACTGGCATGTTGTACCCGCCAGGTGAGTTTCTGTGAGGAATGCTATGTCCGACTGTGTTTGTTTAGGAATTGTGTCACCAACCTCCTCTTGATACTGTTACTTAGGCCATTGACGTTCCATGTTAGGAGCCGTAGTTGTTTAATGTTAGGCCCAGCCTGAGGCATCATGTGACGTATAAGCATCAGTGTTCAGCATATCACAACTTCTGTGTGAGGTGTGCCCTTTTCTTTTGATTCTGTGTACCCATGCATAACTCGTGTCTAGCGCAGCTGCTCGACCCGTGCATATTTTAACAAAAACATTCCCAATTCCTCCCTCCCCATACTCCATCTCAAACTGAAGTATCTGTTTCCCAAATGTATTAAATTGTAATACTAGTATATCAAGCGTTTCGAGCTAGAAAAGTCCTTTTTTTTAGGGGGCTGTGTGGCTGAGGACAAAATGCAAACGTGTATAAACAGGAATGCCACTAAATACAGCTACCCGCCTACACACATGCTAGGTGTGACTAGTTGCACCAAGTGTTAACAAATCATGTTGGTCTATAGATCCAAACAGGAAAAAGGGATAGAGATAAACATATTTTAATTAGTGCATAAGAAAACTCAACATGTTAAAAATACAACAATGCATTTCGTTTACACAAAACATAAAAACATAAAAACATATTTTGAGAATCAGCGTTTTTCCATGGAGGTTCTCGAGCTGGCAATAGCAATAGCATTCATGGCATCCTTAAGGGATAAACCATCTTCCTCCGTTCCCATTGTATTGTTAGACTTGGCCGGAATCGTACAAAAATGTCGCACTCATTTGTGCACTCATTTGTGCAGTTACTGCGACTTTGGGGGCGCACAAAATGAGGGCGACATTTACTGAGTCCAAGCAGTGCAGGGGTTGTGGGGGTGGCCCTCGCTCTGCTTTGACGCCGTAACGAGGGCTGGGGGTTGCGGGGGTGTCCCCCGCTTACCATTTTGGTAAACGGGGGACACTAAAGAAAAAACAAAAAAGAAAAGCACCCTGCTGCGTCAGCTCTAACCCACGTTAGTGGGAGGAGCTGACGCCGCAGGGAAAGCAGGGTGCAGGCGGCACACACAGAAGTGTGCTGTGTATGCCGCCGTGAAAGGTAAGTGGAGGGGGTGGGGGGTTTGAAGGGAAAAATCAGGCTGGGGAGTGGGTACAGTGATCTATATGATCGCTGCGCCGTAACTGGCGTTGGCATTTCGGCCATCGCAGTTATGGGCGGCGCAGTGATCACATAGATCCGACTTGGCCTGCTTGTGTAAGGGAGCCTGGGCAGTAGTTGTGTACTGTTCCATTTTGCTCTGCGTTGTCGCATTCTTTGCTCTATCCTTCCCCATGGTGGTAAAGCGAATGTTGGATTACAGTAGCCTCCAACCCTATTAGCCTTCGTTCATGCAGTCATTTCGGTCAGTGGGGTGCTCAATTCAGACGCAAAGCTATGGTAAGGCACCTTCTAGTTGTTGCAGTTTAATTCAGGATTCTGTGGGGATCAGTCAGGCGGTTCACTAGAGACACTTGCTTCTCCTTAGCAGGTATACTGGTCAGCATTCATCACCGATCGGTGCTACCCATAGACACCGGTCTGCAGTACTGTGGAGATGATAGAGCCGCAGGCCTTGGGTTTTCCGATCCGTCCGGGAGGTGTTATTGTAAGAGTGAACACCACTACTCTTCTTTCAATGGCACCTATGTGTTATATACACTGTTTATTTCTTGGCTTGTCCCCAAGGGCCGCTGACTGGTCGCTTTTGCTCTCTTAATCTTGTATTTTGTTGCTCCGGAGCTTGGTTCAGTTGTCACCCAGACGTTCTGGAGGGTGGTTATTCCTATTAGTCGCTTCTCAAACGCGTGCCCCAGAGTCATACAGTATAGGATTAGGATTAGTGGTACTGTCGCTGTGGTGCCGAAGACAATATTTCAAGTATCTCCTCTCATAGGAGATGTGAATGTTTCAAATGGCTCCAGAAACAGTTTGTAATCAGAGTTAATGCTGCCAAAATATTACTTAGCACTTTGGGTATCTTTGGCTTCTAATGTGCATATCGACACCCAGGGCGGCGCATGAATTGTTGGCACGTCCGCCTCCCAACGATAGGCCGCGTTCATCAATGGGTTGGGCCCACAAGCTGTCTCAGACCAGTAGATCTCACTCACTCCTGCGTGTTATGGCAGCCAGGAAATGTGTTGTCGGAGTATTTGCCCCACAGAGTTCACCTTGGGCTTGTAGAACTCAGCCACAACATCGCTTCAATGGGAGCCCGGTGTGTTGTGAGAGCAGTGTTATATTCCCTTTTGCCCTTACACAATCGCACAAACAGTGTAATCGTCTTACCTTCCGTTTCAGTTGTTTGTGAGACGTGGTTTCCAGCCCGTCTGCAGATTTCCAGTGCGAGCGGTTGGAATCGTGGGATGATACTGCTGCTATACGTTAGTGTCGGGTAGTGTAGATCCTGTACACCATCTTTAGCAGGGGGGATATATGTACTTTGTGAGCTCTCAGCCTTTCCCCAATGCGGGCGTTGCACACGTCACCTGCGAGCCGGATCGAGTGTGGGGAGGATTCCACTGCCTTCCTGCTACCTCCACCCGTGCCTTTCCCAGGTGTCCACTGCAGCAATCCGCAGCCTCTTATGCGCTCAGCACACTGACTGCTCAGTCAGGGGGTGGCATCTGATTTTTTCCGCCGCTGGAGCCTTGTCCCCGCAGCAGTCAGGGACTGAGCGACGGTGCTCCCCAGAGTTCCAGTCAGGGCTGTTCTATATCATAGCGAGGCAGGGGATGCCAGCGTTCACCCGCCTTCGTGGGCGCTCGCACCGCCCCTCCACCATTTTGTGCAGAGCCAGAATCAGTGTAGGCTCTCTCCGTTTTCCACCGCAGTGCCATGTTGATGGTTGCTTCTGCGGGATGCCCGGTTCAGTGGAGCCGTTGCTGCGTTGCATACCTCCTACTCAGCTTGTAGTCCTGGCGGCCATCTTGTTCAAGGTACGCAGGCAGCTGCCTTTAATTTCCACCAAGTGCGACTCCGGAACCATGCGCCGGTTCAGGTTCGTAATGCAGTGATCCGTTGCAGAGGGGTTCCGCTACTCATGGATATTATTTTCTTGAGGTTGAGGACATGTAATGTCAGGATAATGATAGGATCAAGCTGGCAGCCTGGGAGCAACGAGGAATCACGTCCTCATCCCACACTCGCTGGCCACGCCCTCGCAAAGGTCTGTCTTGAAATGTACTCTGCACGCCAAACCAGGTTTGGTCCCTTTGTTCATTTTGTCTTTGGCAGGATTTACTGGTGAAGCCTGCCTCTGGCTCCAGCATGTCTGGCAGGGGCAGGAAGTGAGGGAGGTGCCAGAAACTCCCTGTGCTTAATCCCTTTTGTTACAGGAATGCACTTAAAGGTGATTGGCCAGGTGGTTGTCCTTGGAGGACAGCCACCCTGCTGTGTGAGTGACAGCTAGGCTGCGAATGAATGGGAAAAACCTGCATAAAAGGCAAGGCTTTTGGCTTGGAAGGCAGAGTCGACCACTGGACGAAGGAATCCGAAGAGGAACTTGGAAGAGACGCCTTTTGCAACTCCTGGACCGTTGGTTTGCCCGGTGAAGCCGTGCTGCTGTGCTGAAGCTCCGAATTTGCCTCAACTAGAGAAGCCCTGCAACGGACGACTTCTCCTCTTGGGTTGGTGGGACCAATCAACCCCAAAGTGAACTCGTCTGGACATCCTCTCGGGGCTAGCTGTACTTCCATTGCTGCTGCAGGAACTGAATTGCCAGGGAGAGGAAGACCAGATTGAGTGCATCGCTTTTAAGTCAGAACCAAGCTCCAGGAAGATCCTACGGACTCCCATGAAGCAGGACTGACCAAGCCTGAGCCACCTCAACAGAGCGCTGGACCCCAGATGCAAGGAAAGTCAATTTGCGAGAGACGCAAGGAGCTGAAACAGCAAAGTGCCGCTGATTTGAAGTTTGCCCATTGCTGCCGCTGACCTTCAATTCGTAGTGCAGGAGTCCCCATACGTCCTCCCTCTTGTCCCCACGACTGAGGCCCAGGAACAAAGGATCTGCAGACCTACACAGGAACAGAAATACAGCGGGATCCAGTTTTGTTCTAACCAAAGGTGCTGTAAAACTAAGGACTTATCTCTTGTGTAGGCTGCCCCAAGCTTCCCAGCTTGTGGCCCTTCAGTGATTTTCCTTCTACAAACTTTTTGTCACGGTCATCGTGCCAAGAACGCAAACATTAAAGGGCCACATACACAGGGGACCCGGATGGACACAGTCCTGGAGCATTTGGCGCAAGGCTCATGAAAAAAAGATATTAAGAACATTTTTTTTTGGGACAAGAATGCTTTTATTTGGGACATGACACCTCATTTCGGGTGCACGGTGCATTTAACATGGGAACTTCTATCACTAAAGCAGCCCCACATGTACTCTTGGGTGCGGCTGCTGATGCTACTGGGTTGCCTTGCACGTGCTGACTCTCTAGGAGTGGCAGGGTGTGGCAGACAAGCCAGGCCTAGTGGGCGTGCCCATGATTGCAGCTATTTAAACTGCTCCAATCCACGAGGCAGACGCTTCGCGTTATTCTGCACTTCCATGCAGCGTAACGCTCACCGCCGCCTAGGATTAACTTACCTTTGGAAATCCTGCTTCCTGCTTTCATACTTACCACCTGGGGAACCTGCTCTCACCTGTGTGCGTCTTTGTTGATCCTGACATTCTTCTTCAACCCGTCCGGAACGCTGGCATCTTCATCCTGGCACTGCAGCTCATCTTCAAATCTTCTGGGACGCTGAAATCTTCATCTTGACACCGCAGCATGATGCGCTTCACCAGCGACAGCAGCACCTGCAAATAAAACAAAAGGCAAAGTTAGACTCTTAAAAGACATTGGGCCTCATTACAAGTATGGAGGTAGCCATGCCGCTATTAGCATGGCTACCCCCATACTCGTAATGGGGAAGTACCGGGCCATTCTGACCTTGGAGGGCCTGGTAATTCCTCTTCCCGGGAACCCGGTCCCAGTACAACGGGCCTGTTATTTGCATCCTGGTCTGCTCGCGGGACCTTGTTAAAGCAGGTGTCCTTAGCGGGTCCCGCAAGGAGACCTCGTAATGGGACGGTAGAGGGATAACGGGGCCGGCAGCTCTACCGGCCCGGTTATCCCTTTACCGCATACCTCGTAATGAGGCCCATTCAGTTTAAGGTTGCGCTACCACCGAACCTCGCGCTTTGCCTTAGATCATCACTCACCTGTTGTCGGACATTGCGGTTTCATTCATCTTCCTCCTAGCCACGCTCTGCACGTCCACAGCTGCTTTTGGGCCGCATTTCCATCTATCGGGAAGAAAGCAGAAGAGAAAACGTTATTCAGTAATTAACAGCAATATTGAGAGCAATAATAGCAAGACAGAAAAAAATGAGAAGAGCCAAAGAGAAAACAGAAAGGGAAAGAGACAAGAGGAGATGCATAGTCGTAGCTGGACTGGACTATTACTTACCAGGGATCAGTGAAGGAACTAGATCCCATTGACAAGCGCCCCTGCCAGAAGTAGCAGGACAGAGATCTTACCACCAATAATTAACAGGTGAGCCCTATGGGCTGGTACATGCCCACAGAAATCGTACCTTGGGTAGAAGGGTTTGAGATGTACAATAGTCACTGATCAGCGCATTCATGTTTTCTCATATCCACGCAGGAGCAGTGTCACAATTGCCGCCGCTCACGGCTTATGTGCAGAGAGAAAGACTTGACGGGGTGATCCAACTCCTGGGCAACCGTGCCCCAAAGCTCCCGCAGAGACCAGGTGAGCGTAACTGAATGCAAAGACTCTACGACTCTCTGCCTGGGCGTTATGAAAACTTCAGAGACAGATCAATTGGCCCAATTACTAGGGGAATTGCGGGATGAAGTACATGCTTCAAGACAGGATACTAATGCATTAAGGAGGGACCTTATTGTAACTCGAGAAAGAACCGACGACTTGGCAAGACAGATGATACAGGCACAAGCAGGGTAGGTTCCCTTGCTGGGAATAGCCCATTCTTCCACACCACAGCAATCAACACTGGTTCAGGTGGTCCTTCCAGGAGCAGTGCCTCTAACCCCGCCCGAATGATTCGCCGGCTATCCAAAGAAGTTTGCCATATTCATGAACCAATGTCGCCTTCATTTCTTATGCAGACCAGGAGCCTTTCTCAATGATAAAGCCAAAGTTGCATTCATACTCTCATATCTAGGAGGCAACGCGGCGGACTGGTCAATACCATTGGTAACGCAAGATGATCCTTTGCTTCGGAACTTTGGGGATTTTCAGCATGAGATGGAGAAATTGTTTGCCCGACATACGCAAGGCCAAGCTCTGGACAACAAATTGTTGTCACTCAGACAGTGGAATCAAGATCTATTAACCTACATTGCAACCGTCAATCGTCTCATAGACCAGACCAACTGGCCAAAATAAAAGAGAACTATGCTCTTTTATGGAGGGCTACGTGGAGAACTTAAGGATGGGTTGGCTCAAGTTGTGAACCCACCTGAGGGGTGTGCGGACTACATAGACCTGACAGTGCAACTCGTTCATAGGTTGCAGAATAGGAAAATGGATCGAGGCAGAACAGAGGGAAGCTCAGTTTATGTGCGACCCTGTGAGAACCAGGCTAAACCACACGAACAGTCGGAACCAATGCAAATCGGTGGTTTATGGAGTCCTCTTACCAAGGCAGAAAGAGAGAAAATAAGCCAGCAACAGCTCTGCTTATATTGTGTTAAAGCAGGTCACTTCCTTCGTGAATGTCCGGTAAAACCACCCAAGAAAATACAAATCGTACACCCAATTACTTCCCTGCTGAGAAAGAACAAGAAATTCCATTGGTCCACAGAAGCTGGAGAAGCCTTTCGGAAGCTGAAACTAGCATTTACCACAGTACCAGTTCTTCAACATCGTCAACCAGACCTGCCATACGTAGTTGAAACAGATGCTTCAAACGTAGCCATGGTAGCAGTACGGGACCCGGAAACAGGACAGTTACATCCTGTCGCATTCTGGTGCTGCAAGTTTTCTGCCACCAAATTGAACTACACGATCGCGGATAAGGAATTACTGGCGATTAAAGCAGCATTCAAGGCATGGAGGCATTGGGCCTCATTATGAGTTTGGAGGCAGCCATGCCCTTAACAAGGGCATGGCTCCCTCCAAACTCGGGTCCAGGTTCCCTGAATGGGGAAATACCGAGCCCACTCGTAATGAGGCCCATTATCTTCTTGGGGCAAGACGCACAGTCACCGTCATCACGGACCACCGTAACTTACAATACTTGAAGACCGCCAAAGCACAATCAGCGCCTCAACTTAGTTTGGCACTCTTTTTCATAGAATACGACTTTATTACCACCTATAGACTTGGAGTACGGAATGGAAAGGCAGACGCTTTATCACGCATGAGTGAAGATAGAGAGGCTTTTATAACATCTGATCCCGTGGCCATCATTCCCGAAGAACGAATCCTAACTAAGATCGCCGCCACCATGTGTGTAGATGACTTAAAAACCAGTTTGCAATCCCAGATGAATCAGTCAACGCAACAGGAATGGCTTTTAAAGGGAGACCGTTTCACCATCGAAAACAATCTACCATATTTTCAAGGATGCTTATATATCCAGGACAAGAAACTGCAAAATCAAATCATCACGAACTATCATGATTCATTAGTGGAGAGACATCCAGGAATAGCCAAAACTCAGGCTAAGATAAAGCAAAACTACTGGTGGCCAACTTGGAGAAAAGACATTGGCAAGTTTATTGCAACCTGTGGTGTCTGCGCACAACACAAGTCTCAGAAATAAAACCCTGCTGGCTTACTACATCCCTTGATGGTACCACCAGCACTTTGGCATAATCTGTCAATGGACTTCATCACGGATCTTCCTCCCTGCAATGGTTACAACACCATCTTTGACATAGTCTGTCGTTTGCGCAATAAATATTATATTTTTGAGAATCTATTAATGTTCTCATCACTCCTGAATATTCATTCTCATATTCAAAGTGGATGGGCTTAAAGATACTGGCTATAATATTGTGTACGTTAGCCAATGCATTTTGGTTATTTTAACCTTCGTCAGGGCCATACAATGATTTTAATATGCCCAATCTGTCGCCGTTACAAAACAATGATTCAACATAATGCAGGAACAGCCATTGCACAATCAATTCAAAATCAAACGTATATAGACACACATACCAATTCCAAGATGCGTTTAAGTGTTCCAACGGTATAGTAGTGGTTGTCAGAGTGGAAAGAAAAAGAAACAAGAAACATAATCAAAGATTTGCAATAGGACTGTTTTAGTTGTCCTTAGTGTAGCGTATACAAATATGTGTAATCAATCAAATGTACCTTATAATCCATAGGACACTAATGTTCGTTATGGACCAGTCTAGTCTGAGTAATCAATCTTGTTAAGGTTATGTGAAAAAGGTATCAGAATGCAGTCAATCTTTGAACATGTTCTGATCTCGAGCGCAAAGAATCCGCTTACCGTTACTCAGCAGAAACGCTCCTTCAATGTCAGACTCTGCCGCAGGAGTGCGAGCGCGAATGACAAGGGTGGTATTTATTGGTTGCCATGGTGATACCAAGGTGTCGCGTGGATGCACGTACGCCTTGGGTCCCGCCCCTTTGCGAGCACAGGAGGCGGGACTGTCACCATGACTACTAGACGCTTGCTAAAGTAGTGTAGGGTTATATAAGAACAAAAGCTCTGTGCGTTAAGGGAAAGCCTAGTACCTGTGAAATGAATCAAAGTATATGGAGGATGGTATGGGTATGTCTCCCTGTGTTGGCAGAGAAGCCCATTGTTTACGTGATTAGTAGCCAAAGTCAATGCTGGGTAGAAAGTGAGTGTGAGGTATTTAAAGCGATACACTACTAGAAAATACGGGTGAAAGTTGCACTCGAACCTCAGATAGGCGAGCAATGAAAACTGTTATTTAAGAGGAACATGGTGCTTGTGATGTACTTACTATCATGCACATACTCATTTAACTGTGGTATAGATGAATGAGTGCATTGTGTTGTTGCATGTACAAATCAACTGTGGTATCTGTGTCCAATGGAGCATATGTGTTTACATCATTCAGTTGCCGTACACATTCTTGGTCGTAATCTTGACTGTTAAGGAGAACTATACTGCCTCCTTTGTCTGCAGCTCTTATTGTTAATGTTTCGTCTCCATAAAGATCTCTAATCAATTTGAATTCATGAGGTTTCATATTATTGTTCTTTGAATAACCAAACTTTATTTTCTCCAAGTCTCTTGTGACTTGTTTTTGAAATATATCCACCAATGGTACACTAATTGGAGGAATGAAATTACTCTTTCCCTTGAATTCTTTTAGGTCTAGAGGATCTCCATCAGATATGTTTTCTTGTTCCAGCTCACTAAAGAACACCTTTAGTTTCATTTTTCGAATCAGCTTGTATAATTCAATTTTAGAGTCAAAAACGGTACTGTTGTGCGTGGGAACAAAGCTTAGTCCTTTCTCTAGGGTTTGTATCTCTGTGGAAGTGAGAACCCTGGAAGATAAATGTATGACTAAGTTTTCTTTTGTTGTAGGCTTGTGTTCGGTTTTGCTTTTTGTTTTCCCCTTCCCCCTTCTAGTTCTCTTCTTCCTCTGTCTAAAAAAGGAATTATATCCTCTCTTGGTGGGTCTGTTGTACCCGTAGCTCCTGTGGCACTTGTGCTTGCTTCTTCTTCTTGGTTTGTACCTTCTCTCTCTGTGTCTGTCTCTGAACAATATGTTTCACTTCTGTTATTTGGCTTCGGTTTCCTTAAAAGTGGTCCGTACTTGTCCATCCAATTATACACCTCATCTTTTAGATAATCATGTGTCTCAACAGCATTCTAGAACCAATGAGAAAATATATAGATTATTTCCTACAACCCCTAATTAAAAAAACTAGCACATACATTAAGGACTCGACTCATTTTTTTGCAACAATTGAGAACAATTCCATTCAATCCTAATCGTATCTGTTTCACCGTAGATGTCAAGAGCCTCTACACCTCCATTCCTCATAACTTGGGCAGAGAGGCAGTAGAATGGTTATTATTACAAGAAGGTGAGATACAGGCAGAGAAGGAATTTATAATGGCACTCTTGGAATTTATCAGCGACAATTCTTACTTCCAATACAAGAGCACATATTTTTTGCAAGTTGCAGGTACATCTATGGGGGTCACCATGGCACCTCTTATGCCAATGCATTTATGTACAAATTCGAACTTGAACATGTCCTTCAAAATCCACAATGGCAAAAGAATCTGTTAATATGGATCAGATACATAGATGACATCTTCGGCACTTGGACAAGCACAGAATCTGAACTTTTTACTTTCTTTGACTATCTCAACAATATAGACCCCCGGATCCAGTTTACTCATGAACATTCAAATAAAACTATACATTTTTTGGATGTGGAGATAAAGGTCACCGATTGTGAATACCGCACCACAATCTATCGCAAGAGCACCGATCGCAACAATTTACTACAAAGGTTAAGCTTCCATCAACCAAGTCTCATCAAGAATCTCCCTAATAGTCAGATGTTAAGGGTAAAGAGAATAGTCAGTGACGCTACAGAGTACCAAGAATCATTGAAAGAGATGGGGAACAAGTTTCTGGAGAGAGGGTATTCTAGGGAAGAAATAGACACAGCTGCTGTTCGCACTAGCACACAAAGTAGAGAAGAATGATTGAAACCCAAAACTAAGACAGAGCAAAAGACGCCATTGGTCTTTGTATCAAAATATTCAAGGCAAAGTAGTCGAATCAAATCGATAATTAAGAAAAATTGGAACACCATAATCTGTGTGTCATGATGCCTACCCCCGGGGACCCAGACCAAGTCCAGCAACCCCGGAAGCAGACATCAAGTTATGCTAAGCAAACCCAACAACCCCTGCTAGGGGCTATTTGGGGGCAGTCCTGGCGCTTATGGCGCCAGGCTCATATGGAGAGTCAGCCCTGGCGCCATAGGCGCCAGGCTCATAGATTAAAACTTACCTGATGCAGACCATGCTGCAAACTCACCTGATGCAGACCATGCTGCAAGAGCTCCAAGCCAAAGGTGGCTTGGAAGGGACTACTTTACCTAAGGGACTATTTTTTACTCGGGTGAGGCTGGGGAGGAATACTTACCTGGGACTACGTTGGAGGCTATTTAAACCACGCCCGAAGAGCAGAACACGCTTCGCGTTATTCTGCATCCAGCAGCGTAACGCTCACCTGTGCCTGCAAGTCTGCATCCAGTCTTCTGCCACGCCCGCCTCGAGACCGGAGCTCCTAGAAAAAGGGGAGAGAAGGAGAAAAGGTTAGAACAAGAGCAATACCTTTGATCCTTACCTGAATTCCAGATCCATTGCGCCTTCGAGCTGGAAGAAAGAAGTTATTTTATGCGCGTTGCCTCGCCTGCAGCAGCGCCATGCAGAACTCACCGGCCTTCGCAGCATCTTCACATTCCACCGCATCCTTCTGCATGCTCCCGCCGCACTCCGGCACCTAAGGGGAAGACAAGAACAGCAAGGTGAGCCAAGGGAATACACAAAGGCAATACTAGTTACCCCCCATAGACTTACCTGATTTTACCACCGGGGGTACTATTCCTCTTCACGGGTTGGCACAGCTTCCACTGCATCGTCGCCGAACCCCGGCCCCTAAGGGGAAACAAAGGAACAGCAAGGTGAAACAAAGGGACAAACAAGGGCAAACCTCCTCACCACAATAGACTTACCTGATTTTACCGCTGGAGGCATTATTTCCCGAGACTTCATATTTTCTCTCAGTGCCTGAATAAGGGAGAAAGCAACAGGTTACATATTGATATTATTTTATCGATCTCTGTTGGATAATACAAATCCTTACCTGAATATTACCGGTTGCCACGAGGAACTCTTCGCTAGGGTCAAGCTGCAACCTGCAGTGGGAGTGGGGGAGGGTTAATGCTCAACTCCATGGGTGGTTAATTCCCTTTCTCCATTTGCAGAAGAATATTCCTACAGGCCAAGCAAACAAAGCTAGGTGGGCCAGTCCAGTCCATCATCTCGACACTACGCGTGACATTGGTGGAGGCTGCAGCTGTCCAGTTCAGATCAACGCCCCTGTGGGAGCCAGGTGAGCGTAACACTGTGACCAAAGAATAGAACATCTTTTCAAAGAACTCCCCACTTTCGCATATCAAAGGAGCCAGAATCTTAAAGACAAATTGGTTCACACAAAACCCATGCGGAAACATAAGTTAACAGATCGGATTGGCACTTTTCCATGTCTCAACTGCAGTAATTGCAATTATATCATCAAAGGAACAAGCATAAACCATCCACATTCTGGAACGAAGATCAAGTTGAAAGACTATGCCACTTGTGACACACAAAATATCATTTATGCCATAAAATGCCCCTGTGGGCTGTACTATGTTGGCCAGACACAACAGACTGCAAACATTTCGATGGAATGAACACCGTTCATGCATAAGGAATAATACAGCGACTTCAGCGGTGGCTAGACATTGGCAAGAAAAACCCCACAATTTGGCACAGATCAGATTCATAATTTTGGAAGTGGTCCAGAAATACAACAAGTATGAAAATCTACAAAAAAGACTCGACCAACGAGAAAGATTTTGGATAGATCGGCTCAGCTCTCTGAGACCCAGCAGATTGAATGAAGAAATAAACTATATGTGCTTCTTATGAGTGAAACTACCTTTTTAAAATTGGAATTTAGAATTTTGATTGTTGATGTTGAATTTTTCTTTTATTTTTTAATTTTTCTCCTATTATTTTAGAATGTTTTTGGGATCCCTTAAGGTGCTGCTACCTTGGGTGGGGGCCCTTACGCACGTAAAATCTACCCTAGTTGATTTGTACATGCGACAACACAATGCACTCATTCATCTATACCAGAGTTAAAAGAGTATGTGCATGATAGTAAGTACATCACAAGCACCATATTCCTCTTAAATAACAGTTTTCATTGCTCGCCTATGTGAGGTTCGAGTGCAACTTGCACCCGTATCTTCTAGTAGTGTATCGCTTTAAATACCTCGCACTCACTTTCTACCCAGCATTGACTTTGGCTACTAATCACGTAAACAATGGGCTTCTCTGCCAATACAGGCGAGACATACCCATACCATCCTCCATATACTTTGATTCATTTCACAGGTACTAGGCTTTCCATTAACACACAGAGCGTTTGTTCTTATATAACCCTACACTACTTTAACAAGCGTCTAGTAGTCATGGTGACAGTCCCGCCTCCTGTGCTCACAAAGGGGCGGGACCAAAGGCGTACGTGCATCCACGCGACGCCTTGGTATCACCATGGCAACCAACAAATACCGCCCTTGTCATTCGCGCCCGCACTCCTGCGGCAGCGTCTGACATTGAAGGAGCGTTTCTGCTGAGTAACGGTAAGCGGATTCTTCGCGCTCGAGATCAGAACATGTTTAAAGATTGACTGCATTCTGATACTTTTTTCACATAACCTTAACAAGATTGATTACTCAGACTGGACTGGTCCATAACGAACATTAGTGTCCTATGGATTATAAGGTACATTTGATTGATTATACATATTTTTATATGCTACACTAAGGACAACTAAAACAGTCCTTTTGCATCTCTTTGATTATGTTTCGTGTTTCTTTTTCTTTCCACTCTGACAACCACTACTATACAGTTGGAACACTTAAACGCATCTTGGAATTGGTATGTGTTTCTATATACGTTTGATTTTGAATTGATTGTGCAATGGCTGTTCCTGCATTATGTTGAATCATTGTTTTGTAACGGCGACAGATTGGGCATATTAAAATCATTGTACGGCCCTGACGAAGGTTAAAATAACCGAAATGCATTGGCTAACGTACACAATATTATAGTCAGTATCTTTATGCCCATCCACTTTGAATATGAGAATGAATATTCAGGAGTGATGAGAACATTAATAGATGCGCAATAAATATTATATTTTTGAGAAAACGACAGACTATGTCTAAATTGAATTTTTACGTAAATACAGTAATTACAGCACGGAATTGGAAGGTCCCTACTATAAGGGCAAACTGAGAGCACCAGTCTTAATAGAGTTATTTCACTCTATTTTTCTTTGTTCATATATTTTGGTCCTTATGCCATAGGACCTTCATCAGACTGGTTGCCCCAGGCTAAAACTTGATCAATGAATACCAAGCGAATTACGATTGATTAAAACTACAGCAACAGGACATGGTGCCCACCTTCAACCTCTTTGTGTTTACAACACCATCTTAGTCATTGTGGATTTATTCTCCAAAATGGCCCATTTCATCCCTCTGAAGGGACTCCCAACTGCATCGAATCTCGCTACTGTATTTTTAGAACAAATTGCCTGGTTGCATGAATTCCCATCAATATTAATATCGGATCGTGGAACTCAATTTGTTTCTACCTTTTGGAGAAGTTGTTGTACAATTGCCAAAATTCACCTCTAGTTGTCCACAAGCCATCACCCTCAAACTGATGGGCATACGAAACAAACTAATCAGATGTTAGAGCAGTATTTAAGGTGTATGTGCAGCACTCCGAGGACTCCTGGAAAAATATATTCTGGGTAGCGAGTATGCATACAACAACTCTGTTCACACGAGTACTGGACAAACTCCATTCTATACTGTGCACGAAAGATATCCGCGGACATCAGTGTTTGATCCAGTCGATACTTTGGAAATGCCAGCGATAAAAACCTTGCATACAACCATCACTCAAGTTCTTGAGGAACTGACTGAACATTTTACTAAGGCCAGCGAAAGACAAAAACTGTTTTCTGATCGACACTGAAAAGAAACTCCCGATTACCAGATTGGGGATGAAAGGCCTCATTACGAGGAGGGAGGTAAGGGGTTAACGGTGCCAGTAAAGGTGCCGGAGCCGTTAACCCCTTACCGCCCTATGACGAGGTCCGCTCGCGGGACCTGCTCAGGATGCCAGGTTTTACCAGACGTCCTTAGCGGGTCCCGCGAGCGGCCCAGCATGCTAACAGCCCATCATTAACGGGCCCGTTGTTAGCATGCTCCCCATTCCCATTCAGCCCTATGGGGGCTCAAATGGGAATGGAGATGTACCAGGTATGGGTTCCATGAAAGGGGAAATACCGGGCCCTCCAAGGTCGGAATAGCTCGGTATTTCCGTATTCAGGGAGCCCAGACCCGGACCCGAGTTTGGGGGTAGCCATGTCCTTATTAAGGGCATGGCTACCTCCAAACTTGTAATGAGGCCCAAAGTCTGGTTAGCATCCAGATACATAGAGCCTCATTACGACCCTGGCGGTCCTGTAATGAACGGTTTCGGTATGGGACCGGCACCGTTCATTAAGGGATGCCTGATTACGAGGTCCCCTAGCGGGACCCGGAACAGAAGTCTGGTAAAACGAGGGAACCAAGGAGCTAATAACGGGCCTGTTATAAACAGGCCCATTATTAGTTCCAGCCCCATTCCCATTGAGCCCTAGGGGGGCTCAAATGGGAATGGGGAATGGTTCTGTGCATGAGTAATTACTGGGTCCTCCAAGGTCGGAATGACCCGGTAATTCCTCATTCACAGACCACGGACCCGGACACGATTTTGGAGGCAGCCATGTCGCTAATAGTGACATGGTTGCCTCCAAACTCGTAATGTGGCCCATACTGTTGAAAGGTCCAAGGCCCTTCTGCCCCAGAAATTTGGGCCCCTATACTATTAAAGCAATAATCAATCCTGCCGCCATGAAATTGGAGTTACCATCTGTAGTGATAAACAGTACCCGCACCTCACTGGGATCCAGCCCTTTGTGCAAAGTAAATCACTCCTAATTACCTTCCCACACAAATAAGGTTTAAGACGCACGATGAACTCAGTCTGGAAAAAAGCCAATCACACAGAATATATGATGCTTGCATTTATTATCTACAGTGTCTAATGAGAACTAAGCAGCAATTTACAATAATGTGGAAATAGAAAGTGCAAGCTATATAATGCCAATTATCAATCACAGATGAATATGCAATTATTTGGTCTTACGCTCCTAATGAAATGTAGATGAAGGTACGATCTGATCACACCCAGGACCCTCGCCGCTACAGGTGCCCGGCACTCCTCAGAAGAGGAGGGGAGGACTGGCCAAGCCCCCACAGTCTTACACCAGAGCGGGGATGTGATGTTAGGAGTCTCGGCCCTGATAGTGCACAGCTGGTCATCCAGGCACTGTTCTTCTTGATACGCGCGTCTTTCCAACAGCCCAGGATGAGTCCTCCCTTCCCTGGTCCAAGTATAGTTCTCTTATTAGGAGCTGCACGTCAATCATCATGACGTGTCAGCTCTTCGAGAAGCTTCTAGGCTCTCCCTTCCCGGCAGTAAACATGTTTTTGCTTGGAAAGTTACAAGACTGGAAACAGCCAGTCTTGGCTCCCAGGCTTTGGGCACTGTGTTTTGAGAAGATCAGACATTCTTGCCTTATCAGTGGACCTGACTCGCAGAGCGAAGACGAGCAAAGCTGTGCCTGGCTCCCAAGGGCTGCATAGAGCCTCTTGCAAATGCTAGATGTTTTATGTCTTCAGAAAAGGCCTCAATTAACCCCTTGCAAGCATGCAGGCTCATCCAGTTCGAGAGTCCTGGTTGATGTCAGCATTTTCCTCCACGCTTCGAATAGGCTCTAATACACACAAGATAGCTCAGTGGGTTAGTGCAAATGCAGGTTACTGCAAGCGCCTAGCAGTTTATCACGACACCATCGCACATGAAGATTCACCCAGTATTTGATGTCTCTCTTCTCAAACCAATGAAACCAAATACACCGATTAGCCCTCCACCAGAGCCCGAATTACTAGATGGGGAACCAGAGTATTAAGTTAAATCCATCCTAGACTTCAAGGTGGTTCGATCCAAATAATACTACCTTCTAGACTGGAAAGGTTACGGACCTCAAGACCGAACATGGGAACCCAGTGAACACGTTCATGCTCCATGTTTAATCAGGCAGTTCCATCACAATAATCCCACCAAACCAGGACCGGGAGGAGGACCACCCTTGAGAGGGGCCTTGAGGGGGAGTGCTGTCATGGTCATCGGGGCAAGGACGCAAACATTAAAGGCCACATACACAGGGGGCCCGGATGGACACAGTCCTGGCGCCTTTGGTGCCAGGCTCATGAATAAAAGAATTTTATTTGGGACGAAGAATGCTTTTATTTGGGACATAACACCTCATTTCGGGTGCACGGTGCATTTAACATGGGAACTTCCATCACTAAAGTAGCCCCACATGCACTCTTGGGTGTGGCTGCTAATGCTACTGGGTTGCCTTGCACGTGCTGACTCTCTAGGAGTGGCAGGGTCTGGCAGGCAAGCCAGGCCTAGTGGGCGTGCCCATGATCACAGCTATATAAGCTATAAAAGCTGCTCCATTTCACGAGGCAGACGCTTTGCGTTATTCTGCACTTCCATGCAGCGTAACACTCACTGCCGCCTGGGATTAACTTACCTTTGGAAATCCTGCTTCCTGCTTTCATACTTATCACCTGGGGAACCTGCTTGCACCTGTGCGCGTCTTCGTTGATCCTGACATTCTTCTTCAAATCTTCTGGGACGCTGAAATCTTCATTTTGACACCGCAGCACGACGCGCTTTACATGCGAGAGCAGCATCTGCAAATAAAACGAAAGGCAAGGTTAGACACTTAAAAGACATTCAGCTTAAGGTTGCGCTACCACCGAACCTCGCGCTTTAGCTTAAATCATCACTCGCCTGCTGTCGGACATTAAAGTTTCATCCATCTTCCTCCTGGCCGTGCTCTGCACCTCCACAGCTGCATTTGATCCACATTTCCATCTACTGGGAAGAAAGAAGAAGAGAAAATGTTATTCAGGAATTAAAAGCAATATTGAGAGCAATAATACCAAGACAGAAAAAACGAGAAGAAGCAAAGAGAAAACAGAAAGAGAAAGAGACAAGAGGAGAAGCATAGTTGCAGCTGGACTGGACTATTACTTACCAGGGATCAGTGAAGGAACTACATCCCATCGACAAGCGCCCCTGCCAGAAGTAGCAGGACGGCGAGTTTACCATCAATAATTAACAGGTGAGCCCTATGGGCCGGTACATGCTTTTCTAAAAACATTGTGCAAGACTTTTACTTACCTGCAAGAAGATCTTCAGCTCCCCTAATCTTTGCTCAACTAACATTGACTGTCCTGGCTCCCTGAGAGGTATGCAGTGATAAAATTGCGGCAAAAATTTCGCCTTAACAAAAATTTGTGGCAAAAATGCTGTGGTTTAATCTGTTAAAGGTGTACCCCATTACGCCATTTAAGGGAAGCGGGGGATGCGGGGGTGTCCTCCGCTCCCCTTAAGTGGTATAATGGGTCCAGAGGTTGCGGGGGTGTCCCCGCATCCTTTACATGGATTGCAGCGGCAAAACCACAGCCTTTTTGCCACAATAGTTTGTGTTCATAGCCATTTTTGCCACGATTCTAACATATGGAACCCCCTGAGAGACTCTTCTTACCTCTGACTTTGTGCTTTTGCCTTTGCCCCAGGAAAGGGTTAATTTACCTTGCATTGGATGTTAAAACATTACTTACCAATTTATGAATATGAATTGTTGACCTTTGTTTTATTCCAATATCTAACCTTTTGCACCAAACTCAGTATTGTTCCAAATGTACCAGTGATAAATCAATGTCGACAGTGTCCTAGCTATTTAAGTCACCTGAGGGTGTAGGAAATGTCTGTGTGCCATCCCCAATGGGTATCATCTGATTAGAGAAACTAAGAGTGTGTGTTGAAGTATAGTTAAAGTGTTACATATTTTGCTCCCTTCTAAAGATGACTTATTCAACTGACTGTTACATAAATTGATAATTGTTTTATCAAGAAATCTTGTGTGTAAGTGTTTATTTGAGTAACTGTCACTGTGAAACTCTATGTTACAACCCTACAGCGCACTTTAACCCCTCTTGAGATAATCCTGGCTGCTCAGTCACTCTACCAACTTGTGTAGTACATGCTTATACCAAAGGTTGGGTTCACTATTGCCAAGAGGACAAGGCTGGTGCAGTCTCCCACAGGGTACTGCATACAATCTTGCCTAACAGGGACGACTATGAGTGTTCCATTCACAATTCTCACTCTCTTTGTTTACTCCTGTTACTTTAAGTTCACTGGGACGAGTATGAGTTTTTCAGTGATGATTCTGGGTCCCCCTCCCGGGTCTCCTGCCTTCTCCATTACCTTCTATGTTCAGGCATAGCTTCACTGATGCTGGTAGCAGGCGGGGACCTTCATTCTCACTTGTAGGACAGCCTACTCGATTCTTCAAACGTTCCCCATTCGGGTTGTCGGCTCCTCTTTCAATTGTTCTGCTTTAGTCTTCCTTCATAGGAGTGGTATCAGCGTTGTTTATATGGACACAGTGTTTCCCCAGAGCTTGTTTGTGGTCACGCCACCACTTACTCTTGTCTCGCATTCAGTTTGCTTTCCCGCATCTCTCCTCTCTGACGCTGCGTGTCTGGATTTTCACTCAGGCTTCCCTTCTGTATTGGATGCCACATGTCCAGAGTTTCTGCAGCGCTCCTCCGCAAGCTGTCCTGAAACATGTAGGGTTTCTCTCTCCCAATGTTTGTTCATTCCATTCTTATAATGCTGCGTTGCCAGCGCGGGGTTGCATTTATTGCCAGGTGCGATGGCGTGGTGCGACATTGCGCCTTAAAGAGGACATACACCACCTCCCCCCTTTTTATATGAATCAAAACAAAACATAACTGAACTAGCATAACATCATAACTATGTGTCAAACATAGTACTCCAACAAATGCCATTTTGTCTATTACCCGTCAGTCACATAGTCCTTCGGGTTTGCCGGCCGGCACCTGTATTCACTGGCAGGATATAGTCTCTCTCTTACCAGTTCTGATAGTTCTTCTCGAACCTCCTCCGGGCCATCATGGCCTCCACCATCCTCGTTCTGCATCACCCACCTCTGGTCTTCATCACCATCATCTTTCTCTTTCAATTCCAGCCTCAGCGTTTGGCCGCCATTCACCCCTTGATTTCTTCTTCTCCCCACCGCAGGGGACCCTGCCAGTTTTTGGAAGAAACTGGAATTCCTTGTCATGAGACCTTGTTGTCAGATGCCATCACCTTTGATCCCTGGACGTCCACCACCTGAAGTGGTCTTGGTTCGTAACTGAGAGACATCTTGATTGTAGCAATATCACATCTCCCACGGCCACCGGGTATCTTTGAGGACCGCTCTGAGTGTTCTCTTGCTCAATGGCTTCCTCTCTCTCTTCACTCACTGCGTTTGTAATGACCTCAGGGGTCCTTTCTTCATAGTTGGGTAGAAACCCCTGTGGGCACCTCTGAAACAAGGCCCCCGCCGGAGTCACATTCATGGAGCAGTGTGGTGTTGCTGAATACTCCAGAAGGAACTGGAAGAGCTTCCTTCTTCTCACATAGCATGTGACCATGTGCGGTTTGAAGCCCCTTGTTTAGTGTGCACATAAAACATTCAGCCTGGCCATTAGCACAAGGCCACACTGGAGTGACTTATCAGTGATGTATCCATCTTTCTTGTAGAAACTGCAGAAATCCTTCACTCTGAAAAGGGGGTCCATTGTTGGAGCACATTGTCTTGGTAAACCATGAGTGGCGAAAACCTTCTCCATTGCTGGAATCACGTCATGAAGAGCAAAGGAATGAACAAACTCCATTTCAGGATAGTGGGACTACTGATCCACCATGACAATGAAGTGGGATTCTCATCTCGTTGAGCCAAAGTCCATGTGCACACAGGCTGTTTCACTCCCAAAGCATGCACTCAATTCAGTTTTTCTTATGCTTTCGGGCAGTGGCCTGACACCATACACACCTTTTTATGAACTCCTCCACTCGGTCCTCAAGTGCCAGTTTTAGATGGAGCTGAGCCTTTGTCTTTGCCACCCCTTCATTCCCCTGATAGGCCAGCTCAATCACTTTCTGTACTAATGCCATGGGCACCACCATGCATGATCCCCGCAGGAGGAGGCCCTCTTCAGTGAATGTCAGCTGGTGTTTCACCCTGCATAGATGTTCCAATGTCATCCTTGCTTCTTGCGTTCTCTTCTCGAGGTTGGCTAGGACAGTTTTCCTTTCCCCTCTGGTCAGGGCATCTCTCAGGAGCTCAAAACACCCGTCCCTCACGGATTCATTTCATAGTGCCTGCACCTTCATCGAGTTGGGAACCTTCAGAAACCAAACGCACAAAATCATGTCTCTGCTTCCTCTGCTTCCACATCCGCTGAGCTCCCCACCGGATGTCTGGACAAATAATCTGCTGCATTCCCAACTCCCAGCTGATACACCAGATCCACTGCATACTCTTGCAATGCCAGGAGCCATTTTTCAATCCAGGGCAGAGGTTTTGCCGATGATTCGATCATGATGGGGAGAAGAGGTTTGTGGTCCGTTACCACTCACACAGGTTTGCCAAATATATACAAATGCTAGTGGCGACAACCCCAGAGCATGGCTAATGACACTGACTCAATCTGGGAGCAGAGTTGCTCTGCTACAGATGACAAACACCCTGTTTGCATATGCCACCGGCTGCACTTCACCATTCCGACCATACTGGGTGAGGACCATCCCCAGACAAAATGGGCTGGCATCTACAACAATTTCTGTGTCCAGCGCTGGGTCAAAAAATGCCAAAATGCACTTGGCCGACAATGCTTCTTTCATGTTGTCAAATGCGTGCTGCTCCAATGGTGTCCACTGTCATGCTGAATCCTTCTTTGTGTGATTCCTAAGAGGTTCCGGGATAGTTGCCAAATTCTTGATGAAACGGCCACAGTACATGACCATGACTAAGAAACTCCTTACCTTGTACATGGTTTCTGGAGGCTTCGCTTCCCGAATGTCCTTTACTTTAGAAGGGTCCACTGACATGCCATTCTCTGGGAATATGGATCTGAAAAACTCAATGCGTCTCTTCAAGAACTCATATTTCTCCTTATGGAGCGTCAAACCCAAAGAGAAGATTCTCTCTAATACAGTCTCCAGATGTTCAAAGTGTTCTGCCTCAGACCGGGCAAATACCGTCATAGTTTCCATTGCATCAACGTGCAGATGACGTGTATCCCTGACCTGACATTCAGCCACTGCTGCGCCGGCTACCCAGGTCCTACAAACGACGTCATGTTGCTGCGCAACAGTACCCTGCCAACCTACACGGAGAGGCACTGAGGCCAACCCACCTGGATGTTGGGTGAGTCCAATTCCTGCATGAAATGCATGCCAACGTTCACCGGGGGCGAGGGGGCAGCCACACAGTAATCCTTACATGCCACCAGGAGACATAGGCAGCACTAGCACAGCTCCATTTCTATGCTTGTGTTTCACACAAGGGCCCCTGCACACGTTCCCCACAGCACAACACACAGAAGGTGAATGCCACACACTTGTAAATGCACAATCACATATGGAAACACAACAACCACAATGCATTTTGTCTGCTTTGCACTGCTGCCACTCACCCTGACACCTAAGAATGATGTCACCCTGCACAACACACAGGAGTGCCAAGTGAGTACAATGAAAAACACAAAACCACTGTAGATGGTCAGGTGAAGTCACAACCATGAACATCTCTGAGATAGTGACCCCTGAATTGCCATTGACATGCCTGTCCAAATGTTGATCAATGTGCAAAGTAGCAAATGCAACAACAGCCCTAGGGACAGCCACAACCCATCGCCTAACAATAGAGTACGTGAACAGGCAGATAAGACGGGACCCCTATCCTGAAGACATAAGGGATGCACCACTGTGGCAATGAGACACAGGGGGTGGTGCATGCAGTGAGTTCCCTAGAAGGCACATGGCGCACATTGCAGACCACACATGGTACACATGAAGACAGCAGATAGTAATGCGAAATGTACACATGACCGTACTTGTTCTGCTTGAGCGTCACACACATATCCATTAACATAGTCTTCGATACACTGCTGCATGTACATTGACACCTACTGCATGTAAATCCTACCTGCCACATAACATAGAACTCATTTACACAGACTGCATGTATAGGTGAACACATGCATGTCACTAAAGGTGAAGGATGTATACCAATATTGAAAGTGGATAGCATGTACCTTTTGACCATAGTACTCAGTGAATTGAAGTGTAACCCTTGCACGTCCACATAACCAATCTATGCCTAATGTGCACGTTTGTCCCCTGCAGGTAATTCTGGAAACCCGCATTACACATGGCTCATGACCCCTGTGCGTAATCCACAAACTCCAGCAGAGCTGGCATATAACCTTGCCCATAGGCATACACGCATCTGTGTGGAAATGGTATTTGGATTGCTGAAGGCATGTTTCCGGTGCCTAGATCGTACGGGAGGGACATTGATGCATGCACCAGAGAAAGTGGGCAAAATCATACCCATATGTGCCATGCTGCATAACATCTGCTGCTGCAAGCATGTGCCACTGCCCCCGGATGCTGATGGCCAACCACCTGTGAATGGGAGTAATGATGTGCATGTGCCCGTAGCTGGGGCAACTGCACACAGAGATGGGGTGTGGGAGGGGAGGTTGGTCAGACAGGCGTTGATTGACAATTATTTTTGATCTGGAACATGGAGCATGAACATGTTCACTGGGTTCCCATGTTCGGTCTTGAGGTCCGTAACCTTTCCAGTCTATAAGGTAGTACAATTTGGACCGAACCACCTTGAAGTCTAGGATGGATTTAACTTAATACTCTGGTTCCCCATCTAGTAATTCGGGCTCTGGTGAATGTGTACATGTCACAAATATCACTTGTAAAATAAAGAGCACTTTAACACAATCAAGAATGTCCAAGGTTTTCATGTAGTATGACCCAGATTTATTATTTGGCCAACAAATCCCCCTCCCCACTGAATCATCACAGCACACAATCCCTCCTCCCCCTTATTCACCCCAGCACACAATCCCCCCTCCCCCCTGAAACACCCCAGCGCACAATCCACCCTCCCCCCTGAAACACTCCAGCACACAATCCTCCCTCCCTCTCTGAAACACCCCAAAATAGTGCAGTTGTGTCCATGTGGCTAGGCCTTGACCCAACTGTGCTATGTCCATCTATAATGGTCGGAGACACTTCCCACGGCCGGGTCCCTCTGGTGAGCGTCTGGTGAGCGGTGTGGGAGATTGCACAGAAAACGTCACTTGGGCGAACACTCCAAAATCCCTCTGTGGGTGTGGTGGAGGTAGATGGGATTGCTCCTGCAAACTGCAGCTGCTAGCGGAGCAGATTGTTTAACTCCAGCATCTGCTCTGCATGATCAGATTGGCCCTCACACAACTCATGGACTCTCTGTCCAAATCCAGTCAGGGCCGATGTACAGCCCTCAACCACTCTACGGGTGCGGGCATTGTGACACACCGAGCTCTTGGCTGCCTTACGGATGGCACAGCTCATTGCCTTGATGTGCCGGGTGTGGTCACTCGCCATGGCCTCGATTCTACGCTGCCGTTCCTCTATTACGTCAAGCTGTCCCATGATAGCATTTACGCTGACTCTGGGTCTGTCAGGTGTGTTGTTCTTGGGATGACATGTCTGTGCAGGATTTTAGAGGAGCTGTCAGTGGACATGACGGCCCCTCTGGTGGGGCTGCTGTGGTTGGAGGGGCTACCTTTAGGGGTGCCATAAGAAGGGGTGTGCACATCAGGCAATGGTGTGTGGGCATGACCTACACATTTACGGACATGGGGGTGTGTGTTTGCACTGAAACCTGCCCTGAGGTCCCTTGGGGTGTGCCCATCTCTTGAGTGGCACGCTGGCTGGGTGAGAAGACCGGCGCAGCGTGTTGTTCCTCAGTGGATGTGTGGCCCTCATCCAAGTTTGTACCACTGGTGGTTACCTCCACATCATGCACCTTCCTGTTGGCTTCTGGCATTTGAGCCGGTGACACCCTGCGGTGTTGTGGGCGTTGAGCTGGTCTGAGTGGGCTGCAGTGGGGGGACCTGGGATGTATCCTGCACCTTTACTTCTCAGGCCAGTCCCTTTGCAGGGTGGTGGTGGGGTTTGATGCACGCCTGGGCATGTGGCTGGATGTGCCTGCTTCCTCCGCATCTACATTGCCCTCCGATGATCGCTGCATACCTGTAGGGTACATAGGGTGTGGTATGAGGTGATACGCACGCACACCTCAAGTTACTCTGGCCTGGCCATGGATCTGTTTCCCTTGGGGCTAACATTGATACAGTTGTGGTACTTCAGGCTTGGCATGATGCCTGAGGGTGCTATGGTACGGTGGTACAAGGGAGAACTCATGGGTGGCTGTGGCGCTTCACACACATTGCAAACACATACATTCACACTGGGTTTGGAGGGGTGGGCCTAACAGATTTATGCATTTTCGAAGGGGGGTAGGGGAGCTTTCACCTGCAGGCTCCTGGGTACCGGTGCCAGCCTCCGCTCTGCCGACTCCCTCAATTGTGCCCATGTCTATCAGGGTCGTCCTCTGCTCCTACCACTGGGTGAGCTCCGGTGATGATGGTGCTGGCCCGCCTCCAGTCCCCATACTCTTGCTCCTGTGCTGAGCCAGGAGTCCAGGGACACTGACCCGCAAGTCGATCACCCGCTTCCAGCATTCCTCCCTGTCCCTGGGTGTTAGGAAGAATCATGTGCAGTACCCTTTGGGAACACTACACACAATTAAGACTATAAGCGTAAGTACAATTTCACCTTTGGTACAAGCCTGTACTACACAGTAAAGTGGTAGCGATGGCTGAGCAGCCAGACTTATCTCAAGAGTAAAGTGAGCAGTAGAACAAGTTACACAAAGGAACAACAATTACATTGATTCAAACAAACACTCAAGATGTATTGGTAAAAGAATATACATTTATTTACACAGTCAGTTTGAAAACATTACACTAGCAAGAGCAGCTCAATATCACACACTAATAAACCACAAATACACAACCGATAAGTAAATGAACAAGTTTAGCTCCCCTGAATTGGGAGCAAAATGGCACTTCAGATACTTTCAAACGGGGTAAAATGACAAGGTTACAAGAATAGACAGCACAAATACTTGCATAGGCAGGGCAAAGTTTTTCAGTAAACTACAACCAGCAATTCAGTTCATAGGCCTTGGCCAAAGTCAATAGTTCAGAGTCTTTGTATAGGATAGCACAGTTCTGGTAGTAAACGGTTAAGTTTTGCCACAGAGTTTAGAAGAATTTGGCTAGGCGAAAAGTTAGACGAATGTTTAGGGAAAAACAAACCTTCGAAGTTGAGAAAGTTTCCACGAACTTTCGCAAATGGCCGAAAAGAGTTCCGGACCACATTTGCACATTACCTTGAAAGTGAAGAAGAGCTGTAGCTGAGGCAGTTGTTCCTGGCAGTTCGAGCAGATCTCACTGTTCCTGAGCTTTAGTCGTGGAGACAAGAAGGAGGACGTCGGGAGGTTCCTGCACTGCCCAGGGATGAGGCCAAAAGCTTTAGCAAGACGTTGGTTTAAGGTGTGAGTGCCTTAAAGTCCACGAGCTGGTTTCCTTCCCTCTGCCTATCCGGTTTTCAGCAGTACTCTGTGGAAAATTCAACCAGATGGGGAACGGTGTCCAGGTGGCTTGCACATTGGTTGTTACCACCAAACTCAAGGGAAGAAGTTAACCTTGAAGGGCTTTTCTGTCGATGGAGTTTCAGGTAATTCGGACCCGCAGCAGGTGTCAGAAAAACAGTTGTTTGGGGCAAGAAACAGCGCGTTACAGCCAGAAAATAGGCTGTTCTGGGATTAAACTACGTTTCCCAGCATGTCTAGGGAATTCAGTAGTCCGGGGTTTTCGCGCGATGCAGCAGCTGGCAATTAGGAAGGAATAAATCTCCAACCGCCCGTGCCTCGGTGCAGATAATTAATGATTATGTGCACGGGCGGCAGTGTGGAGAGTTTGTGAGCCAGGTTATTTTCTCGGACGCCGGAGGACTGTTGGGCGTCAGCACGGATTCCAGGATCAAGATAAGCATGCATCCCGGGCCGCGGTGGTGATTTACAAGCGGCTTGGACGTGCTTTGGAAGCAACAGTCTTCAGTGCTCGGGTGTCCTCGTGAGGCGCCCGGGCCATCAGCTAAGTGCATTTTGCATGGTGTTCTATTTTATGGCTACGAAACTTTTGAAGTCATTAGTTATGTGTGCGTGTGAGGAAACACGGGAACGCTTTGATACAAAGCAGGCTGAATTACTTTGTTCAGGAAGATCAAGTGTTTCACTAAAAACCAGGAATTAATGTCTAAGCATATGAGAATAAGGACACTGTGTTTTGTTTGTTGCATGTATTTCCTGTGCAGAATTTGTTCGTTGCTTCGTTGTGATAATGGGGCCATGAGTCCAATGTGCTTCATCCCAGTGTGTGCTACCATGCTTTATGTGCTAGTCTGTTTGGAGCATAATTGTTCCTAAATGTTGTGTTCATTACGTTTGAGTTTCTAACACCATTTACGTTGTGTTTAAAGTCAGGTTATGTGTTCTTGCTTATGGAAAGATACTATGAATATGCATATGCAGTTTGAAGGACAGGTCAGGTGCAGGATTTATTATATAGCTTTCAACGTACTTATTTAGAGCTATTGTTATAAGTTGTATGTTGTGTTTACCCCTCCTTTCCTTTGTCATTCCACCCCCTTTCCCTAACTCCTTCTTCCCCCATTGGCTGCCACGTGGCTCCTTGTGTTACTAGTTCAAGCGCCCGTGCTAACCAAGGTGGGAGGGTCGAATCTATTCGGCTTCTGTGGTTCGGGAGAGAGGGTCGAGACCCTTATCCCTTTGCTTGCATTGACAGCAGGGCTTCACCTGTCGTCCAGGAGTTGCAGCAGTCCTCTTCCTTTAGTTCGTCTTCGGTTCTTTCGTTCCAGTGGTCGACTCTGCTTTCCAAGTCCGAGAGACCTGCTTTTAAACAGTTTTCCCCCATTAATTCCAGCCTGGCTGTCACACAACCAGCAGGGTGTCTGTCCTTGCCGGACAGCCAGCCGGCCAATCACGCCAGAGTGCATTCAGGCCTCCTAGGAGACTAAGCACAGGGAGTTTCGGGCACCTCCTTCACATCCTGTCCACCTCAGACACCCTGGTGCCAGAAGAGGGCTTCAGCACTGAAGCCCCCAAAGGCCAACAAACAAAGGGACCAAACCTGGTTTGGCACGCAGAGACAAACACAAGAAGGACCTTTTCTAAAAGAAATGGTGAAAAAAGTCGACCAGAGTGGGGCCATATTGAAAAACATGGCTGACCCGATTTTTAGCTACCGTTGTTCGCGGTCGGGAAAAATCATGGTAGTTTGATCTAAAACACTGTCACCAGCCATTTAAAGTAGGAAACGGTAACATTTGACTGTTACATGAGTGTTTTGACTCAGCGGAAGCTTGGCTACCCCTCCAGCACTCTATAGGAAGATAGTGTGTGCTGGGTCTGTTAATTTAAAGAGACTAGTAAAGTCAATTTAACTTTACATGCTCTGGGAGACAGTAGTCAGTTCCAGAGAAGGAATTTAAACCTTGGGAAGTCTGAAAGACATCCCTGTGCCACTGCACTGAAGGCGTTGTGTGACACACAGAAAAAGATGATGCCCAAGGAGTTGTTTTAAAATACCATAACCAAAGAACACAAAAGTAAAACACATTGAAAATGAAAAGTTCAAAGCCCCAAAATATAGCAAAAGAGCTGGAGGGCTCTAAGGTAGAGGGATTTTAGCACGTGTGTGAGAAATGTCCCTAACGCTGGGCAGACCTCCCACCGCTCTTACCTTCTGGCTCACTTGTCTCCAGATCTGGGTTTGCGGCTGTGCACTTGTCTTGCGCTGCTGTGGCGCATACAGCTCTTCTTGATGGCCCATGACCTCCTCCACAAGTATAGCAAGTTCTTGGTCAGAGAACTTGGGTTTTCTGACCATGTCCAAGGCTGACTTGCCCCTGGTACACTCCTGTGACATATTTTAGGCTTTTCAAGTGTGGATGGCTTACAGGGGCTGCGATTTTTGGCGGATTGTGATTTCCGAAATGGCTGCCGCTTTATTTCCCGTTCCGGCGGTGATGCGTTTCCCGTGCGCCATTAGTGCAGCAGCTCAACAGTAGCGCAATGCGCGCTGCATTTTCAGGTTTGTTGCCATTTCTTCCGCCAGACGCTATTTGCGTTAGCGCCAGGGCCTTGTGTGCGTGCACGCCAACTACTGATCTGGCGTTCTTTATGCTACACATCACAGCGTTAATGCAAATAGCGCTCGGCCGAGAATACCGCCCCAACTCGTGATGAGGCCCATAATGCAACATTTTCATTAACCACTCCTGTTCTGTAGGGGCTATAGGTTGTTTCCATTTTTTTTAATTAATGAGTGACACAGCGGCTACACTTAGAATCATATAAGCTTTCCTTTGATTCTTTGCAGTGAGAACCTCCATAATGTCCCCCAAACCCAACATTGCCTCGCCCATGTCTCTCCGTATTTGGGGATAGAAAATCACTTTCATTGCCTTGTCAACACTTCCCCAGTATACCTACACTTTAGGACACTCCCACCATATATAACCCCATGTTCCTATTTCCTCACATCCCGCCAACATTCCCCTGGAAGCATTTGTGTAAAACATATATATTTTCTCCGGAGTGAGAGGCCATTGCACCATTACCGTGACCCACATTTACCGTATCTGAAGTGCTTGCATCAATTATGGAATTCCCTTCCAAACCCCCAACCATTCACTTTCCATAATGGTAGTAGCTATGACTTTCTCCTATAGCTTCATATACCCCCATTACACTTGACCTGGATCAGCACCAACCACATGTCTGTCCCCTGGATTTGTAGTGATATATTTCTCAAAAGGGGTAAAATCCCTTATTTTATTTTTTTTATCATTACTTGTATTTAATCAATATAATTTTTACAAGGACAAAAAGGACAAGTAGGATGCTTCTACCTAGTCGTTGAGGGCCTCTATTAGTTCCATAGCATGTTTTAAGATCTTTGCCGTAGCAATGGTCCATCTTGTCTTTTCACCCGAGATCAGGCGAGTCCACCAGTTCTCCTCTTCATGCAGGCTGCTGTCAGAAAACAGCGGGGTCAGGTATGTGAGTCTCACAGCTCTGGTCTCCGGCAAGACATCAGCAAATGCCTTATTGTCTCATGCTGCTGTTGATCTGCGCATAGTCTGCATTCGTTTGACTTTGACAAAGATCTTATTTCCAAGATTTGATTTGTAGGCAGGAGATTCAGTCATGCGCTCATAAACATGCTTTCCAGATCTTATCTGGGAATTTTTTGATGTACGCTTGCACTTTCTTTAGTTTTTGTTGCCATCTTTGGAAGGTGGCTTAACAATTTATTTGCAGCTTTTTCTTGGGTCTTAATCCAATCCAGTTCTTCCATTTTTTGTTGACTCTCAAAGGATTGGAAATTAAATCTTCCTCAGTGAAGGCAATAAGTTCCAGTTGGAGTTTTTTTGCAGTCACCCAAGCATTTAGCATTTGGCAGCGGCCTCCTTTAATCTCCTGAGCAATCAGATGGTAGGCTGGCAGACTTTCATTCATCAACGTTTTCCTGTAGAACTGCATGCTTCTCGATTCTACTATTACTGATAGAGAGAGCAGGCCTAGTTTGTGTCTTATAACTACAATAGAAGTCAACTTAGGTACGTTAAGGATTAATCTCCACAGGTATCCTTCCAACTTTGGCCATATTGTGACTGGAATGTTGGGGATTGCGTCCATCCTGTAGAGAATAGATGGAACCACTTTTGCTTTGTAGAATTTAATTGCAGGCAACAAAGAAAACCTTCCACATTTTTTATCTATGGTTTGCGATGTAAGATTTTGCATCTTATCTTTGGCTTCAATTGTTGAACTGTCGATCATAACTCCCAAATATTTAAATTGGTCGACGTTTTCAATTTGTATACCTTCCAGAGTCCAACTTAGTTTTTCAGTTTTTTTGGAGGATTTTTCCAAGATCAGGATTTTTGGTTTTGTCTTCTTTGTTTCTAAGTTGTTGTCTTCTATGTAATTCGCGAGGTTATTCAGTTGCCTTTGAAGTCCGATAGGAGTTTGATCCAAGAGGACCAAATCGTCAGCGTAGAGCATTCGAGAGACACTGCGATTTCCTATTTCTGGTGGGAATGATCTTACTGTAGTTTCAGTTTCTTTGAAATCCCCAAGGAAGGCGATGAACAGAGCTGGGGCCAGTGGACAGCCCTGCTTTACCCCCCTTTTGGAGAGAATGTCATCTGACAGAAGGCCCTGTTAGCTGCGGCATACACGCATTTTTGTGTCGGTATGTAAAACAATCAAAGAACCTATGATAGAGGGCGGGCACTTCCAGACTTCAAGCTTGTTCCAGAGTTTCTCATGATCTACTTGATCAAACGCTTGGGTCAAATCAGTGAACGCTAGAAAGACCCTGGGGGAGCCTTCTCTGATCGTACTTTTAATTATGCTTAGGAGCATAATGTTCACTGACGTGCCTGCCTTTCTTCGTGAAGCCAGTTTGAAACGGGTCTGCGCATGGGGAAGCTCTTGCCCATGCCTGGAATCTTGTCAGAAGCAATGTTGCAAAGACCTTTCCAATGATGTCTAAAGGGGCGATCGGGCGATAGTTATTCGGGTCTTCCCTCCTGCCCTTTTTGAACATACTGCCACCACCGCAGAGGTCCATGAAGTCGGGATGAATTTCAAGTCGTTACATTGTCTGAAGACCTTAGTGATAAAAATTGCCCACTCCTCCGGGTGAAGCTTTAGGTCTATGTTTGTCAGACCATCAGGGACTGGGGCTCTCGATGTTTTTAATTAACTGGTTTGATACGTATTATACTTCCATATCATTGTTTTCATTGGTCTTAGTTGGTGCCTTTTTTCAACTAGGGTCTTGTTATAGATGTGTTTTTTTGCTAAAATCGTTTTTTTGGATGAAGTCTATACCACTTTATGTACCGATAGCAGAGGCTGATAGTTTACTGTTGACATTGTTTTGCTGTCTTCCCAGCTAAATGCTTGTTGCTTATACTTTTCTGCTAAGTCTAGCATGTTAGTTGCCATGAGTCACAGGCGAGTCGGCTGGTTGTTGACTTCAATGTTGTTTTTATATGTTGGTTTCTGTGGACACATTGTGGTCCATGTCATGGTCAACAGGTTGTGGTCACTTTCTTCAGTTCTATTAACCTTAAAGGCTGAGATTAAGGGTAGCAGTGCACGCAAGACGAATATATAGTCCATTGTGGCCTTAGAATTTGTCTCTTTACCACTTGGGGATCGGAGGCTTGTTGCCGTGCAGCAATGCCACGTTGTGAAAGTTCAGAGAATTCATTAGATCTAACCACAAAGCCCCAGGCTCCTCTGTGAGCGACCCTGACTTTTCCGCTGTCCCACTCAGGTTTGGTTGGATGCATTTTGCATTTAAGTCACCGCAAATAATTATATGTGTTACCTGGCAATCTATATATAATTGATCAATTGTCTCTTCTACTGATGCACATAAATTTCTGTTTGTCGTTTTTGGAGGGTTCCAGTATAGAGTGATAATGGCCATTTGAATAGTCACCAATTACTTTGGCTGCGGTTGAGGATAATCCCAGGTTACTAGAGTTGCTAGCTGTCCGTAAGAAGCCGAAAGTTTCTTTATGATGTTGATCCCTGAGCCAGCTCGAACCGCGAGCAGGAGGCCCGAGGACAGGTCACCTAATAATCCTTTAAGGGCAGGCGAGATTTAGATCCCTTATTATAAAGCGTTTAATTCCCATTAATCAATGTCGGAGCTGAGCATACCTCAAGTTTTCATTTTTGTATAAGGAAAATGCCTGTTGACTTTGTTGGAAGGACCTAATCTCTTGACCCTCCACCATATTTTATCATCATTTTAATTACATTTATTCTTCCCGTCCACAAAGTGATCAGGAAGTTGTGTATCTTGAGCCAATGTTTAATTGACTCCAAAAGAGGGAGATCATTTGCTCGATACATCAAATCCAGAGAATCAGTTATCTGTACACCCAGGTATCTTATGCCATGTTCTGTCAATGCAAGCTGCTTCTCGTCGTTATCACCCATTCTGGATATTTTTCCTTCTTGAAATCTCATCATCACTTATTTTTGTATATTTATTTTCTGGCCGGCCACCTGCTCCAAATTGTATCAATTCTGTTACTAGGACCGGCAAAGAAGTTGTTACATCAGTCACCGTCAGTTATAAATCATCCACGAAGGCCATCACTTTATGCTTTTCTCCCCCGAATTAAATTCCCTTCAATTTTTTCATCCTCCATAATTCTGGACAATAGTGGCTCAAGATGGAGCGCGTATAATACCGGAGACAACAGGTACCCCTGTTTGGTCCCCATAGTTACCCGAACTTCATGCAAAATATCTCCATTGATAGCAAGTCGTAAGATTGGGGATTGATAATTTGCCCATACCATTTGCAGAAATATGCAACTGAATCCCATAGCCTCCATTGTGAGGAATAAAAAAGACCACTCGACTCGATCAAACGCCTTCTCGGCATCTAACGTTATTAATCCTGCTGATAATCCTGCTTTGTTTATTTTCTCAATCAGATGGCTCACCCCTCTTGCATTGTCGAATGTTTGCCTACCCATAACAAACCCTGATTGATCAGGATGAACTAATTTCGGTACCAGCCTGCCCAGTCTAGTTGCTAATATTTTAGTATAAAGCTTGGCATCTATGTTGATAAGGGCTATGGGTCTGCATGACCCTACACTGGGTCTTATCCTTACCTGGTTTAGGAAAAAGCACCACCTTTGCCTCTTCCATCAAAGATGTAATAATGCCCTCCCCTCTGAAGAATTTAAAAAGGGAGGTCAATGTCGGGATCAATACCTCTATATAGGTCTTATAAAATAGTGCTGGAAAACCATTTGGTCCCGGTGCCTTATTAAGTGGTACTGACTTTAGTGCCTCTCGTACTTCCTTTGGAGGGATCTCACCCTCCAATTCTTCCCTATTGCCTGCTTCCAATCTGTTCAACCAGCATTGTTCCAAGTATGTTTTTTATACTTGGGAATCCCGGGGAGTCCGAGGTGAATAGAGCTGAGTAATACTCTGTAAATGCTGCTACTATTACTTCACAGGATGATCAAATTTTGCCTTGCCCAATTTCTATGCTACAAATAGTACCTGCTTCTTCCTTCATCCGCACTTGTCGTGCCAAGAGGCGATCAGCCTTATTGGTTTTGATATAATAACTCTTCTGTCTTAAATACAACAAGGCTTTCTCCACTCGCCTAGTCTGCAGCAAGACTAATTGCCCCCTAAGGTACCTAAATATATATATGTTTTACTTTCTTTTTATTGGCATTTCCAAAGAAGTAAAACATTCCAACACAGTATAATAACTTTTTTCTCCCAACTTTAAATCCCCTCCCCCCCAACATCCCCCTTACTCCCTCCACTTCCCTCCAGTCCTCCTTCCCCCTTTGCGTCGTGATCTGCGTCTCCGCCGGGCTTGATCCTTTTGCAATCTTCCTTCACACATGCATCTGGCATTACAATATGTCCAATATTTTCAAGTTCTGGGGGCACCATTGGATCATGTAATCTCCCTTCATGTAATCAAGTATCAGCCCCCATTCACAGCGAAATGTGTCCCTCTCACCTTGTGCAACCATTCAACATTGGTGGGGGGTGCTTTCTGTTTCCACTTCCTTGCCAACACCACCCATGTGGCTATCAATAGTATATCAAATGCTTTGAGTTGGGATTATATTGGGATTTGGAAGTCCGGGTCGAAGAAACTGCACATCCATTCCCTCAGTGATTACGATGGGGGACCTTGCACCATATCTTGTATCGGTGATTTGATCTACACCAAAACTTCTATTTCGCTGGGCATTCCCACCAGATATGTCTCCAGTCTCCCCTCTCTGAGCACCCCCTCCAGCATTCCTGAGTTACGTCTAGGTACATGGCGTGAAGCCTTTCCGGGGGTAGTGCCATTGGACTACCATTTTGTACCATGCCTCCCTAGTTTGTTTGGACGGGTAAGTCTGGGAATCTGTGCCCAGAGACATTCCCATTGCTGCAACCGTATGTCTTCTCCTAACGTGGTCTGCCATTTCAGCCTGTATGGCCACATCTGGTCTGGACCACCCCCCTTGTATAATTGCATATAGTTTTGATACCAAATGTTTGTCTGTTTGTTTGTCAATGCATGCGTTGTTATGAATTTCTCGAACCCTGTGAGTTCTCTCTGTGTTGTCTGCCTCATGGTAGAATGCTTTAGCCAATGTCTTAATTGGTAATTCTCCATTCTTTCTTTTTCTGATACCCCCAAATGCTGCTTGCACTCCTCGAAGGAACTAATTTCCCCCTTGTGATATCATGTCCCATACTTTCTCGGGTCCGCTGCCTTCCAAGCTGTAAAGGAGGTATAGCTCATTCCCGGAGAGAATTGAGGGTTGCCGAACAATGGGGTGAATGGTGATGGAATCGTGGAGAGGTGTCCTTTCCTAATCAACCTATCCCATATATCACACACCACCATCAGTATGTGGCTCAATCCTACAGTGTTAGGCCTATCTGACTTGTCCAACCAAAGCATCCCGATCGGGGGACCCCCGCCATCGCTTGGTCCATTCTAGACAATGGCTTGGTGCCTTCACTAGAGAACCATTCCCTTAGGACTCTCAACTGGGCCACTGCATAATAGTTTGCAAAATTCAGAAGATCAAACCCCCCTGTTCTTTCTTAGAGCCATCAGTGTGGCCATCGCTATTCTCTGAGCTTTTCTCTGCCATATGTACTGTGAGATTATTTTATTCAGAGTCTTAAAAAATATATGCGGGACCCTGACGGGAAGTGATTGAGATTGATATACCACTTTGGGGAGAACCACCATTTTTATTGAGGCAATCCTGCCTAGCCAGGATGTCCGGAGTGGTGTCCATCTATTTAGATCTGTTTTAATCATGGAGAGAATACTTGGGAAGTTTGCTTCATACATTGTCGAGATTTACTTTTTTTTAAATAACATCTTTATTCTTTTTTGACATGCAATAATTACAATACCATGGCAAAAATACACTTCAATTTAGGGTGCTAATTCCCCCCCCCCCCCACTAACTGCTTGTGTGAAGTTCTGGCATCTATATCCCTTTTCCTGATCTCCTCAGCCCAAATTTACATGTTTGTATTTATTTGTATTTATTTTTATTTATATAGCGCTTTAATCCAAAGCGCTTAACAAGAGGAACAAGCATAATACAATAAGCAATGCATGACAAATTGAATCAGAACCAGAGAACAGTACAAGGAACAATTTACAAATACTGATGGGAAAGGCGCTGAAGGAGAAGGGCTAAGTGAGGGAGGGGGTGGGAGTAGTGGGAAGAGGTAGAGTCAGTAGTGAGAGAGGAAAAAAGGAAGCTAGGGGGGTGAGTGGAAGAGATAGGATTTTAGAGAAGTGCGGAATGAGGGGTAGGAGGTAATAGAATGGACAGGAAGGGGTAGGCGGTTCCAATGGAAGGGAGCGAGAAGTTGGAAGGAGCGGAAGCCGGAAGGGGCACAGGGTGGAGGAGGAAGAGAGAGAAGAAAGGGATCCGCAGAACAGAGTGAACGAGAAGGAGTATAAAAAGTGAGAATGGAGGGTAGGTAGGGAGGGGCAAGGGCATAGAGGGATTTGAAGACTAGGCAGAGGAAATTAAATTTAAGCTGCGAGTGAAAAGAGAGCCAGCCAAGTGAGTTGAGAGAAGAGGAGATGGAATCATGAGGAGAGAGAAGGCAGAGGGAGCGGATGGCAGAGTGGTAGATGGATTTGAGGGGGGAGAGGTGAGAGGAGGGCAGTCCAAAGAGAAGAGTGGAGCAGTAGAAGAGTCTGGAGAAGATGAGGGTATGCCTGTAAGATAGCTCAGCGGGTTGAGCACTCGTTGCTGCGATCTGAGCGTGATCTGCAGGTTCAAATCCTGGAAAGGCCAACTCAGCCTTTCATCCTTCCTAGGTCGGTAAATGAGTACCAATTCTGGTTGGGTGATATGGTATGTAAATATGTGCTCTATAAAGTGCTTTGGATAAAGGCGCTATATTAATAACACATCGTTATCATTATATAGTCTGTGCGCCGTTTCTGCTCTCGCTTTGGTTGAACAATGTTACGGTTAGAGCAATCCACTGCTGAATGCCCACTCCTAATTCTTGTTTTTACTCTCCCAATGCCTTTCACCATACTCCAGTTTCAGCTGCTGCCCATTTCCTCAGGTCTCCCCACCATCTATCAACACTTGGTCCTCTGGTGGCTTTCCATTGTGTGGCTATGCTATGTTTAGCCAATACATAGATGAAATCTTTATTCTTACCCATGGTTTTTTGCTTAGTGCTTCTCTTAAAGAGTCCCAACATGCATACCTCTGGTGATTGGATGTCAAGGGTAATGCCTCCTGGGGCCACTCTGTTTGCCACACTCTTCCAACATTCTTTTATTCTATGACATTCCCAGAACATGTGTATCATGCCTACATTCTCTTCGATACATTTGGGACAGGCCTGCTTACCCGCACCTTTGAACCTTGCGATTGCTGCAGGAGTAAGGTATGCGCTTTGTGCTATGTAAAGTTGGAGCAGCTGCAGCCTGGCATTTCTAGAGACTTTCTTATGGTACAGGATTATGTATCGTCACTCATCGTCTTGTAATGTTTTCCCCAGTCACTTTTCCCTTCCCCTCCTGCACTTCAATTCAACTCTTGAGTTCCACTCTATCAGTACCTCATAAATCCTGGAAATTGCATGCCCTCCCTCTGAGGTGTTAATGATTGTTTTGATGTCCTCACACCACAATGTATCCTCCGTGATAGCGGCCATCTGTCGTTAATTGGACATGACATAGTGCCATGGGGTAGAAATTGACCTTTGTATATCCCCGTAGAATCTTGCAATTCTTTAAATTCCAGCCACCTATTATCATTCCTCAGATCCCCTATCGTGGCTTTACCACAAGTCTCCCAGTTTGTACGCACCCTGGCTCTAGCTCCCTGTGTGTCCGACACTACCACTGCTAAGGGAGTCTGTGGTGATACAGGGTCTTTCAGACCCATAGTTCTGCAGGCCTCTGCCATATCTGTGTCCCCAGATTCACCAACTGTGGATGGACATGCGTCTCCCGGGAGGTGAGTCCAAACCAGATCTCTGAGATATAATCCCTTTATTGCAGGTTGTAGGAGAGTAGTCTCTCCCGTGGGGTCATCAGCCATCCATTGCACTATTGTCTTGATATGGGCAAAATCTTCCTCGGGGCCAGCCCTTTGAGAGCAAAAATACCCAATTCAGCCCAAAATACAGGTTCTATTGTGCTGAGCAGTGATCTCATGCTAGTGACAAATGACACCCTCAAAGTTTTAGCATATTTATTCTAAGCAGTGAATTTCATATACATTTGGTATTCAAGTTAAAGAATATTACAAAGCATAAACTTAGAACAATGCAAAATATAGTGAAACATGGAACTTAGATAAACATAGAGAAATATAGAGAAATATAGAGAAACATAGAGAAACACAGTCTTACGTCCCTTTAATCAGCACTGGGAGACCTGGGCTTTTCAGTGAAAAACAATGCTGGAGGACACCGTGAGAGCCAATTCCGGGCACTTGACTGTACACGAATCAAGTCCACAGGACGATCTCCCCCCGAGTCATGTGTGCATGGATATTTTATAATCTCTTGCTGTCAGTCACCATGACGCACAGTTCCAGAACTTTCCCTGTGCAACTGGCTCATGGAAAAAACCCAACTCTCTCTGAGAGGCACCCTGCTCGCTCCTACCCCTCCCTGGTTCCCATCTGCGCTGGCTGAGGAATGTCTTATCAGTACCTTCCCAGAGAAAAGCAAGATTAGCTTGGAGCCAGGGCTACCGTTAGTGAGGCTGAATATTCTAAGGGAAGCAGGGATGTATTAACCCCATCTGCAAGCTCTAAAAGGCATGCACTCATAGCTTAGTGTTTATAGCGCTTAAGACTGGCTATCTAAGCGCTATATAGGTGCCATAATGTTCCAAACACTCCAAAAATACCTATTAGGTACAGAGCTAGGGGCCCTCCCTGCCTGTCTATCAACAATGCTTAATGTGACCTATTTCATACTAGGCCTGCATATTCCTTGTAGCTCACTACTGCATAATGGAAGTGCTACAACAGACTACTGTCAGCATTTTTAGCACATACTTTGAATACACTATTGGCTTTCAGCGGCTAATGCTGTCATCTAAAGCCCTGATTGGCAAGGTTGCAATTTCGTGTATCACTACAACTATATGCTGCAATTGGTATGCCAGGAATACAACTCGAAATTAGGGATCTTCAAATCTCCATGCTCGTAGGCCCATTGCAGTTTTGAGTGCGACCCTGTGCCCCCCTCTCTGTCATAAGAAGCCCCTGCATACTTTGTCGAGTTCTAGGAAGAACTTCTTGGGAATATTATGTGGGATATTCCTAAAACAGTGCATAAGTCTTGGCAGATCAACCATTTTTAATAATGCTGCCCTTCCTGCCATCGACAGCGGTAGCTTTCCCTAAAATTCCATTGATTTTATTAAACCCTCTTTAGCTTGTATTGTGTTGGATTCATGTTCTATCTTGGGGTCGTGACATATGCCCAACCCCAGGTATCTGAAGCAGTTCTTATTCCATGGCAGGAGTAGCACAGGCAGCTATTTTTCTTCCAGAGTCGCTAATTTTGCTAACGGAAAAAGACATGATTTACTCTTGTTTATTCGGATCCCGGTCAGTATGTGTTACGCTCACCTGGCTCCCACAGGGGCGTCCATCTGAACTGGACAGCTGCGGTCTCCAACAATGTGGCGCGTAGTGCCGAGATGACGGACTGGACTGGCCCACCTAGCTTCGTTTGCTTGGCCTGTAGAAATATTCTTCTGCAAATGGAGAAAGGGAATTAACCACCCGTGGAGTTGAGCGTTAAACCTCCCCCACACCCACTGTTCTCCCCACTGATCGCCTTTGATGTCCGCTCTTATAGTCTCATCTGATGGTTTGAAAAGATGAGCTCTCCATCCTGCATTGAGGGCAGGGGCGCTTAGATAACCAGTTGCTTCACTGGCTCGAAGGAATTGGTGAGTTCCAGAACAATATTGACTCTGAGATTCCCGCCAAGACGCTGTGAGTATGTAGTTCATAAGAGTTCAAATGTCTGACTTTCACTCTGTCCGATTCCTTGCAGGTTGCAGCTTGACCCTAGCGAAGAGTTCCTTGTGGCAACCGGTAATATTCAGGTAAGGATTTGTATTATCCAACACATTTCGATATAAGAATGTCAATATGTAACCTGTTGCTTTCTCCCTTATTCAGGCGCTGAGAGAAAGTATGAAGTCTCAGGGAATAATGCCTCTGGCTGTAAAATCAGGTAAGTCTATTGTGGTGATGAGGTTTCCCCTTGTTTGTCCCTTTGTTTCACCTTGCTGTTCTTTTGTTTCCCCTTAGGGGCCGGGGTTCGGCGAGGATGCAGTGGAAGCTGTGCCGACCCGTGAAGAGGAATAGTACCCCCGGTGGTAAAATCAGGTAAGTCTATGGGGGGTAACTAATATTGCCTCTGTGTATTCCCTTGGCTCACCTTGCTGTTCTTGTCTTCCCCTTAGGTGCCGGAGTGCGGCAGGAACATGCAGAAGGATGCGGTGGAATGTGAAGATGCTGCGAAGGCTGGTGAGTTCAGCGCGGCGCTGCAGCAGGCGAGGCGACGCGCATAAAATGACTCCTTTCTTCCAGCTCGAAGGCGCGATGGATTGGGAATTCAGGTAAGGATCAAAGGTATTGCTCTTGTTCTAACCTTTTCTCCTTCTTTCTCCCTTTTTCTAGGAGCTCCGGACTCGAGGCGGTTGTGGCAGAAGACTGGATGCAGACTTGCACGCACGGTGAGCGTTACGCTGCTGGATGCAGAATAACACGAAGCGTGTGCTGCTCTTCGGGTGTGGTTTAAATAGCCTCCAAAGTAGTCCCAGGTAAGTATTCCTCCCCAACCCCACCTGAGTAAAAAACAGTCCCTAGGTAAAGTAGTCCCTTCCAAGCCTCTTTTGGCTTGGAGCTCTTGCAGCATGGTCTGCATCAGGTAAGTTTGCAGCATGGTCTGCATCAGGTAAGTTTTAATCTATGAGCCTGGCGCCTATGGCGCCAGGACTGACTCTCCATATGAGACTGGCGCCATAGACGCTAGGACTGCACCCAAATAGCCCCTAGCAGGGGTTGTTGGGCTTGCTTGGAATAACTTGATGCCTGCTTCCGGGGTTGCTGGACTTGGTCTGGGTCCCCGGGGGTAGGCATCATGACAGTATGCCAAAGTTGTCCCGGACCTCTAATACATAGGGGAGATTGTGTGCGGGGTTACTCCGGTACAATAGCATGTCATCTGCATACATTGATACTACATGCCTGACCCCATCTATTTCTATTCCGGCATCACCATACTCCTGTTTTAGGAAGGCCGCTATGGGCTCCGCTGCTATTATGTATAACATTGGGGGCAGGGGGCAACCTTGTCTCGTCCCCTTATATAGTTGCCACCTGTCTGAAAACATAGTGCCTTTTCTAACCCTGGCCACCGGCAGAGTGTATATTAGCTTCACTCACTTCATATAATGTGGATCTATTCCCGTCCTTGACATGGTGGCATACAACCAGTCCCAATGGACTGAATCGAAAGCTTTGGTTGCATCGGACGCATTGCAACAGCGCATTGTTCCGCTCTGTCTCTTGTACTGTTTATGACGGGATGCAACCATCGAAGGTTCCTTGAAATGTTCCTACCTGGAACGTATCCGGTCTGATCCTGATGTATCATTATGGGAATTACTTTCCTCAATCCGTCCGCTAGGATTGTCGTGATGATTTTACTGTCACGATTCAATAAAGATAGTGGTCTACAGGAGCCATAGTCTGTATCTATTTTGTTTGGTTTGAGGAGCAGAATTATCAAGGCCTCCCTCATACTATCTGGGAGGATTCCCAGGTAGTATGCCTCATTGTACACTCTGGCTAGGAGCGGCACCAGCATGTACGCATATGCATTATAAAACTTCCCTGGTAGCCCATCTGTACTTGGGGTATTTCCCGAGGGCAGTGTTCTTATTGTGGCCAAAACTTCCTCTGGGGTTATTGGCTCTTCTAACATTTTTGCTTGCTGCTCATCTAAATGCGGCAGGGTGACAAGGTCCAGGGCATCCTGTAGCTTGCCCTCACGCTCTATCTGGAGGTCTGTGTATATACTCTTATAATATTCTGAGACAACTGTATTATTATTGCCTAATTGTGTGTTTATCACATCACCCTTTTCAGTTTGAATTGAGTATATCAGGGATCTCTTATTTCTGTTTTTATACAGCCAAGCAAGCATTCTCCATGTTTGTCACCTTTTGTATGACGCCTCTCCAGATATTTTGTGTAGCTAAATTTACCCAGCCTATCCCACTGTTTTAGACATTCTTACCTCAATCTAATTGCCTCTTCCACTTGCTCCTCCCCAGCTCCTGCTTTCCTCTCCATTTCCAGGAGTTTACTTTCAGTCTCTTTCAAGTCATTAGTGATGGTTTTTAGGACACCCCCTCATGTGGCTATAATTTCTCCTCTAATTACCACCTTATATGTTTCCCAGATTGTGCCTGCATGCTTGACACTTCCTTCATTCACTTACATAAAATCCACAGTGATTTCCCTAATATGTTCATTAAATGCCTTATCCAGTAAAGTGTCACTCCTGAGTTTCCAGGTAGGTATGGGTGGTCTTGTTAACAGTGGAGCATGATCCAACAGGACCCTAGCTAAGTATTGAGCCTCCATAAATTCCATCACATGTTCTTCCACTGTGAACAGATAATCAAGTCTTGTGTGTGCCTTATGTGAGACAGAATAATGGGAGTATTCTCTGTTGTCCTTGTGTAAAGTTCTCCAGACATCTTTTAGCTGGAAATGATTCAACAGGGTATTTAGGCTGATGGGCCGGCCTTTTGTGCTTCGTGTCAGACCTGTCCAATGCAGGATTAAGGGTACAGTTAAAATTAGCGCCCCAAATCATGGCTCTGTCTCTGTAGGGTCTGAGCCTTGCATATAGTGATTTAAAGAACATAGTGGCATCATAATTGGGTGCGTAGGTGTTAACTATGCATATCTCTCGGTTCTCTACCATGCTGTGCATTATAGCCAGGGTTTCTTCATTGTCAATCTTGGTATTCAAACTTTAAATGGGATAGCTGGACAGACCCATATAAGGACTCCTCTAGCATATGAGTAGGTGCAACCAACCACAACACCCCCCCCATGTACCAGGCAGCTTCTTTTGTTTCTGTTCATTCAAGTGAATCTCTTGTAATAGCGCAGTCCCAACCTTATGTCTTCTAAAATACAGGAACACCCTCAGACGTTTGACATAATTGTTCAGGCCCCTGATATTCCAAGTCAAATTTTAATTTCTTCAGCCATCACTTATTACTTTCTTGGGCTTTGCAGGCCCGCCAGACTTCCCGGCGCTGCAACTGGGATCTTATTAGGTCTACATTCAACTATATCAGGCTTCTCCCCTCCCTTCTATGTACAATGCCTCCCAACTAACAAAAAAACATAGTTCAACTGAAACTGTCCAGTTGTGCTGTGCACGCTAAGACTTCCCCGCTTCCGCTCCATTAGACCTAGTCACAGACCAGACTCCTGGTGCCCAATGGGCGGGCACTATTTTGTATCGTTAGAAGAACAACCCAGTATGGAGTAGTAGAAGGGTTCACATATTACGTTCCCTCTACCAGATTTCAGTGTCTGTACCGTCATATTCCTGCGACTTAATTTAGTTCAAACAGTTGAATCAAAGTTCCTGGTGGGTAACCATCTCCAGGCTGGCTTGCAACAAGTTGCTTTTGCTGTGTGATGTGTTTCTTATAAGTCTTGCACATCCCATGGATCTCCTTGGCATCTCTCTACCCAATCTTAAGTTCGTAGTCCTCACTCCTCCGCTCCTGGGATCTGCGCATTACCCATCCAGTCCTGTGCTTCTGATGGTGTTTCAAAGAAGATGGCCTTTGCAGTTGTGTAGAATATTCAGTTTGGCCAGGTAAATTAGCATGTGCTTCAAGCCTGTTTTTTTCAATCTGACTTTTGTAGAAATTAATTATGCCCTCCAATTTTGCACTTGGAAGGTGTAGTCTGGAAATATTTAAATCTTTGCCGAGGCCCTCTTTATGGTCCCCCCAGTCCTAGAAAATGCATGGATGTTTTCCCTGTCCTTGAAATTTAGGACTTTGGCAATTATAGGCCTGGGCGGGGCTCCTGGTGGCGGACTCCTGGTCAAAGAACGATGCGTCCTCTCGATAGTGAATCCCTGCGTCAGGCCCCCCTTCTCCAATTTCCTGCAGTAGCAAGTGATCGATGTATGAGGTGGGGTCTTGTCCCCTCCATTCCCTCCAGCAGGCCCATAATCCTAATGTTGTTCTGACGTGCTCTCCCCTCCACGCCTTCAGCTCTGTTCTCTAGCAACTTCACTTTCTGCAGCAGGACATCCACGTCTTTGGACGTTTGCACTCTGATAGTGGTGTTTTCACAGATTTGATCTTCTAGTTTGCCAGTGCGGTCTTCCAAGGCTCTAACATCTTGCCGTAAGAGTCCTACATCAATTCCTACTACATCAATCTTTGCTTCCAGTGTTGCCTGTAATGCAGCGATTGCGTTCAGAATCTGCTGATTCCCTGAGTCCGTTGAATCTCTGGGGTGCGAGGAGGTACCCCTCACATTCTCACCACCACCAGTGACTAATGGGCTTACTTGTTCTTTTGCAAACAATTCCATCGTGATCTGCTTATTTTTTGTCTTATTGCCTTTAGTAGACATCTTCACTCTGTATGCTGTATCTGGGCTTCAAGTCCTCCCTTCCCTTGCATCTCCTCTTCTTTCAGTTTCCAATCTCCAACCCACAATCTCTTGCCTTGCTTATGGCATTGGTTTACTCCCGTCTCTGTTCTGCCACTAAACCTTCTTCCTTGCTGTGCTTGTCTTAGGTTCGCAGCCGCTGCTTCTTCTTCGTTTGCTGTACTGTTATCAGGGCCTGCAGGCTTGTTTTGGAACAATTCACCCAGCCATTGTGCAGGAAATTTCACACCCTTACACCAGTCCACAAGCTATTATATGGTTAGGCCTTTTAGTCTAGTGTACTCTTCTCGCCTCTTTTGCAGTAAGTGCTGTGTTGCGTGTGCTTCTTTCCACACTTGTGCACAATTGCCCATGAATATCTGTCTTGTGGCGGTATATGTCTCTCCCCTGGGGCCTCAGTGTGTGCCAGGGTGGTTTTAGGTCCCACTTATTAGCTCTTTTTAATTGAATTTGTGCTGCCTCTAGGTATGCTTAGTTCAGAGCCTGAGTTGTCTGCACGTTAAACTGTTAGTCAACAGTAAACACCGGACTCCCGCGCCAACCGAAGGATGGCATTGGCGGGGGCCCCCCCTTAGTGCCGACCCCCCCTCATTGGGCACGGCAGGGTTAGGGGGGCGGGCCCATGGCCGGGGGCACCGCCCAGAGGGGAGTGACGCAGCACAGTGCGACGGGCGAAGGCCTGGCCCCTTAAAAGGGGGCCCAGGCCGTGGCCTAAGTCTCTTTGCTGCTTCCTGATTGTTGCTCTCCCACCCGCCCTTTCAATTCATGTTGTTATTCTTATGTTTTTCTCTTTCAGACATGCCCAGCGGATGTTACATGCTGTTCCCTTTAGAAAGTACTGGCGGATACCACAAGGGGAACTGCACAGCCATCAGCTTAGAATGAACGGCGCCCAGGAGTATTAGACTCAGGGGAGACCACTATAAAGGGAGGGATGGGGGCTTGGAAGACCTTCCAACTCCAAACATGGGTGGGGGGAAAGGGAAGTGCATCGATGGGAAAAGAAAAAGGAGAGTAACAACTAATACAACAAGGGGAGGGGAAGGAATGAAAGAATTTTAGTTCAAACAGGGTCGGGAAGGAGGATGTAAAAGTTGGGAGGGGAACTGGGAACGATGGGGCAGCTGGGGGGGGGTTAGGAGGAGAACTGGGGCAGTTACAAGGGACCATTTGGGGAGAACTCTGGGTAATGCCTGGGGGGGGACTTGGCAGCTTGGTGGTAGTGGCCTAAGAGGAGCAGGGGGGAGAGCTGGGGAGGACATTTCAAGTGTGGATATGGGGAATAGGATGGGGAAGGAATGACTCTGGGCTCCGGGGGGCAGGTAGCAATGGTAGGGGGGGCTCTTGGGAACAGGAGGGCGCTTAGGGGAAGGAGGGGCCTGCGGGGGGGTGCAAAAAGAAAAGCGGTCAGAAAGAGACCTCCAAGGAAAAGGGGAAGAGAGGGAAGCTTGAAAAAGGGAAGAATGAGGAGGGAAAAGGAGAAGTATTGGAAGGATCCTAAGAAAGGAAAACATGAAACAAGGGAAACAAAAATCAAAAAGGAAAATGCACTTAAATAGAAAATGGGAAAGAAATGATAGACTGGCGGGCACAGAAATTAACCCTCTCCAGCAACTGCTCCCTAACTTGCTACTCTCCTGACCCGGAATCCGACTCCTTTGTCTCCAAGACTTCCAATACTAGAGCCTCTACTCTGGGAGTAACTAATACTTTGCCAGATGAATATCATGACATTTCAGGGCATATTCCAAAAAGACCAGGCTAACACATTGCCGCCGCGTAGGCCTTATGACTGTCAAATTGACTTTATTCCTGGGGCACAAATCCATTGCGCAGGATCTACGCTCTTACCGAACCAGAAAACCTTCAACTGAAATCCTATTTGGACCAGTACCTTGCAAACGGATTTATCTGCCCATCTAAGTCCCCAGCAGCCAGACCTTTGTTCTTCGTACCGAAAAAGGAAGGGGACTTGAGGACCTGTATTGATTACCGCGCAATAAACCAGATAACCGTGAAGAACCGCTACCACTTGCCTCTTATCCCGGAAATGCTAGACCAAGTCAAAGATGCCCGGATCTATACCAAATGAGACCTTCGGGGAGCATACCTCCTGGTCCGGGTCAGCAGCGGAGATGAGTGGAAAACCACTTTCTGTACCAAATATGGCTTGTTTGAATATCAGGTCATGCCTTTTGGCTTATGTAACGCTCCCGCAGCGTTTCAATATTTCATGAATGATGTCTTGAGAGCACTGATTGACGTTTGCGCCTTAGTGTACATTGATGACATCTTGGTCTACTCAGCCTCAAAACAAGATCATATCAGGCATGTTTGTTCAGTCCTCACCAAGCTCCGCCAACATTGTTTGTGTGAAAAGCTGGAGAAGTGTTTTTTTCACGTCACCGAAGTAGAATTTCTTGGTTTCATCCTTTCACCGAAAGGCATCAGAATGGACGTACATAAGGTTGACGCTATTCTTAAATGGCTATCACCAACATCTCTGAAGGGGATACAGAGCATGCTAGGCTTTGGCAACTTTTACCGCCGGTTTATCCCAGACTTCTCTCAGGTTGTGCACCCGATCACAGTACTACTACGAAAAAGCAATAAAAAGTTTGCTTGGACTGAGGAAGCAGAAAGAGCCTTTCAGGAACTGAAACAAAGGTTCACCTCCGCTCCAATCCTGCGGCACCCGCGTCCAGACCTCCCCTATGTCGTAGAAACTGATGCTTCCATCTGCGCTGGGAACTCACCGTGACCTACGAAAAGAGAAAAGCACAGGTCAGTGAGGACAAGACATTGCTGCGCTACGCAAAATGCCTCCTTACCGCATCATAGCGCTATAGCGCGCCATCATCTCCCGGTGAGAACCAACATATCCAGTTCTCCAAGCGGACACTCCGCGCTCCTAGGGAGATAAAAAAGAGACATTTAGAACAGAGAAAAGGTATGCAAGAATTACAACGCCATCAATCGCAATAAGACCTACCTGAAAGACACTACAAGGGCAGCAGTCAGTGAAGTAACTGACCGCCAGCGCTCACAAAACACAACGCGCCCCTGCCCAGAGAGCAGGATGGAGAGCCCACCAATTCCGACAACCAGGCGGAATCCCATCAACACCGAGACCACACCAGGGAATCATTGGGAAGGGCACCAACGACCAACTGGCTGGGTGGCGTCCCTGTGCATACCATGTGAGCGTAACAGTATCTCGCGTGTCTGCGGGCTCCCAGATTGACTCCAGACCTTAACAACGTACTTCTTATAGGCAATATTGGTAATTTGATCGAATTGTACTGTTATGAAATCTGATCATTGAATGGATCAGCAGGAGCTCTTCACAAACAAGTCTTCCTCACATGGCTGTTAGCCACGCCCCTCCTTGTCGAGATTGACTTTGTTAATTTCACTCCTAGATAAGGGATTGAGTTTGTTGCTATTTTAAATGGGACGACCTTCTCTACTGATGCCATCTGGTTAATTGTAAGCCCCAGGTTTAAGATTTCTGATTTGGCCATATTAAGTTTTAGTCCCGAGACCCTCTCCATGTCAGCCAGCTCCTGTATTAATGCCATAATCGATGTTTCTGGCTGTGAAAACACCATCAGCATGACATCCGTGAAGGCCGACACTTTGTGCTCCTCTGCCCTAAAGGGAATTCCTTGTATAGCCGGGTTTAATCTAATTGATCTGAGGAATGACTCCAGATATATCGCATATAAGAAGGGTGACAAGGGGCGCCCTTGTCTTGTCCCCTGGGTTAGATATATTGAGTCCCATACTCACGTGTTTATAGAGGCTGTTAAGGTAGGGTTATTATAGATTTGTACAAATCTCAGACCCAGCCCCATGTCCGTAAGTGTCTCCATTAAAAACAGCCAATCAACTCGGTCAAACACGTCTCAACATTGAATACGATTAATCCTGTCGGTGCTCCACCTTCTCTATTAGGTGTGAAACCCTTCGGGTGTTGTCTCATGTGTACCTCCCTTTTATAAAGCCTGCCTGGTCTGTTCCCACTAGCCGTGTAAAAGGGGAGCCAAACGCACCGCCAACACCCCCATAAAAATCTTGCCATCTAAGTTTAATAACGCTATTGGACGATAGGATCCGCACAACGTCGTGTCCTTATTGGGTTTGCTCAGCACTATAACTTTAGCCTCTGACATTGAGGGGGTTACTCTGCCTTTGCTAGTAAATGTGTTGTAGAGTCTTGACAGTATGGGGCTCAACTTTGTTCGGAACCTTTGGTAAAAGGCAGATGAGTAACCATCAGGGTCTGGATATTTATTTCTCAGTAATCCTCTAATCACCGCCTCTACCTCCTCGCTAGTTATCTTACTTTCTAGGAGAGCTCTATACGAGTGTGCAATTTGCCACATCGTTATTCGTTTTATGTACTGTTTCACTTCTTGTTGGTCAGGGTGGTCTGATTTGCATAAGACGGCATAATATAATTCAAAAGTATTGGTTATTTTCTCAGTTTCCATTGCTAACGAACCATCTTCCATACTCACGGCCGTTATGGTACACTTTAACTCATCTTGCCGTAGTTGCCTGGCCAGAAGTCAGTGTGCTTTATTAGCATTGACATAATAATGCTATCTAGTGTACAGTAGGGACCGCTCAGCTTTCTGACGGCGGAGTAGTTCCAGTTGTGAATTAAGATCTTTCAATTTCTTATATGTGCATCGCTTTTTGTCGATTGTTAGGGATGCAAAGTTTCCTGTATCTGTGCCTCTATATCTCGTTCCACCACTTCTCTCTGTGCTCTTTTTTTTAGACTGTAATGTTATAATTTCCCCCTAAGGGCCCCTTTGAAGGTCTCCCAGATCCCTTCCCATGCTACTCCGCAGTTCTCGTTTACAGCAAAATATTCATCTACTTTGTCTCCCAGGGTCCCCAGGGCCACATCATCTGACAAGATCTCCCTGGGGAATGCCAAATGTAATTTGGGGAGACCCAAATGTAATTGATTCTGGATAGTGTCTGGTATACGTATGAGAAACATGTGTACCCCCTATCCTCGCCCCTAGTTTCCCGCCAGGCATCCCTAAGGGCCACGTTCTCGAAGGCTACTTTTAAGCTATTGAGGGGGGAGATGCTTACTTGAGTACAGTGTGAACTACGGCCCCTGGAGGGGTCCCAGGCTAGATTGAAATCGCCTGTAAGCATAATCTCTCCTATAGCAAATTGTTCTAGTTTTTTCAGAGCACATTCCGGAGGAAGCTGGGCTGATTAGAGTTTGGTGAATATACAGTTCCCAGGGTTAAATGTTTGTGACCCAATTGTATTTGCACAAATACATATCTCACCAGATTGTCCTCCAGTGATTATAGTACCTTTGCCTGGAGAGAGGTTCTGATGCCCATCAGTACCCCTGCCGTCCTCCCTGGGACGTTAGTTTGGTGTATGTGTGTGAAGTGGGAAAATTGGGGAATGTTTTGCCTGCTTTTTTTATGTCGGTCTCTTGTAGCATGATGATGTCCGCTTTATTGTGGTTAAGTAGCCTTTCAACTTTCTTACGTTTGGTGGGTGTGTTCAGTCCCCTTACGTTGTAGAAGGTGATCCTAAGTGACCTTATATCTATAGTTCCCACTTCCTCTGGACCCAATTATTGTACAAGTGTGCCCCTTCTTGTCATGGCCCTGCAGATTCCCTTCCTTTCCCTTCTTGACTTCTCCTTCCCCTGTCCCCCGCCCTCTTCAACCTACTACCCTCATACCCTCATCCGCCCTTAAACTACCCCAACCCCTTCACCCCTTCCCTCCCTCCTCCACCCCAACCCCCCCACCTCCTCACTCCCGGTCAGGGCTTAGTTCCATTGAACCAAGCTATCCTGGAGCCTTGGACCTGGTATAACCCCAGGGAATTCCCCCGTAGAGGTGCGCTACCCCTCAATATGGATTCCAACACAGCCCCAACTCCCTACCTCCTCCCGGACCCAGTCTACATATCTTCATGGGTCACATGAATTTACCCCCCACCTAACCCCAAGCTTCTGGTCGAAGCTGCGTCTGATTGTAGTTTATGCAGCCTGCTCTGAGCCCTTGCTTATCGTAATACCATTCACATATCACGAGGGCCTTACAATGTTGTTTCACTGTCCCTTATCTCCATTCCCAAGGTCTGTTGCCATCTCCAGGGGAGATGGCCCTGGCTGATTGTGTGGGTTGTGCTTCCTCCTCTTCCATGTTCAGAATCGATAGCCCTTCTTCGAGTGTCGTTGCTCACAGTTGCCGGCCCGCCCATGTGAACAGGAGACCGAATGGGAATGTCCACTTGTAGGCAGTGTTTTTGTTATTAGTGCTTTGGTCACTGGCTGCATCGCTCTCCTCTTTTGCAGCGTGGAGAGTGCTAGGTCTTGGTAGAGTTGGACTGGGGATCTGTTAATGGGGAAGCCTTGTTGAGATCTTGTGGAGTGTAAACTGTCCTCTTTCATTGTATACGAGGCCAGAGTTACCAAGACCTTCCTTGGGTCTCACCCCAGGATTATGCTTTTTTGGGCCCACTCTGTGAACACAGTCTATTTTCACTTCCTCCGGTTGAGTGTTTGTCAAGAGACTTCTGAAACACTGCTGCATAGTCCCTTTCAGGTCAACGTCCAAAAGAGTCTCACATAAGCCTTTCACCCTTATGTTGGACCTTCGGGAACGGTTTTCCAAATCCTCCACCTGGAGTTCTAGGTTGTGCGTTGCCCTGGCTACATGCTCCAATCGGACACTGTTATCCTTCACCCCCTCCAACATTACTGGCAGCCGCTGCTCCGTTTTGTCCACTCTAGATCCAAGGTCAGTGATTTCCTTCCTAACTTCCTGGAGCGAGTCCCGAAGTTTGACTTTCAGCTTCCCGAATTGTTCTTGGAAAGAATTCACCATTCGTCCTCCATCGCTTTAGGGCATTCCTACAGATCTTCCTTGTTGCCATGGATTGCGCACTTCCCGCTTTCTGTCCCCGTGTTGCTTGCTGTTCAGTGGTCATTCCTTGTATGTCCTCCTTTTGCTGTTTCCAGCAAAGTTCCAGTAGGCTCCCCGAGGAGTCAACAGATCCTCTTAGCTTAGCAGGCTTGTTCTTTGCTTTGGGTCCTGGCATGTGGGATATTCCTCATGTCTTCTCTTCTGTTGTGGTACTTTTTTGGGGCCTTCCCCTATTCTTTTAGGCAGCATACGCATCCCTGCAGTGTCCTATGAGGGCTACGGGGCCTGGTGATTGATGTGCCGCTGTGTTAGGCACTACTTCTGTGGCCTCCCACTGTTGTCGCGTTGAGGGGAGATGGGGTCTTTTACTTTCTTGTTCAGCCTGCCTGAGCCACCCCGGATAAGGGCTCACTGCTCACCTTCATTCGAGTTCCCGCGTCTCCCTCTGGTTGCTTCTTGGCCCCCTGGGCCTCTCTTGTAGATTATGGGGGGGGCCTCTTACGGTATACCCGTGCTTTCGGTGAGCCACTTGTGGCTCCCTTCATGTCCCGTGACCCCAGGGGGGGTCACGCACTTCTGTGGCTTCCCACTGTTGTCGCGTTAAGGGGTTGTGGGCCTTTTCCCTCCCTGCTCTGTCTGCCTGAGCCCCCCTGGATTGGGGTTCACTGGTCACTACCATCTTCCCCCTGTCCCCGCAAATCCCTCTGGTTGCTTCTTGGCCCCCCTGGGCCTCTCTTGTATATTGTGTGGGGGAGGGGGGAAGAGGACCTCTCCTCTGGGATACGTCCGCTTTTCTTGGCACCCTTTTGGCTCTCTGCACGTCTCCTACTCCCGTGGGGGGTGAATGCAGCAAAGTATCTGGTGGGGGGGCCTTGCTTCACCACTGGCTGAGTCTTCTTTTGGTCCAAAGCCTTCATTTTCCCTCGTTTCTGCCACCATCCCAGGCGTACCTGTTAATGCCGGCTGGTACTCGTGATCCTCATCTGGGACTCCGCCGTGCCGGCAAGCGGCACGCTTGTCCTTGCAGCTCCTCCACCCCAGGACTCGGGGGACGAGGGCTGCAGCGCAGGAGAGGGCAGCACAACACTCCTCTGCGGCACCCTTGCTTCCTTCCTGGAGGTCTTGCCGGACCTTCTCCTCCTCAGGAGGTGGTGGGGGCACCTTTCCCGGGTACACCACGAATTAACCCTTGAAGCTGCTTATGAGCGCCCGAGGGCGCACTGTAATATTAGGCCCCAACGGAGAACTAGGAATACGTGCTCACACATCGGTGGCCATCTTGAAATCCTGGTACCTATATTTTTCCGTATTACTCCCCCTTGTTAATTTCCATCTCCCTCATGACTATTTTCAATTGTTCTTCCAAATCTTTTTGTGCTAATGTTAATTGCTTCTCCCTCAGGGCTTTTTTCGCTATCAGCTCTCCCCTCATGGTCGCTTTAAAAGCATCACAAACCTACCTTCTGATGTTCTCTGATTCCCATTTAGTTCAAAGTATTCCCTGATTTTGCTCCAAAGTTCTTCACTCAATATCGGATCTCTTATAAGATTTTCTGGAAATGTTCACCACCATAATCCTGGCTCTTCGATATTCTGAAAAATGTCTAACGTTAATGGTGCATGATTGGATAAGGTTAGAGGACCCAGATCCATTGCCTGAATTCATCCTAACAATGAGGGTGAGACCCACATATAATCTATCCTTGAGAATGTCCGGTGGACAGATGAATAGACCTTATACCCCTTAGTACCCTGCTGTGTTCCTTTCCAGGCGTCAATTAAAGACAAATTGGGCATACTAGTTTTACATTTTTGAGTGAAGGGTTGTTGCGATTTCTGTCAAGCACGCTCATATCCCAAGCCACATTAAAATCTCCTGTCAGGATAACGTTTCCCTCAGCGAACCGTTCTAGCTTACGCAGAATCCCCTGTAGGAACCCTTCCTACCCCGACTTTGCAGCATACACTGTAGCGATAGTATATCGCATTCTTATTTAATTCTGGCAAAGAAATATCTTCCCTCCTTGTCCATTTCTTTGGCCAATATGTCTGTCCGACCTGACCTTTCACAGCTATAAGGACCCCCACCCCAGTCTTTCCCTTATTGTTCGATTGTATGATATACGGATAACCAGCTAATTTTAATTTATTACCATCTTTCCTTGAAACTTGACTTTCTTGTAGTGTCCCCACATCGGGCTTCTCGCGATTTAGGAACGATCTGACCTTACGTCTTTGGACAGGGGACTTTAAAGCCCTTATGTTTAAGGTTAAGACATGGATTCCTTTCCTACCTCCCATCTGCATTCATATGCAATTGTTGTACCTTTGGCAGCTGTTCCCTCCGTAAAGATTTTGAATTTCTGATCCATTGACCTTGGTAAGATTTGCTTTTCTTGCTGCCTGCAAACTTGCCTCTTTTTGTCCATATCTTTGTATTACCACAACCACATCTCTAGGTCTCGCTCCTGGATCCTTGCGTTTCGGGCCAACCCTGTGTATTCGATTCAACGGAACTTCTTCCCCTGTGTCCAAATCTAAAAGACTGGCAAACACTTGCATAGTTCCTCTTAAGTCCCGATCCTCAATCGTTTCTGGGAGGGATTTGACCCTAATGTTGGATCTCGTTGATCTATTTTTGAGATCTTCTATTTGTATTTCCATATTATGGGTCTATACTGCCAACTGGTCAGTCAAAATGACAATTTTGCGCATGTCCTCTGCAAGATCTTGTATCGCTGTTTCATTGGTTTCCAAACTCTCAGCCGGATCTTTAATTTCACCTTTCACCTCCTGTAAAAGTGCAAGTTGTGCCTGAAGCGTTTCTGTAATTTGGTCTTTGAAGTCATTAAAGTATTGTTTTTATCACTTCCTTAGTGGACTCCTGATCCGTCTTCTTTGGCGTTGAGACCGCTCTAGGTTCTTGATCTGCTGGAAGCCGTTCATTGGTGGTCGTCTCTTGCCCCTCTTTGCGTCATAATTCCGAGAGCGCACCTTCCTGTTTTTTTTCTTTGGCATTTTGGGTGTGGGCACCACCTCCATAGGTTCATTAAGCCTATCCCTGGACATTTGTGAAGCAGATCTACGGCTGCACGATGGCAAGTTCCAAATTCGCCCCTTTGTATTGTTGAGAGTAAAGTCTGGGTGGTTTTTGCCCCCAACTTTCGTGGGGATGAGCGGTTTCTTTCTCTGTCCCCCACCTTTGCACCTCTAGTCACAGGCTGCAGGCAGTTCCATAGTTGTTCACCAGGATAGGATTAATGTTACTACCCTGGCAAGGTCCACCTTCTTAGATACCTCTGAGTTACCTGAAACTGCAATAGGGAGGTCAACCGCCTCACCGCATGACTTCAACCCCTGCAGTTCTGGCACGTTCGCACTGCCTTTCTCGAATGATTGTGGAACTTGAGGAGATCCGAGTCAAGATGGAGCGAGAGAGGGAGACTATTCCAGAGAAGGGAGCCAGCCGAGGAGAGAGATCTGCTAGCAGCTCTCTGCTTGGAGAAGTGTGTGATCAACAGAGAGTTGAAGTCGGAGGAACAAAGGGCTCTTGAAGGAGAGCATTTAGTGGCACAGAGCTGTAGATAGTGTGGTCACAGACAGCCTTATGGATGATACAGAGGGTCTTGAATTTTATCCTTGTAGCAACCGGGAACTAATGGAGAGAAATTAGGGCTGGAGAGATACAGGCTTGAAGCCAAGGATAAGTCTTGCAGCACTGTTCTGGATTAGTTGGAGAGGGCGGAGGGAAGACAAAGGCAGGTTAAGGAAGAGGCTGTCGCAGTAGTCCAACCTAGAGAGGAACAGAGCTCTAGAGACATTGACCTTCTGGGGGAAGGGGAGGAAAGGGAGAATGCGTCAAATGGGTTGTGAAGTTGAAAGTGGGCCTTCTTGGCAAGGTCCAAGATTTGCGGAATGGAGGAGAGAGAGGAGTCAATGATGACCCCAAAGTTTCTAGGTTCAGTGGAAGGAGAAGGGGCAGAACCCATAGAAAGTGGCCTGAGTGAAGGGGGAGTAGGGAACAGGTGTCCTGATAGGAAGAATCCCAGTCTTACATACTAATGCTAATAGACAGAGAACAATTGAGGTGCACCAAGACTAGATAGTGGACAGGCAGTCAGGGATGATAGAGAAGGAGGATAGAGAGGAGGAAGGGAGTTTGTAGAAGAGTTGTGTGTCATCTGCGTCACACTGGGAGTGAGGAGAGAAGCAGAGATCAGGTGAGCAAGAGGAGCAAGGTATATGTTGAAGAGCCTGGGCGAGAGGATAGAGCCCTGGGGAACACCACAAGTAGAGAGAGAGGTGGAGGAGAAGAAGGAGCGCAGGATCACTTGGGATGGGCGGTCAGTGAGGAAGGAGGACAACCAGTCCAATGCCCAGTTTAAGGAAGGCATGGTATCAAAATAGGACAGACTGTTAGGAACCAGTGCCGTTACGTTCATACACGAAGCAAGGAAACGTTACGACACACTGTCAGGAATTTCCTACGCTCACTTTCCCTGCGACATTCGCCATTCCTGTCAATTTACAGGTTGCCAAGTACCTGGAAGCAGATTGACAGCTGATCACCGTAATGTGCAGAGACGCACACGCAGAAGGGTTAAAATACACCCCCTTCCCTCGGTGGGCGCTTCTGATTGAAGTTCTGACCTGTCTTGCTTCATTCTGTGTCTTAGGCTTCATTGTGTTCCTGACCTTGTTTCTGCCCCGTTTGGTCCCTTTACCTTTCCTTTTCCCCTTTTGGTCTGCTTTCTCCCCTTACTGTCTGCTCCTGTCTCCAGTATTCCTACGTCTGCTTAGCCCTGCCCGCTGACTGAACTCGGATTGAAACGGACTTCCTTTTGCCTCGCGCCTATACTGTAAACCTGCCTGTACATTAACAGGACCCGGATTGTGTAACAGACTTTCTTCTACCTCGTGTCTTTACCATTGGTCTGTCTGCACGTTAACAGAATTTGGACTGCACCTCGCTCCTCTTCTGTCAAACGTTTTGGCTTCTACTCTGCCAGCATGTTAACAGACATGGATCAAAAACGGACTGCTTGTCGCTGCATTTTCATTGCCTTCTGTATTTCTGTCAGCACCAGGACTACAGACGCTTGCTGCCAGGTGGTCCGATTAGGTGTCCTCGTGCTGGCGGAGTAGGTTTCTGGACTTTTCTGGAATTAGGCGTCCTCCTTCCATCAGGGATTGGTCTTGGGAACTTACCTTCATCACCCTGAACTACCTGCTTACAGAAGATTACAACTACTGTTGGAGAAAGCATTTCATCCTCTTTTCTCAGGTACTGTGTTAGACTGTTATATCCTTGCATTACAGTGTTGTTTGCTCTTCCTTGGTAGTCTCTCCTATCTTGGATTGTTTTCTCTAGATTCCGTACTGGGACCTTTGGGTTCTTGGGGGGCCTTTTACACTGCCCAAATTGACCTATTCTTCTGGATCTCTACAGGTTGGTCCCATACGCAGAGAGCGGGGAGTGTACAGTATTCTTAGCAGAGGTACTGACCTGTTTTCTTCTATCCTTACAGCCGGAGAGTCCTGGGCGTGTCTCCTCTTCCGACTGCTAGATCTTTCTGTCTGTCTTATTTAACAGCAGAGAGGTACAACAGTAGGAAGAATTCTTCAGCTAATGCTTCTGCTTCCTGGATTCCATCCCTCACCACGTGGTACGTTTCCCGTGGAGTGGGTTGTGACACAGACACAAGTGATCACAGTTCAAGGATGTTTATTAAATTGCGAGATAAACGCCTAATCTAAACCTAAATCTAAGATGGGAGCAAGCTACGACCATCAAATAATAATACAGTCCTAGTAGAGTGTAGTCACAAAAAAAGGGCATATCCTGAAAATAAATATTGCCAATTCTTACCGCTATGCTACAAAATAGTGTGGAATAATGTTCATATGAAAAGAAAGAGTGTTCACAAAATGATAAGTCAGGATGTTAAGGCCGCGGTCTCCCTCCCCCACGTTTTTAGCACAGAACAAGGAGGGAGTCTTGAGCACAGCACACTCCTGGGCTTCTCCGGCATGAGCTTACAGTTCCTTTTCTCAATAGGAGGGCCATCTGTGCCCAAGTCCCTTTTATTCAAAGTCTCTTGCTTCAGAGGGCCTGATGTATCATAAACAACAAAAACAAAAGTTCCTTCTGGTAATCTTCACGTCGTGTGATTACTCTTCACCCTTGTATCCCCCTCAGCGGGGCTCTGATCCTTCTCTCAACGTAAGCCTCCCTCAGTCAGGCTCAGACCAACAAGTCACTGTGGACATCCCTCAGTCGGGTGCACACTAGTCGTCTAAATGTTCACGGGGGTGTTGCTATCCACCCCAATTCACAGGCATCCCTCAGTTGGGTTCATGTTTGCCAAAATATCACAGTTCATTAGCTTTTCAATCAAAATATCATCATCTTGTAATATTCAGAAGTCTCAATGTCTTTTAAACAGCCCTTCCGGTTTATCTTCTACATTTTCCTTAGATCCCCCTCATCTGGGCCAGAGCTTCCTTCACCTACCTCCCAAAACACTTGCCAATTCAAACAGAGACTTCCAAAGGGCGGTCACGTCTCGCTGGGTCACTCGGTTATTCCACTGCATGTGCGTGCCTCACACTATCACAGTTTATACAGTGTTCCCCTCAGCCGGGCGTAAATGCCAGTTTCACAATTCCCTCAGTAACACTGTTCACTTCACTTCCACAACATGTCAAAGACTTTCGATGGTAAAAGGGTTTTAGCTTGACCCTCGTATGACCACTTTGACACCACACGCCGGCCTCCCCTAGGGCCTCTTGGTACTTGTAGATTCCGTAATATTCATTCAATACATTCTCTTTGTTCAGGAGATGGGTACCAGCTTTGAATGAGCACCCACATGGCATCAGACCACTCTATTTCTTGTACCAATTTCACTCACAAAAGACCTCTGTCTATTATCTTCTTTCTTCATATACAATGTTGCTACTGCAACCTTGAGCCTAACACAGTCTGGTCCACTTATCAGTTTTTTCCGACTCACCGGCTGTGCTGAACTCGTTGACATTTCTTTTGCTGCTGGAGTCAATGACGGTACCACCATGGCAACCGCTTCTCCCCGCCCTGGCTATCAGTGCAGGAGGGCCCCACGTACCTTGGACATCCGTCACACCATTCGCCAACTGCAATTCCCGGTGTTATGTTTTCTTTCTCAGAGGTTTTGCCGGTATTTGTGGAAAAGGGCAAGGGCAATTCCCTCCTGGTTGTCCTTTCAGGTCTCCCCGCCTTTCTCCTACGTTTGAACTGGCGTCCCAGAATAGCTGCTTCCTCGTGCTTTCGGCCTTGCTCAGTGTGTGCTCTCGTGCTCTGCCTTTTATCCCTATGGGGAAGGCAAAGGGCATTTAGGTGTAGTTATCGGCAATTGCCTGACTCTACCTGACCCTTGCAAAGGGGCTGGGGGTAGAGTTTCTAGATATCCTACGGGTAGGATGGGGAAAAGGTGTGATAAGAAATGGGATACCGCGTCTCACCCTTCAGGGTCCCACTTCCATTTCCTGAAGACCACACATCCAGGTGATCCTCCCGCACTGGTCCACCACCAGGAACTGGATCCAATAGCGATGGCCATGTCCTGGCCACCTGGATGACAGATCCCCGGGGACTAGCGAGTGAGACACCTTCAGGTTTCTCATACCGGTCTGAGATACCAAGAGTATCATGGAGTTGCTTTAGGAGGATAGAGTGGTTGACCGTGTCTAAGGCTGAAGAGAGGTCAAGGAGAATGAGAACAGTGGGAGAGTTAGAGTCGAGATTTGTGAGCAATTCTTCACAGGTGTTCAGGAGAGCAGTTTCCGTGCCTCTGGATGCTCGGAATCCAGATTGATGGTCATGTAAACCACTAACAAACTCAGTATGTTGGGTCAGTTGGGGGAACACCAACTTCTTCAGGAGTTTCCCAGTTGGCTGGACACGAGGGGTCGGCATAGGGATTTTTAGTAGAGGGGTACACAAGGGAGTGCTTGAGAGAAGATGGGAAAGAGCCAGAGGCAAGAGAGTGGTATCGAGAGAGCAGATATTGTCCTTGATAGTTCTGGAAGAACAGGGAGAGACATGTTTGGATGAGACCTTCATTAAGCAGACTTCTCTAGTGACCTCTTCCGATGTGACAGGAGAGAAGACAGAGAGTGTGTGGGGGAGTTTAAATTCAACTTAAAAGTCTGTATCTGTCCAAAACCTATGCTTGCCCTCACAACTAAAGCTGAACACTGTGTAGGGATGTCAGCGACAAATGAAATAATGTTCCAAATATAGTTCTGAACATCTTCCGGCTCAGGGCTTGCTTTCCAGCTACCCTTCCCAAGTTCAAGACAGTTCCACAACATCTTGGGGTTCCCTTCCACAAGAAAACCACACAGTTCTAAAGGAATCTTGGGGTTCCTTTCCTCAAGACAGCAACAACGTTCATAGGGTCTTAGGGTTTCCTTCCCCAAGACGTCAGCTTTTACAGCTTGCCAATTTATACATAGTTTAATTCTCTCAATATTAAAAAGCAATTCCAGGTGAACTTCACACTCCTGGTTTCTTGACAGCTCATACAGATTGCTTTCTTCTGCAGCACTTCAGCAATCTCTTACATAGATTTGGATTGGCTTTCAATGAAAGCGTATTCCAAACAGGGGCTCCCCTGCTCTTCCAGAACCATCAAGCGCCACATTGCTTCCCTTGATCTAGCCCTGGCCGATTTCTGTAATCACTTTTGCCACTTGAGCTTTCCCCTCTCTCCTCAAGCATCCTCTTGTGCATCCTCTCCTAAAGAAGTCTTCTGCCAACCCTTCCTGTCTGGCAAACTATCGCACAATCTCCATTACTTCCTTCCTGGGCAAACTCCTGGAAAAGCTGTCCATCTCCCAGCTAACCCTTTACACTGAATCTGTTGGTTGTCTCCATGACCGTCAATCTGGCTTCAGAGCAGCCAGAGGCATGGAACCTGCTCTTCTGAACACCTGTGAAGATCTGCTCTCTAACCTTGACTCCAGCTCTCTAGCTGTCCTCATTCTCCTTAACCTTTCACAACACACAGCCCCTGTGGAGGCTCGAGTTAGTCTGACAAGAGGCAGCCCCAGAGCGATATATGGAATTTTCAACCAACAGACAGTCAGGGGGAAGGGACAGAGTCAGTGCTTCCCAGGACTTTGGGAAACAAGGCAAAAGGCAGTAGAAACCAAGAGGCCACGGGGACCATCTTGCCTTTGTGTAGGCCTGGGTATCCAGAAATGGAGTATACTCAGAGCCACTGCCAAGTCAGCATGTAGCTGCCACCAGCCCATAGCCTCCTCTGTAGGCAGGCAACACACAGGTGCCCAGAAACACACATAAGGGGTACAAGGGTGTACCGCCACCCATGGGTGCCATAAGGGTATCACATGGGTGTTGTTCACCAAGAGTTAAAATGAAGAACTGCACTGCCAGAGGTCCAGGCTGGACCTCAATGGCAGAAAGCATAAGGACATCACACACAAAAGTAGTAGGACAAGGACTAGGAGGCCCTGTTCCTCCATAAGGCATTCCCAGCATCACAGTATACATCTGTGAAAAACTTAATCCGATTCTAGGATCTTTATTTCAGTATCAAATTATGTATACAAAGTTCGCTCCGTAGAGGGAAAAGGGCTAGTGCCCTTGTTTCATAATTACATTGGAATGTATAGATTGTCTTATTTATTTTAATATTTTTATACATTATTGTACATTAACTGATATTATCATGAACTGTTTTTAACAATTATTGTCTATTTTTAATGTATTTTATTGTTACTTTTAGGACGGATATCGAAATAAAGCTATATATAGAAACATACAAGAGTCCATTTTATACTTGTATATTATTGATGTATTTAATATATGTAACTTAATTATAATAATGTAACATACATAAGAGTTTGTAAAAATATGATTTTTGTAATACATTAAGAAGCAACGGCCCGCATTTCAGAATAGGCAATAAAGTACACATTTTAAAGTGCAAATGTTTATTTTATATGTATGTTATTTTGTAAGAAAAAACCTGGTTTTAATACATATTTACTTTTTTAAGGTTTTAATTGATGACTGCAGATGAATAGCTGCTTGGGTAAATTATCTTTTTTCATGTTGTGGCTTATGTCAGTTTTACTTTTTAAAATAGCACTACTTGAAAGAGAAGATGCTTTAAGTTGCTTTTTTGATGATGTTACAAGAGTTGGCATTACCAAATCACTTGTTTTTATTTTTTTATTTAGCTGAGATGTTTTCGTTTTTGAAATACAAGTAGTCCATTGAGATGGTACGGGTAGTAATGGACAATAACATTTTTGATTATATAATGACAGTTTGCACTTTTGAAATAGTAGTAGTGGTAGGGAATGTATGTGTGTTATTTATGGGAATGTGTGGAATTTCAAATGTTGGAATAATATGTTTAGTATTAGGAGATGTATCTTTTGTTTTTTTTGGTGTAACAGCACATTCCATTATTGAAACAGTGCAAGAACTGGTAATAGGCAATGCAGATTTTATTTCTATTTGAAAAGAAGTATGTACTGTTGAAACACAAGATAGACGGAGTGCATTAACTTTAATGTGTTGACTTTAGGTGTTTGGCATGTTGAATTTAATTGATGAGGTATGGTATGGGTAGCCTCAGTAGTAACATTGGGAATATATTGATAAGTATATTTTTATTTTCACTTCTTTTTAAAGGACTTGTGGATACTGAAGGAAAGACTTCAACCATGGGCTTTATTTCAAGTATGGTGGTCCGGAAATAAGGGTGTCAGTAGCAATTTATCAGCACCCTTTCCGGACCGCCAGACTATGAGAATGCCTGCAGAGGCTGGTGCTCCCAGCAAGTCTGCCCGACCCCTGCAGGCATGGCTTTCAAGGAAGCACCAGTGCTTCTGTGTCCCCTCTTCCCGCGTAGTCCTATAGGACTCCACGGGAATGGGGACTGTGAGAACCCTGAAGGTATCTCCCTAGCTAGTCCCCAGGGCTCTGTCATCCAGGTGGCCAGGACACGGCCATTGCTATTGGATCCAGTTCCTGGGGGTGGACCAGTGAGGGAGGATCAACTGGATGGAGGATCCTCAAGGAGTGGGACACTGATGGGTGATATGTGGTATCCCCCTTCTTTCAACACCTTTTCCCCATCCTATCACATAGGACACTCAAAACCCACTGCCCCCCCTTTCCAACACAAAACTTTTGCATGACACACCAGAGCCGTTTACCTGACATGTCCCAATACAAGGGTCAGGCAAAGTCAGGCAATCACACACACCTGACGGCCCATTCCCTTCCCCACAGGGATAAAAGGTGGAGCAAGAGAACACAGTACGAGCAAGGCAGACCGCACAATAAAACAGCTATCCAGGTTCAACAGTTCAAGAGGAGGAGAAAGGCGACGAATATCAAGAGGAAGACAAGGAGAAACGCGACCTTGCCCTTTCCGACGCAGACCCACAAAACATCCGCAGAGGGAATCGTAAGAACGTGGACAATAGCCCAAGTGTGCTGCAACAGATGTCAACCGTACACGGAGCGTGTCAATGCTGATAAGCAGGAGCGAGGGAAACTCCTGCTACCGTGGTACCGACCCTGACACCAGTTATGAGGAAAGCCAAGCAGTTCATCACAGCCGATGAGTCGAGAGGAAAGCCGATAAGATCCAGGCTGTGGTCAATGAAAGATTCAAAGTTGTAAGTAGAACTAAGTTCAAAGAATTGTAAAGGTGTTAAGGGGAGACCAGCTGCAGAGGGAACTGAGACCACGTGGGTGCTAACTCGAGAGACTCTGGTCAATCTCTGTTTGAATGGAAACTACAGGTGCCAGAAGGCCGTAGGAGAGCCGCCAAGATAGGTCAAAGTGGTCATACAGGAGGTCAAGCAAAATCCCCCTACAGTCGAAAGTCTTTGACCTAAGAACTGTGAGAAAGCAAGGGAAGTGAATCCCACAAACATTGAAAGCGAATGTAAAGGTGAAGTGAAGCAAATGTCAACCCGGAAGAGGGAAGCTGACGAGACGGGGCAAGTTCTAAAGTTCCAAGAAACAGTGTGTTGACAAAGGTGATCCCAGCCGATGGATGTCCACTGGAACTGTTTAAAAAGACATTAAGAATTGTAAGCAAAGGAAAAGCCATAGTGAACCCAAAGGAGGGAGGCTAAAAGTAAAGAAGGGTCAGTGCCCGGAAGAGGGGGGATCCAGAGGGTGAAGAATCCTCACCCAAAGCAAAACCAGGAAGCAAATGTTCTTATTGTTGAAGGAACTTTTGTTTTGTTGTTGAATAAGACAGGCCCTCGAAGGCAGACGCTTGCTGCCAGGTGGTCCGATTAGGTGTCCTCGTGCTGGCGGAGTAGGTTTCTGGACTTTTCTGGAATTAGGCGTCCTCCTTCCATCAGGGATTGGTCTTGGGAACTTACCTTCATCACCCTGAACTACCTGCTTACAGAAGATTACAACTACTGTTGGAGAAAGCATTTCATCCTCTTTTCTCAGGTACTGTGTTAGACTGTTATATCCTTGCATTACAGTGTTGTTTGCTCTTCCTTGGTGGTCTCTCCTATCTTGGATTGTTTTCTCTAGATTCCGTACTGGGACCTTTGGGTTCTTGGGGGGCCTTTTACACTGCCCAAATTGACCTATTCTTCTCGATCTCTACAGGTTGGTCCCATACGCAGAGAGCGGGGAGTGTACAGTATTCTTAGCAGAGGTACTGACCTGTTTTCTTCTATCCTTACAGCCGGAGAGTCTTGGGCGTGTCTCCTCTTCCGACTGCTAGATCTTTCTGTCTGTCTTATTTAACAGCAGAGAGGTACAACAGTAGGAAGAATTCTTCAGCTAATGCTTCTGCTTCCTGGATTCCATCCCTCACCACGTGGTACGTTTCCCGTGGAGTGGGTTGTGACACAGACACAAGTGATCACAGTTCAAGGATGTTTATTAAATTGCGAGATAAACGCCTAATCTGAACCTAAATCTAAGATGGGAGCAAGCTACGACCATCAAATAATAATACAGTCCTAGTAGAGTGTAGTCACAAAAAAAGGGCATATACTGAAAATAAATATTGCCAATCCTTACCGCTATGCTACAAAATAGTGTGTAATAATATTCATATGAAAAGAAAGAGTGTTCACAAAATGATAAGTCAGGATGTTAAGGCTGGGGTCTCCCTCCCCCACGTTTTTAGCACAGGACAAGGAGGGACTCTTGAGCACAGCACACTCCTGGGCTTCTCCGGCATGAGCTTACAGTTCCTTTTCTCAATAGGAGGGCCATCTGTGCCCAAGTCCCTTTTATTCAAAGTCTCTTGCTTCAGAGGGCCTGATGTATCATAAACAACAAAAACAAAAGTTCCTTCTGGTAATCTTCACGTCGTGTGATTACTCTTCACCCTTGTATCCCCCTCAGCGGGGCTCTGATCCTTCTCTCAACGTAAGCCTCCCTCAGTCAGGCTCAGACCAACAAGTCACTGTGGACATCCCTCAGTCGGGTGCACACTAGTCGTCTAAATGTTCACGGGGGTGTTGCTATCCACCCCAATTCACAGGCATCCCTCAGTTGGGTTCATGTTTGCCAAAATATCACAGTTCATTAGCTTTTCAATCAAAATATCATCATCTTGTAATATTCAGAAGTCTCAATGTCTTTTAAACAGCCCTTCCGGTTTATCTTCTACATTTTCCTTAGATCCCCCTCATCTGGGCCAGAGCTTCCTTCACCTGCCTCCCAAAACACTTGCCAATTCAAACAGAGACTTCCAAAGGGCGGTCACGTCTCGCTGGGTCACTCGGTTATTCCACTGCATGTGCGTGCCTCACACTATCACAGTTTATACAGTGTTCCCCTCAGCCGGGCGTAAATGCCAGTTTCACAATTCCCTCAGTAACACTGTTCACTTCACTTCCACAACATGTCAAAGACTTTCGATGGTAAAAGGGGTTTAGCTTGACCCTCGTATGACCACTTTGACACCACACGCCGGCCTCCCCTAGGGCCTCTTGGTACTTGTAGTTTCCGTAATATTCATTCAATACATTCTCTTTGTTCAGGAGATGGGTACCAGCTTTGAATGAGCACCCACATGGCATCAGACCACTCTATTTCTTGTACCAATTTCACTCACAAAAGACCTCTGTCTATTATCTTCTTTCTTCATATACAATGTTGCTACTGCAACCTTGAGCCTAACACAGTCTGGTCCACTTATCAGTTTTTTCCGACTCACCGGCTGTGCTGAACTCGTTGACATTTCTTTTGCTGCTGGAGTCAATGACGGTACCACGATGGCAACCGCTTCTCCCCGCCCTGGCTATCAGTGCAGGAGGGCCCCACGTACCTTGGACATCCGTCACACCATTCACCAACTGCAATTCCCGGTGTTATGTTTTCTTTCTCAGAGGTTTTGCCGGTATTTGTGGAAAAGGGCAAGGGCAATTCCCTCCTGGTTGTCCTTTCAGGTCTCCCCGCCTTTCTCCTACGTTTGAACTGGCGTCCCAGAATAGCTGCTTCCTCGTGCTTTCGGCCTTGCTCAGTGTGTGCTCTCGTGCTCTGCCTTTTATCCCTATGGGGAAGGCAAAGGGCATTTAGGTGTAGTTATCGGCAATTGCCTGACTCTACCTGACCCTTGCAAAGGGGCTGGGGGTAGATTTTCTAGATATCCTACGGGTAGGATGGGGAAAAGGTGTGATAAGAAATGGGATACCGCGTCTCACCCTTCAGGGTCCCACTTCCATTTCCTGAAGACCACACATCCAGGTGATCCTCCCGCACTGGTCCACCACCAGGAACTGGATCCAATAGCGATGGCCATGTCCTGGCCACCTGGATGACAGATCCCCGGGGACTAGCGAGTGAGACACCTTCAGGTTTCTCATACCGGTCTGAGATACCAAGAGTATCATGGAGTTGCTTTAGGAGGATAGAGTGGTTGACCGTGTCTAAGGCTGAAGAGAGGTCAAGGAGAATGAGAACAGTGGGAGAGTTAGAGTCGAGATTTGTGAGCAATTCTTCACAGGTGTTCAGGAGAGCAGTTTCCGTGCCTATGGATGCTCGGAATCCAGATTGATGGTCATGTAAACCACTAACAAACTCAGTATGTTGGGTCAGTTGGGGGAAGACCAACTTCTTCAGGAGATTCCCAGTTGGCTGGACACGAGGGGTTGGCAGAGGGCTTTTTTAGTAGAGGGGTACACAAGGGAGTGCTTGAGAGAAAATGGGAAAGAGCCAGAGGCAAGAGAGTGGTATCGAGGGAGCAGATATTGTCCTTGATAGTTCTGGAAGAACAGGGAGAGACATGTTTGGATGAGACCTTCATTAAGCAGACTTCTCTAGTGACCTCTTCCGATGTGACAGGAGAGAAGACAGAGAGTGCGTGGGGGAGTTTAAATTCAACTTAAAAGTCTGTATCTGTCCAAAACCTATGCTTGCCCTCACAACTAAAGCTGAACACTGTGTAGGGATGTCAGCGACAAATGAAATAATGTTCCAAATATAGTTCTGAACATCTTCCGGCTCAGGGCTTGCTTTCCAGCTACCCTTCCCAAGTTCAAGACAGTTCCACAACATCTTGGGGTTCCCTTCCACAAGAAAACCACACAGTTCCAAAGGAATCTTGGGGCTCCTTTCCTCAAGACAGCAACAACGTTCATAGGGTCTTAGGGTTTCCTTCCCCAAGACGTCAGCTTTTACAGCTTGCCAATTTATACATAGTTTAATTCTCTCAATATTAAAAAGCAATTCCAGGTGAACTTCACACTCCTGGTTTCTTGACAGCTCATACAGATTGCTTTCTTCTGCAGCACTTCAGCAATCTCTTACATAGATTTGGATTGGCTTTCAATGAAAGCTTATTCCAAACAGGGGCTCCCCTGCTCTTCCAGAACCATCAAGCGCCACATTGCTTCCCTTGATCTAGCCCTGGCCGATTTCTGCAATCACTTTTGCCACTTGAGCTTTCCCCTCTCTCCTCAAGCATCCTCTTGTGCATCCTCTCCTAAAGAAGTCTTCTGCCAACCCTTCCTGTCTGGCAAACTATCGCACAATCTCCATTACTTCCTTCCTGGGCAAACTCCTGGAAAAGCTGTCCATGTCCCAGCTAACCCTTTACACTGAATCTGTTGGTTGTCTCCATGACCGTCAATCTGGCTTCAGAGCAGCCAGAGGCATGGAACCTGCTCTTCTGAACACCTGTGAAGATCTGCTCTCTAACCTTGACTCCAGCTCTCTAGCTGTCCTCATTCTCCTTAACCTTTCACAACACACAGCCCCTGTGGAGGCTCGAGTTAGTCTGACAAGAGGCAGCCCCAGAGCGATATATGGAATTTTCAACCAACAGACAGTCAGGGGGAAGGGACAGAGTCAGTGCTTCCCAGGACTTTGGGAAACAAGGCAAAAGGCAGTAGAAACCAAGAGGCCACGGGGACCATCTTGCCTTTGTGTAGGCCTGGGTATCCAGAAGTGGAGTATACTCAGAGCCACTGCCAAGTCAACATGTAGCTGCCACCAGCCCATAGCCTCCTCTGTAGGCAGGCAACACACAGGTGCCCAGAAACACACATAAGGGGTACAAGGGTGTACCGCCACCATGGGTGCCATAACGGTATCACATGGGTGTTGTTCACCAAGAGTTAAAATGAAGAACTGCACTGCCAGAGGTCCAGGCTGGACCTCAATGGCAGAAAGCATAAGGACATCACACACAAAAGTAGTAGGACAAGGACTAGGAGGCCCTGTTCCTCCATAAGGCATTCCCAGCATCACAGTATACATCTGTGAAAAACTTAATCCGATTCTAGGATCTTTATTTCAGTATCAAATTATGTATACAAAGCTCGCTCCGTAGAGGGAAAAGGGCTAGTGCCCTTGTTTCATAATCACATTGGAATGTATAGATTGTCTTATTTATTTTAATATTTTTATACATTATTGTACATTAACTGATATTATCATGAACTGTTTTTAACAATTATTGTCTATTTTTAATGTATTTTATTGTTACTTTTAGGACGGATATCGAAATAAAGCTATATATAGAAACATACAAGAGTCCATTTTATACTTGTATATTATTGATGTATTTAATATATGTAACTTAATTATAATAATGTAACATACATAAGAGTTTGTAAAAATATGATTTTTGTAATACATTAAGAAGCAACGGCCCGCATTTCAGAATAGGCAATAAAGTACACATTTTAAAGTGCAAATGTTTATTTTATATGTATGTTATTTTGTAAGAAAAAACCTGGTTTTAATACATATTTACTTTTTTAAGGTTTTAATTGATGACTGCAGATGAATAGCTGCTTGGGTAAATTATCTTTTTTCATGTTGTGGCTTATGTCAGTTTTACTTTTTAAAATAGCACTACTTGAAAGAGAAGATGCTTTAAGTTGCTTTTTTGATGATGTTACAAGAGTTGGCATTACCAAATCACTTGTTTTTATTTTTTTATTTAGCTGAGATGTTTTCGTTTTTGAAATACAAGTAGTCCATTGAGATGGTACGGGTAGTAATGGACAATAACATTTTTGATTATATAATGACAGTTTGCACTTTTGAAATAGTAGTAGTGGTAGGGAATGTATGTGTGTTATTTATGGGAATGTGTGGAATTTCAAATGTTGGAATAATATGTTTAGTATTAGGAGATGTATCTTTTGTTTTTTTTGGTGTAACAGCACATTCCATTATTAAAACAGTGCAAGAACTGGTAATAGGCAATGCAGATTTTATTTCTATTTGAAAAGAAGTATGTACTGTTGAAACACAAGATAGACGGAGTCCATTAACTTTAATGTGTTGACTTTAGGTGTTTGGCATGTTGAATTTAATTGATGAGGTGTGGTATGGGTAGCCTCAGTAGTAACATTGGGAATATATTGATAAGTATATTTTTATTTTCACTTCTTTTTAAAGGACTTGTGGATACTGAAGGAAAGACTTCAACCATGGGCTTTATTTCAAGTATGGTGGTCCGGAAATAAGGGTGTCAGTAGCAATTTATCAGCACCCTTTCCGGACCGCCAGACTATGAGAATGCCTGCAGAGGCTGGTGCTCCCAGCAAGTCTGCCCGACCCCTGCAGGCATGGCTTTCAAGGAAGCACCAGTGCTTCTGTGTCCCCTCTTCCCGCGTAGTCCTATAGGACTCCACGGGAATGGGGACTGTGAGAACCCTGAAGGTATCTCCCTAGCTAGTCCCCAGGGCTCTGTCATCCAGGTGGCCAGGACACGGCCATTGCTATTGGATCCAGTTCCTGGGGGTGGACCAGTGAAGGAGGATCAACTGGATGGAGGATCCTCAAGGAGTGGGACACTGATGGGTGATATGTGGTATCCCCCTTCTTTCAACACCTTTTCCCCATCCTATCACATAGGACACTCAAAACCCACTGCCCCCCCTTTCCAACACAAAACTTTTGCATGACACACCAGAGCCGTTTACCTGACATGTCCCAATACAAGGGTCAGGCAAAGTCAGGCAATCACACACACCTGACGGCCCATTCCCTTCCCCACAGGGATAAAAGGTGGAGCAAGAGAACACAGTACGAGCAAGGCAGACCGCACAATAAAACAGCTATCCAGGTTCAACAGTTCAAGAGGAGGAGAAAGGCGACGAATATCAAGAGGAAGACAAGGAGAAACGCGACCTTGCCCTTTCCGACGCAGACCCACAAAACATCCGCAGAGGGAATCGTAAGAACGTGGACAATAGCCCAAGTGTGCTGCAACAGATGTCAACCGTACACGGAGCGTGTCAATGCTGATAAGCAGGAGCGAGGGAAACTCCTGCTACCGTGGTACCGACCCTGACACCAGTTATGAGGAAAGCCAAGCAGTTCATCACAGCCGATGAGTCGAGAGGAAAGCCGATAAGATCCAGGCTGTGGTCAATGAAAGATTCAAAGTTGTAAGTAGAACTAAGTTCAAAGAATTGTAAAGGTGTTAAGGGGAGACCAGCTGCAGAGGGAACTGAGACCACGTGGGTGCTAACTCGAGAGACTCTGGTCAATCTCTGTTTGAATGGAAACTACAGGTGCCAGAAGGCCGTAGGAGAGCCGCCAAGATAGGTCAAAGTGGTCATACAGGAGGTCAAGCAAAATCCCCCTACAGTCGAAAGTCTTTGACCTAAGAACTGTGAGAAAGCAAGGGAAGTGAATCCCACAAACATTGAAAGCGAATGTAAAGGTGAAGTGAAGCAAATGTCAACCCGGAAGAGGGAAGCTGACGAGACGGGGCAAGTTCTAAAGTTCCAAGAAACAGTGTGTTGACAAAGGTGATCCCAGCCGATGGATGTCCACTGGAACTGTTTAAAAAGACATTAAGAATTGTAAGCAAAGGAAAAGCCATAGTGAACCCAAAGGAGGGAGGCTAAAAGTAAAGAAGGGTCAGTGCCCGGAAGAGGGGGGATCCAGAGGGTGAAGAATCCTCACCCAAAGCAAAACCAGGAAGCAAATGTTCTTATTGTTGAAGGAACTTTTGTTTTGTTGTTGAATAAGACAGGCCCTCGAAGGCAAGGGACTTTCAAGAGAAACGAGACTTGGCCATTGACGGTCCTGATAGCTGCCAGTGTAACTGTCGACTCGTGCTTGGAAAGCTCGAGTGTGTACTGTCCTCCAAGATCCCATCTTACCACGCGCTCAAAACGTGGGGAAGGGAGATCCAAGATACTGCATCCTGGCCTATTCTTTGTGAACACTTCTTTCTTTTCTTGAAAACCATCCCACACTCTTTTTTGTATCAGTTGTAGAGATTGGCAATAGGTTTCGTAGTATAGGCCCTTTTTATTTTTGACACAACACCACAAGGACTGCCTTATTTTCATTTTATGGTCGACGCTTGCTCCTATCTTAGATTTAGGTTTAGATTAGGCATTTTTCCAACCTGCATACAGTTTAATAAACATCCTTGAACTGTGATCACTTGTGTCTCTCTTTACTGTTGCCGCCATGAGTTCCTTACAGGACTAACAGTTTCCGCTGCCTGACATCCTCGCCTGTCCACCTGGAATATTCCGGTGATGCAGGGATATCAGGTGGCGGAAACAGTGTTATGAGGTTGGCAGCAACCCGTTGGTAGCACCGGGAGGTTACCGCCGACCTCGTATTGAGGGCCCATGTGTTTTGTATTGGATTTGTACATTTTTTATTTTTTTTTGTCAAGATCTGCTTGTCGCTGCATTTTCATTGCCTTCTTTATTTCTGTCAGCACCAGGACTACAGACGCTTGCTGCCAGGTGGTCCGATTAGGTGTCCTAGTGCTGGCGGAGTAGGTTTCTGGACTTTTCTGGAATTAGGCGTCCTCCTTCCATCAGGGATTGGTCTTGGGAACTTACCTTCATCACCCTGAACTACCTGCTTACAGAAGATTACAACTACTGTTGGAGAAAGCATTTCATCCTCTTTTCTCAGGTACTGGGTTAGACTGTTATATCCTTGCATTACAGTGTTGTTTGCTCTTCCTTGGTGGTCTCTCCTATCTTGGATTGTTTTCTCTAGATTCCGTACTGGGACCTTTGGGTTCTTGGGGGCCTTTTACACTGCCCAAATTGACCTATTCTTCTGGATCTCTACAGGTTGGTCCCATACGCAGAGAGCGGGGAGTGTACAGTATTCTTAGCAGAGGTACTGACCTGTTTTCTTCTATCCTTACAGCCGGAGAGTCTTGGGCGTGTCTCCTCTTCCGACTGCTAGATCTTTCTGTCTGTCTTATTTAACAGCAGAGAGGTACAACAGTAGGAAGAATTCTTCAGCTAATGTTTCTGCTTCCTGGATTCCATCCCTCACCACGTGGTACGTTTCCCGTGGAGTGGGTTGTGACACAGACACAAGTGATCACAGTTCAAGGATGTTTATTAAATTGCGAGATAAACGCCTAATCTAAACCTAAATCTAAGATGGGAGCAAGCTACGACCATCAAATAATAATACAGTCCTAGTAGAGTGTAGTCACAAAAAAAGGGCATATACTGAAAATAAATATTGCCAATCCTTACCGCTATGCTACAAAATAGTGTGGAATAATGTTCATATGAAAAGAAAGAGTGTTCACAAAATGATAAGTCAGGATGTTAAGGCCGGGGTCTCCCTCCCCCACGTTTTTAGCACAGGACAAGGAGGGACTCTTGAGCACAGCACACTCCTGGGCTTCTCCGGCATGAGCTTACAGTTCCTTTTCTCAATAGGAGGGCCATCTGTGCCCAAGTCCCTTTTATTCAAAGTCTCTTGCTTCAGAGGGCCTGATGTATCATAAACAACAAAAACAAAAGTTCCTTCTGGTAATCTTCACGTCGTGTGATTAATCTTCACCCTTGTATCCCCCTCAGCGGGGCTCTGATCCTTCTCTCAACGTAAGCCTCCCTCAGTCAGGCTCAGACCAACAAGTCACTGTGGACATCCCTCAGTCGGGTGCACACTAGTCGTCTAAATGTTCACGGGGGTGTTGCTATCCACCCCAATTCACAGGCATCCCTCAGTTGGGTTCATGTTTGCCAAAATATCACAGTTCATTAGCTTTTCAATCAAAATATCATCATCTTGTAATATTCAGAAGTCTCAATGTCTTTTAAACAGCCCTTCCGGTTTATCTTCTACATTTTCCTTAGATCCCCCTCATCTGGGCCAGAGCTTCCTTCACCTGCCTCCCAAAACACTTGCCAATTCAAACAGAGACTTCCAAAGGGCGGTCACGTCTCGCTGGGTCACTCGGTTATTCCACTGCATGTGCGTGCCTCACACTATCACAGTTTATACAGTGTTCCCCTCAGCCGGGCGTAAATGCCAGTTTCACAATTCCCTTAGTAACACTGTTCACTTCACTTCCACAACATGTCAAAGACTTTCGATGGTAAAAGGGGTTTAGCTTGACCCTCGTATGACCACTTTGACACCACACGCCGGCCTCCCCTAGGGCCTCTTGGTACTTGTAGTTTCCGTAATATTCATTCAATACATTCTCTTTGTTCAGGAGATGGGTACCAGCTTTGAATGAGCACCCACATGGTATCAGACCACTCTATTTCTTGTACCAATTTCACTCACAAAAGACCTCTGTCTATTATCTTCTTTCTTCATATACAATGTTGCTACTGCAACCTTGAGCCTAACACAGTCTGGTCCACTTATCAGTTTTTTCCGACTCACCGGCTGTGCTGAACTCGCTGACATTTCTTTTGCTGCTGGAGTCAATGACGGTACCCACGATGGCAACCGCTTCTCCCCGCCCTGGCTATCAGTGCAGGAGGGCCCCACGTACCTTGGACATCCGTCACACCATTCACCAACTGCAATTCCCGGTGTTATGTTTTCTTTCTCAGAGGTTTTGCCGGTATTTGTGGAAAAGGGCAAGGGCAATTCCCTCCTGGTTGTCCTTTCAGGTCTCCCCGCCTTTCTCCTACGTTTGAACTGGCGTCCCAGAATAGCTGCTTCCTCGTGCTTTCGGCCTTGCTCAGTGTGTGCTCTCGTGCTCTGCCTTTTATCCCTATGGGGAAGGCAAAGGGCATTTAGGTGTAGTTATCGGCAATTGCCTGACTCTACCTGACCCTTGCAAAGGGGCTGGGGGTAGATTTTCTAGATATCCTACGGGTAGGATGGGGAAAAGGTGTGATAAGAAATGGGATACCGCGTCTCACCCTTCAGGGTCCCACTTCCATTTCCTGAAGACCACACATCCAGGTGATCCTCCCGCACTGGTCCACCACCAGGAACTGGATCCAATAGCGATGGCCATGTCCTGGCCACCTGGATGACAGATCCCCGGGGACTAGCGAGTGAGACACCTTCAGGTTTCTCATACCGGTCTGAGATACCAAGAGTATCATGGAGTTGCTTTAGGAGGATAGAGTGGTTGACCGTGTCTAAGGCTGAAGAGAGGTCAAGGAGAATGAGAACAGTGGGAGAGTTAGAGTCGAGATTTGTGAGCAATTCTTCACAGGTGTTCAGGAGAGCAGTTTCCGTGCCTCTGGATGCTCGGAATCCAGATTGATGGTCATGTAAACCACTAACAAACTCAGTATGTTGGGTCAGTTGGGGGAAGACCAACTTCTTCAGGAGATTCCCAGTTGGCTGGACACGAGGGGTCGGCAGAGGGCTTTTTTAGTAGAGGGGTACACAAGGGAGTGCTTGAGAGAAGATGGGAAAGAGCCAGAGGCAAGAGAGTGGTATCGAGGGAGCAGATATTGTCCTTGATAGTTCTGGAAGAACAGGGAGAGACATGTTTGGATGAGACCTTCATTAAGCAGACTTCTCTAGTGACCTCTTCCGATGTGACAGGAGAGAAGACAGAGAGTGCGTGGGGGAGTTTAAATTCAACTTAAAAGTCTGTATCTGTCCAAAACCTATGCTTGCCCTCACAACTAAAGCTGAACACTGTGTAGGGATGTCAGCGACAAATGAAATAATGTTCCAAATATAGTTCTGAACATCTTCCGGCTCAGGGCTTGCTTTCCAGCTACCCTTCCCAAGTTCAAGACAGTTCCACAACATCTTGGGGTTCCCTTCCACAAGAAAACCACACAGTTCCAAAGGAATCTTGGGGTTCCTTTCCTCAAGACAGCCACAACGTTCATAGGGTCTTAGGTTTTCCTTCCCCAAGACGTCAGCTTTTACAGCTTGCCAATTTATACATAGTTTAATTCTCTCAATATTAAAAAGCAATTCCAGGTGAACTTCACACTCCTGGTTTCTTGACAGCTCATACAGATTGCTTTCTTCTGCAGCACTTCAGCAATCTCTTACATAGATTTGGATTGGCTTTCAATGAAAGCTTATTCCAAACAGGGGCTCCCCTGCTCTTCCCGAACCATCAAGCGCCACATTGCTTCCCTTGATCTAGCCCTAGCCGATTTCTGTAATCACTTTTGCCACTTGAGCTTTCCCCTCTCTCCTCAAGCATCCTCTTGTGCATCCTCTCCTAAAGAAGTCTTCTGCCAACCCTTCCTGTCTGGCAAACTATCGCACAATCTCCATTACTTCCTTCCTGGGCAAACTCCTGGAAAAGCTGTCCATCTCCCAGCTAACCCTTTACACTGAATCTGTTGGTTGTCTCCATGACCGTCAATCTGGCTTCAGAGCAGCCAGAGGCATGGAACCTGCTCTTCTGAACACCTGTGAAGATCTGCTCTCTAACCTTGACTCCAGTTCTCTAGCTGTCCTCATTCTCCTTAACCTTTCACAACACACAGCCCCTGTGGAGGCTCGAGTTAGTCTGACAAGAGGCAGCCCCAGAGCGATATATGGAATTTTCAACCAACAGACAGTCAGGGGGAAGGGACAGAGTCAGTGCTTCCCAGGACTTTGGGAAACAAGGCAAAAGGCAGTAGAAACCAAGAGGCCACGGGGACCATCTTGCCTTTGTGTAGGCCTGGGTATCCAGAAATGGAGTATACTCAGAGCCACTGCCAAGTCAGCATGTAGCTGCCACAGCCCATAGCCTCCTCTGTAGGCAGGCAACACACAGGTGCCCAGAAACACACATAAGGGGTACATGGGTGTACCGCCACCCATGGGTGCCATAAGGGTATCACATGGGTGTTGTTCACCAAGAGTTAAAATGAAGGACTGCACTGCCAGAGGTCCAGGCTGGACCTCAATGGCAGAAAGCATAAGGACATCACACACAAAAGTAGTAGGACAAGGACTAGGAGGCCCTGTTCCTCCATAAGGCATTCCCAGCATCACAGTATACATCTGTGAAAAACTTAATCCGATTCTAGGATCTTTATTTCAGTATCAAATTATGTATACAAAGCTCGCTCCGTAGAGGGAAAAGGGCTAGTGCCCTTGTTTCATAATCACATTGGAATGTATAGATTGTCTTATTTATTTTAATATTTTTATACATTATTGTACATTAACTGATATTATCATGAACTGTTTTTAACAATTATTGTCTATTTTTAATGTATTTTATTGTTACTTTTAGGACGGATATCGAAATAAAGCTATATATAGAAACATACAAGAGTCCATTTTATACTTGTATATTATTGATGTATTTAATATATGTAACTTAATTATAATAATGTAACATACATAAGAGTTTGTAAAAATATGATTTTTGTAATACATTAAGAAGCAACGGCCCGCATTTCAGAATAGGCAATAAAGTACACATTTTAAAGTGCAAATGTTTATTTTATATGTATGTTATTTTGTAAGAAAAAACCTGGTTTTAATACATATTTACTTTTTTAAGGTTTTAATTGATGACTGCAGATGAATAGCTGCTTGGGTAAATTATCTTTTTTCATGTTGTGGCTTATGTCAGTTTTACTTTTTAAAATAGCACTACTTGAAAGAGGAGATGCTTTAAGTTGCTTTTTTGATGATGTTACAAGAGTTGGCATTACCAAATCACTTGTTTTTATTTTTTTATTTAGCTGAGATGTTTTCGTTTTTGAAATACAAGTAGTCCATTGAGATGGTACGGGTAGTAATGGACAATAACATTTTTGATTATATAATGACAGTTTGCACTTTTGAAATAGTAGTAGTGGTAGGGAATGTATGTGTGTTATTTATGGGAATGTGTGGAATTTCAAATGTTGGAATAATATGTTTAGTATTAGGAGATGTATCTTTTGTTTTTTTTGGTGTAACAGCACATTCCATTATTAAAACAGTGCAAGAACTGGTAATAGGCAATGCAGATTTTATTTCTATTTGAAAAGAAGTATGTACTGTTGAAACACAAGATAGACGGAGTGCATTAACTTTAATGTGTTGACTTTAGGTGTTTGGCATGTTGAATTTAATTGATGAGGTGTGGTATGGGTAGCCTCAGTAGTAACATTGGGAATATATTGATAAGTATATTTTTATTTTCACTTCTTTTTAAAGGACTTGTGGATACTGAAGGAAAGACTTCAACCATGGGCTTTATTTCAAGTATGGTGGTCCGGAAATAAGGGTGTCAGTAGCAATTTATCAGCACCCTTTCCGGACCGCCAGACTATGAGAATGCCTGCAGAGGCTGGTGCTCCCAGCAAGTCTGCCCGACCCCTGCAGGCATGGCTTTCAAGGAAGCACCAGTGCTTCTGTGTCCCCTCTTCCCGCGTAGTCCTATAGGACTCCACGGGAATGGGGACTGTGAGAACCCTGAAGGTATCTCCCTAGCTAGTCCCCAGGGCTCTGTCATCCAGGTGGCCAGGACACGGCCATTGCTATTGGATCCAGTTCCTGGGGGTGGACCAGTGAGGGAGGATCAACTGGATGGAGGATCCTCAAGGAGTGGGACACTGATGGGTGATATGTGGTATCCCCCTTCTTTCAACACCTTTTCCCCATCCTATCACATAGGACACTCAAAACCCACTGCCCCCCCTTTCCAACACAAAACTTTTGCATGACACACCAGAGCCGTTTACCTGACATGTCCCAATACAAGGGTCAGGCAAAGTCAGGCAATCACACACACCTGACGGCCCATTCCCTTCCCCACAGGGATAAAAGGTGGAGCAAGAGAACACAGTACGAGCAAGGCAGACCGCACAATAAGACAGCTATCCAGGTTCAACAGTTCAAGAGGAGGAGAAAGGCGACGAATATCAAGAGGAAGACAAGGAGAAACGCGACCTTGCCCTTTCCGACGCAGACCCACAAAACATCCGCAGAGGGAATCGTAAGAACGTGGACAATAGCCCAAGTGTGCTGCAACAGATGTCAACCGTACACGGAGCGTGTCAATGCTGATAAGCAGGAGCGAGGGAAACTCCTGCTACCGTGGTACCGACCCTGACACCAGTTATGAGGAAAGCCAAGCAGTTCATCACAGCCGATGAGTCGAGAGGAAAGCCGATAAGATCCAGGCTGTGGTCAATGAAAGATTCAAAGTTGTAAGTAGAACTAAGTTCAAAGAATTGTAAAGGTGTTAAGGGGAGACCAGCTGCAGAGGGAACTGAGACCACGTGGGTGCTAACTCGAGAGACTCTGGTCAATCTCTGTTTGAATGGAAACTACAGGTGCCAGAAGGCCGTAGGAGAGCCGCCAAGATAGGTCAAAGTGGTCATACAGGAGGTCAAGCAAAATCCCCCTACAGTCGAAAGTCTTTGACCTAAGAACTGTGAGAAAGCAAGGGAAGTGAATCCCACAAACATTGAAAGCGAATGTAAAGGTGAAGTGAAGCAAATGTCAACCCGGAAGAGGGAAGCTGACGAGACGGGGCAAGTTCTAAAGTTCCAAGAAACAGTGTGTTGACAAAGGTGATCCCAGCCGATGGATGTCCACTGAAACTGTTTAAAAAGACATTAAGAATTGTAAGCAAAGGAAAAGCCATAGTGAACCCAAAGGAGGGAGGCTAAAAGTAAAGAAGGGTCAGTGCCCGGAAGAGGGGGGATCCAGAGGGTGAAGAATCCTCACCCAAAGCAAAACCAGGAAGCAAATGTTCTTATTGTTGAAGGAACTTTTGTTTTGTTGTTGAATAAGACAGGCCCTCGAAGGCAAGGGACTTTCAAGAGAAACGAGACTTGGCCATTGACGGTCCTGATAGCTGCCAGTGTAACTGTCGACTCGTGCTTGGAAAGCTCGAGTGTGTACTGTGCTCCAAGATCCCATCTTACCACGCGCTCAAAACGTGGGGAAGGGAGATCCAAGATACTGCATCCTGGCCTATTCTTTGTGAAGACTTCTTTCTTTTCTTGAAAACCATCCCACACTCTTTTTTGTATCAGTTGTAGAGATTGGCAATAGGTTTCGTAGTATAGGCCCTTTTTATTTTTGACACAACACCACAAGGACTGCCTTATTTTCATTTTATGGTTGACGCTTGCTCCTATCTTAGATTTATGTTTAGATTAGGCATTTTTCCAACCTGCATACAGTTTAATAAACATCCTTGAACTGTGATCACTTGTGTCTCTCTTTACTGTTGCCGCCATGAGTTCCTTACAGGACTAACAGTTTCCGCTGCCTGACATCCTCGCCTGTCCACCTGGAATATTCCGGTGATGCAGGGATATCAGGTGGCGGAAACAGTGTTATGAGGTTGGCAGCAACCCGTTGGTAGCACCGGCAGGTTACCGCCGACCTCGTATTGAGGGCCCATGTTTTTTGTATTGGATTTGTACATTTTTTATTTTTTTTTGTCAAGATCTGCTTGTCGCTGCATTTTCATTGCCTTCTGTATTTCTGTCAGCACCAGGACTACAGACGCTTGCTGCCAGGTGGTCCGATTAGGTGTCCTCGTGCTGGTGGAGTAGGTTTCTGGACTTTTCTGGAATTAGGCGTCCTCCGTTCCATCAGGGATTGGTCTTGGGAACTTACCTTCATCACCCTGAACTACCTGCTTACAGAAGATTACAACTACTGTTGGAGAAAGCATTTCATCCTCTTTTCTCAGGTACTGTGTTAGACTGTTATATCCTTGCATTACAGTGTTGTTTGCTCTTCCTTGGTGGTCTCTCCTATCTTGGATTGTTTTCTCTAGATTCCGTACTGGGACCTTTGGGTTCTTGGGGGGCCTTTTACACTGCCCAAATTGACCTATTCTTCTGGATCTCTACAGGTTGGTCCCATACGCAGAGAGCGGGGAGTGTACAGTATTCTTAGCAGAGGTACTGACCTGTTTTCTTCTATCCTTACAGCCGGAGAGTCTTGGGCGTGTCTCCTCTTCCGACTGCTAGATCTTTCTGTCTGTCTTATTTAACAGCAGAGAGGTACAACAGTAGGAAGAATTCTTCAGCTAATGCTTCTGCTTCCTGGATTCCATCCCTCACCAGGTGGTACGTTTCCCGTGGAGTGGGTTGTGACACAGACACAAGTGATCACAGTTCAAGGATGTTTATTAAATTGCGAGATAAACGCCTAATCTAAACCTAAATCTAAGATGGGAGCAAGCTACGACCATCAAATAATAATACAGTCCTAGTAGAGTGTAGTCACAAAAAAAGGGCATATACTGAAAATAAATATTGCCAATCCTTACCGCTATGCTACAAAATAGTGTGGAATAATGTTCATATGAAAAGAAAGAGTGTTCACAAAATGATAAGTCAGGATGTTAAGGCCGGGGTCTCCCTCCCCCACGTTTTTAGCACAGGACAAGGAGGGACTCTTGAGCACAGCACACTCCTGGGCTTCTCCGGCATGAGCTTACAGTTCCTTTTCTCAATAGGAGGGCCATCTGTGCCCAAGTCCCTTTTATTCAAAGTCTCTTGCTTCAGAGGGCCTGATGTATCATAAACAACAAAAACAAAAGTTCCTTCTGGTAATCTTCACGTCGTGTGATTACTCTTCACCCTTGTATCCCCCTCAGCGGGGCTCTGATCCTTCTCTCAACGTAAGCCTCCCCCAGTCAGGCTCAGACCAACAAGTCACTGTGGACATCCCTCAGTCGGGTGCACACTAGTCGTCTAAATGTTCACGGGGGTGTTGCTATCCACCCCAATTCACAGGCATCCCTCAGTTGGGTTCATGTTTGCCAAAATATCACAGTTCATTAGCTTTTCAATCAAAATATCATCATCTTGTAATATTCAGAAGTCTCAATGTCTTTTAAACAGCCCTTCCGGTTTATCTTCTACATTTTCCTTAGATCCCCCTCATCTGGGCCAGAGCTTCCTTCACCTGCCTCCCAAAACACTTGCCAATTCAAACAGAGACTTCCAAAGGGCGGTCACGTCTCGCTGGGTCACTCGGTTATTCCACTGCATGTGCGTGCCTCACACTATCACAGTTTATACAGTGTTCCCCTCAGCCGGGCGTAAATGCCAGTTTCACAATTCCCTCAGTAACACTGTTCACTTCACTTCCACAACATGTCAAAGACTTTCGATGGTAAAAGGGGTTTAGCTTGACCCTCGTATGACCACTTTGACACCACACGCCGGCCTCCCCTAGGGCCTCTTGGTACTTGTAGCTTCCGTAATATTCATTCAATACATTCTCTTTGTTCAGGAGATGGGTACCAGCTTTGAATGAGCACCCACATGGCATCAGACCACTCTATTTCTTGTACCAATTTCACTCACAAAAGACCTATGTCTATTATCTTCTTTCTTCATATACAATGTTGCTACTGCAACCTTGAGCCTAACACAGTCTGGTCCACTTATCAGTTTTTTCCGACTCACCGGCTGTGCTGAACTCGTTGACATTTCTTTTGCTGCTGGAGTCAATGACGGTACCACGATGGCAACCGCTTCTCCCCGCCCTGGCTATCAGTGCAGGAGGGCCCCACGTACCTTGGACATCCGTCACACCATTCACCAACTGCAATTCCCGGTGTTATGTTTTCTTTCTCAGAGGTTTTGCCGGTATTTGTGGAAAAGGGCAAGGGCAATTCCCTCCTGGTTGTCCTTTCAGGTCTCCCCGCCTTTCTCCTACGTTTGAACTGGCGTCCCAGAATAGCTGTTTCCTCGTGCTTTCGGCCTTGCTCAGTGTGTGCTCTCGTGCTCTGCCTTTTATCCCTATGGGGAAGGCAAAGGGCATTTAGGTGTAGTTATCGGCAATTGCCTGACTCTACCTGACCCTTGCAAAGGGGCTGGGGGTAGATTTTCTAGATATCCTACGGGTAGGATGGGGAAAAGGTGTGATAAGAAATGGGATACCGCGTCTCACCCTTCAGGGTCCCACTTCCATTTCCTGAAGACCACACATCAAGGTGATCCTCCCGCACTGGTCCACCACCAGGAACTGGATCCAATAGCGATGGCCATGTCCTGGCCACCTGGATGACAGATCCCCGGGGACTAGCGAGTGAGACACCTTCAGGTTTCTCATACCGGTCTGAGATACCAAGAGTATCATGGAGTTGCTTTAGGAGGATAGAGTGGTTGACCGTGTCTAAGGCTGAAGAGAGGTCAAGGAGAATGAGAACAGTGGGAGAGTTAGAGTCGAGATTTGTGAGCAATTCTTCACAGGTGTTCAGGAGAGCAGTTTCCGTGCCTCTGGATGCTCGGAATCCAGATTGATGGTCATGTAAACCACTAACAAACTCAGTATGTTGGGTCAGTTGGGGGAAGACCAACTTCTTCAGGAGATTCCCAGTTGGCTGGACACAAGGGGTCGGCAGAGGGCTTTTTTAGTAGAGGGGTACACAAGGGAGTGCTTGAGAGAAGATGGGAAAGAGCCAGAGGCAAGAGAGTGGTATCAAGGGAGCAGATATTGTCCTTGATAGTTCTGGAAGAACAGAGAGAGACATGTTTGGATGAGACCTTCATTAAGCAGACTTCTCTAGTGACCTCTTCCGATGTGACAGGAGAGAAGACAGAGAGTGCGTGGGGGAGTTTAAATTCAACTTAAAAGTCTGTATCTGTCCAAAACCTATGCTTGCCCTCACAACTAAAGCTGAACACTGTGTAGGGATGTCAGCGACAAATGAAATAATGTTCCAAATATAGTTCTGAACATCTTCCGGCTCAGGGCTTGCTTTCCAGCTACCCTTCCCAAGTTCAAGACAGTTCCACAACAACTTGGGGTTCCCTTCCACAAGAAAACCACACAGTTCCAAAGGAATCTTGGGGTTCCTTTCCTCAAGACAGCAACAACGTTCATAGGGTCTTAGGGTTTCCTTCCCCAAGACGTCAGCTTTTACAGCTTGCCAATTTATACATAGTTTAATTCTCTCAATATTAAAAAGCAATTCCAGGTGAACTTCACACTCCTGGTTTCTTGACAGCTCATACAGATTGCTTTCTTCTGCAGCACTTCAGCAATCTCTTACATAGATTTGGATTGGCTTTCAATGAAAGCTTATTCCAAACAGGGGCTCCCCTGCTCTTCCAGAACCATCAAGCGCCACATTGCTTCCCTTGATCTAGCCCTGGCCGATTTCTGCAATCACTTTTGCCACTTGAGCTTTCCCCTCTCTCCTCAAGCATCCTCTTGTGCATCCTCTCCTAAAGAAGTCTTCTGCCAACCCTTCCTGTCTGGCAAACTATCGCACAATCTCCATTACTTCCTTCCTGGGCAAACTCCTGGAAAAGCTGTCCATCTCCCAGCTAACCCTTTACACTGAATCTGTTGGTTGTCTCCATGACCGTCAATCTGGCTTCAGAGCAGCCAGAGGCATGGAACCTGCTCTTCTGAACACCTGTGAAGATCTGCTCTCTAACCTTGACTCCAGCTCTCTAGCTGTCCTCATTCTCCTTAACCTTTCACAACACACAGCCCCTGTGGAGGCTCGAGTTAGTCTGACAAGAGGCAGCCCCAGAGCGATATATGGAATTTTCAACCAACAGACAGTCAGGGGGAAGGGACAGAGTCAGTGCTTCCCAGGACTTTTGGAAACAAGGCAAAAGGCAGTAGAAACCAAGAGGCCACGGGGACCATCTTGCCTTTGTGTAGGCCTGGGTATCCAGAAATGGAGTATACTCAGAGCCACTGCCAAGTCAGCATGTAGCTGCCACCAGCCCATAGCCTCCTCTGTAGGCAGGCAACACACAGGTGCCCAGAAACACACATAAGGGTACAAGGGTGTACCGCCACCCATGGGTGCCATAAGGGTATCACATGGGTGTTGTTCACCAAGAGTTAAAATGAAGAACTGCACTGCCAGAGGTCCAGGCTGGACCTCAATGGCAGAAAGCATAAGGACATCACACACAAAAGTAGTAGGACAAGGACTAGGAGGCCCTGTTCCTCCATAAGGCATTCCCAGCATCACAGTATACATCTGTGAAAAACTTAATCCGATTCTAGGATCTTTATTTCAGTATCAAATTATGTATACAAAGCTCGCTCCGTAGAGGGAAAAGGGCTAGTGCCCTTGTTTCATAATCACATTGGAATGTATAGATTGTCTTATTTATTTTAATATATTTATACATTATTGTACATTAACTGATATTATCATGAACTGTTTTTAACAATTATTGTCTATTTTTAATGTATTTTATTGTTACTTTTAGGACGGATATCGAAATAAAGCTATATATAGAAACATACAAGAGTCCATTTTATACTTGTATATTATTGATGTATTTAATATATGTAACTTAATTATAATAATGTAACATACATAAGAGTTTGTAAAAATATGATTTTTGTAATACATTAAGAAGCAACGGCCCGCATTTCAGAATAGGCAATAAAGTACACATTTTAAAGTGCAAATGTTTATTTTATATGTATGTTATTTTGTAAGAAAAAACCTGGTTTTAATACATAATTACTTTTTTAAGGTTTTAATTGATGACTGCAGATGAATAGCTGCTTGGGTAAATTATCTTTTTTCATGTTGTGGCTTATGTCAGTTTTACTTTTTAAAATAGCACTACTTGAAAGAGAAGATGCTTTTAGTTGCTTTTTTGATGATGTTACAAGAGTTGGCATTACCAAATCACTTGTTTTTATTTTTTTATTTAGCTGAGATGTTTTCGTTTTTGAAATACAAGTAGTCCATTGAGATGGTACGGGTAGTAATGGACAATAACATTTTTGATTATATAATGACAGTTTGCACTTTTGAAATAGTAGTAGTGGTAGGGAATGTATGTGTGTTATTTATGGGAATCTGTGGAATTTCAAATGTTGGAATAATATGTTTAGTATTAGGAGATGTATCTTTTGTTTTTTTTGGTGTAACAGCACATTCCATTATTGAAACAGTGCAAGAACTGGTAATAGGCAATGCAGATTTTATTTCTATTTGAAAAGAAGTATGTACTGTTGAAACACTAGATAGACGGAGTGCATTAACTTTAATGTGTTGACTTTAGGTGTTTGGCATGTTGAATTTAATTGATGAGGTGTGGTATGGGTAGCCTCAGTAGTAACATTGGGAATATATTGATAAGTATATTTTTATTTTCACTTCTTTTTAAAGGACTTGTCGATACTGAAGGAAAGACTTCAACCATGGGCTTTATTTCAAGTATGGTGGTCCGGAAATAAGGGTGTCAGTAGCAATTTATCAGCACCCTTTCCGGACCGCCAGACTATGAGAATGCCTGCAGAGGCTGGTGCTCCCAGCAAGTCTGCCCGACCCCTGCAGGCATGGCTTTCAAAGAAGCACCAGTGCTTCTGTGTCCCCTCTTCCCGTGTAGTCCTATAGAACTCCACGGGAATGGGGACTGTGAGAACCCTGAAGGTATCTCCCTAGCTAGTCCCCAGGGCTCTGTCATCCAGGTGGCCAGGACACAGCCATTGCTATTGGATCCAGTTCCTGGGGGTGGACCAGTGAGGGAGGATCAACTGGATGGAGGATCCTCAAGGAGTGGGACACTGATGGGTGATATGTGGTATCCCCCTTCTTTCAACACCTTTTCCCCATCCTATCACATAGGACACTCAAAACCCACTGCCCCCCCTTTCCAACACAAAACTTTTGCATGACACACCAGAGCCGTTTACCTGACATGTCCCAATACAAGGGTCAGGAAAAGTCAGGCAATCACACACACCTGACGGCCCATTCCCTTCCCCACAGGGATAAAAGGTGGAGCAAGAGAACACAGTACGAGCAAGGCAGACCGCACAATAAGACAGCTATCCAGGTTCAACAGTTCAAGAGGAGGAGAAAGGCGACGAATATCAAGAGGCTGACAAGGAGAAACGCGACCTTGCCCTTTCCGACGCAGACCCACAAAACATCCGCAGAGGGAATCGTAAGAACGTGGACAATAGCCCAAGTGTGCTGCAACAGATGTCAACCGTACACGGAGCGTGTCAATGCTGATAAGCAGGAGCGAGGGAAACTCCTGCTACCGTGGTACCGACCCTGACACCAGTTATGAGGAAAGCCAAGCAGTTCATCACAGCCGATGAGTCGAGAGGAAAGCCGATAAGATCCAGGCTGTGGTCAATAAAAGATTCAAAGTTGTAAGTAGAACTAAGTTCAAAGAATTGTAAAGGTGTTAAGGGGAGATCAGCTGCAGAGGGAACTGAGACCACGTGGGTGCTAACTCGAGAGACTCTGGTCAATCTCTGTTTGAATGGAAACTACAGGTGCCAGAAGGCCGTAGGAGAGCCGCCAAGATAGGTCAAAGTGGTCATACAGGAGGTCAAGCAAAATCCCCCTACAGTCGAAAGTCTTTGACCTAAGAACTGTGAGAAAGCAAGGGAAGTGAATACCACAAACATTGAAAGCGAATGTAAAGGTGAAGTGAAGCAAATGTCAACCCGGAAGAGGGAAGCTGACGAGACGGGGCAAGTTCTAAAGTTCCAAGAAACAGTGTGTTGACAAAGGTGATCCCAGCCGATGGATGTCCACTGGAACTGTTTAAAAAGACATTAAGAATTGTAAGCAAAGGAAAAGCCATAGTGAACCCAAAGGAGGGAGGCTAAAAGTAAAGAAGGGTCAGTGCCCAGAAGAGGGGGGGATCCAGAGGGTGAAGAATCCTCACCCAAAGCAAAACCAGGAAGCAAATGTTCTTATTGTTGAAGGAACTTTTGTTTTGTTGTTGAATAAGACAGGCCCTCGAAGGCAAGGGACTTTCAAGAGAAACGAGACTTGGCCATTGACGGTACTGATAGCTGCCAGTGTAACTGTCGACTCGTGCTTGGAAAGCTCGAGTGTGTACTGTGCTCCAAGATCCCATCTTACCACGCGCTCAAAACGTGGGGAAGGGAGATCCAAGCTACTGCATCCTGGCCTATTCTTTGTGAACACTTCTTTCTTTTCTTGAAAACCATCCCACACTCTTTTTTGTATCAGTTGTAGAGATTGGCAATAGGTTTCGTAGTATAGGCCCTTTTTATTTTTGACACAACACCACAAGGACTGCCTTATTTTCATTTTATGGTCGACGCTTGCTCCTATCTTAGATTTAGGTTTAGATTAGGCATTTTTCCAACCTGCATACAGTTTAATAAACATCCTTGAACTGTGATCACTTGTGTCTCTCTTTACTGTTGCCGCCATGAGTTCCTTACAGGACTAACAGTTTCCGCTGCCTGACATCCTCGCCTGTCCACCTGGAATATTCCGGTGATGCAGGGATATCAGGTGGCGGAAACAGTGTTATGAGGTTGGCAGCAACCTGCTGGTAGCACCGGCAGGTTACCGCCGACCTCGTATTGAGGGCCCATGTGTTTTGTATTGGATTTGTACATTTTTTATTTTTTTTTGTCAGGATCTTTTTATTGAAACATCAGTGCACATTGATATCTTAACAATATAAACAGTGGCAACGTTATTTGAATGTAGTTCAACAGTTTCATCAAAATTCGCCAGCTTAAACCTCAGCAATTGTCGCTGTGACCAATTAATTTAACAATGGATTGACATTTCATTTTAACAATTATAATTCCATTTGTGGCATCACCATTGCACTTGGGAATGTGTTCTTGCAATTGTATGTAGGAGAAAGAAACTAAAGGAAGAAAGAAAAAGGAAGAAAGAAAAAGGAGCGAAAGAAAGAGAAAAAAATAAATAAAAATAAAAAAAATAAAAAAACTTCACCAGCACTCTCTATAGTCCAGACATTATCCTTAGTGCCCAGTGTCCTCCTCCAGTTCTGGTACCCGGTCGGCAGTGTCCCTTCTTTACTCTAAATCCCTCAGTGCTGGAGAAGGCACTGGACCAGTCTTGGTTGGAAGAACATGTGTTCCTTTTCTTCCACATAGTCTAGAAATGGGCCCCAGATTTGTCGGAATTTGTCTGTTCGTTTCACTACTGCGGCTGTTAGCTTCTCCATTCCCAGGAGTTCCCAGACCTTGACCCACCATTGTGCAATGTGGGGGCCCTCAGGTTCTTTCCAGGATCTTGCGCGCGTAAGGCGGGCCGCCATCAGTAGTTGAGTGATTAGCTGCGCTCTGGGACCAGATTGTGGGTATGAACCGTCCTCAGGGGAATCGCCCAACACCATCACTACCGGGTCAATGGGAAGGAGGGAACCACAAATTTCCTTAATTCTGGCGCGAATCTCCAACCAGAAGGATTGAATAATCGGGCAGTGCCACCACATGTGTCCCAAGTCTCCTTTAGCCCCACACCCATGCCAACAAGTATCAGGGTAGTCTATATTCATATCATGCAACCTCTGCGGCGTGAAGTACCAGCGATAGCATATTTTAATTGCACATTCCCTCACCACCGTACATCTAGAAGACTTATGTGCTCTGGCCCAGATTCTTGGCCATGATTCAGGAGCAATTTCCCTCCCCAGCTCCCTCCCCCAAGCTTCCATGTAAGCCAGTTTCTCCTCCTCTGGGGTTATTTCTATTAGGCGGTAGCATGTCGCTACTTTGTGGGAGCGCTGTCCTTCCGCGGCGGTTAGCTCTAAGCCTATGGGTGGCCTGATAGCAGCTTTTTTAACGGAGGGGTTGGTGATCCAGTGCCTAAGTTGTGTGTATTTAAACCTTTCTGTTTCTGGGAGATTAAAGTTCTCCTTACATTGGATAAATGTCAAGGGGATACTATCGGCATATATCTCCTGCAGCCTCAAGATCTTTGTTCCTGCCCAGTTATGGAAAGATCTAGGATGGAGCCCCGGTGTGACGACAGGGTTCTGTGTGATCGGAGTCATGGGGCCCAGACCCGGGGTCAACCCTCTCAAGGTGATCTGCCTGTCCCAGCATCTGAGCGAGGAGCTCGTTGTTGGGAGAACCGGGAGTTTTGAGGCCCGCGTTTCCCGCGGCAGGAAAGGGAGGTGGGAGCCCCAGCGAAAACCTGTTCTATGTCCTGCCATTTGGGGGGGTCCTCCTGGATGGCCCAACCCAGGATAGGAGCGATTTGAGATACCCGATAATATCTTATAATAGAGGGGAGCCCTAAGCCTCCAAGCTGCCTACTTCTGATAAGGATCTTGCGCTGGATTCTGGGTGTTTTACGCTGGCAGATAAATCGGCATATCTCTTTCTGCAAGTCTTGCAGATCTCGCTCTGGAATGTGAACTGGGAGCGCCTGGAATGCATAAAGGAGACGGGGTAACAAAGTCATTTTAACGGCTGTCATTCGCCCCAGCCACAAAATTTCCTGAGGACCCCATTTCAGAAGAGATTCCTTAGCTTCTTTTAATAGGGGGGACATTGGCCCTCACCAGCTCAGATTAGTTTGCAGTTATGTACACCCCCAAATATGTTATTTTGGAGGTTACCCACCTGAGGGCATGTGTTCTGTAAAGCATTTAATACATCGGGTGTTTCAGAAAAATTCAGCCCCTTTGATTTGCCGCGTTTATTGAGAAACCCAAGATCTGCGCGAATCCATCCAGGAGGGCCATGAGCGGAGGGACCGAGGTCTGCGCCTCTCTCAGAAAGCAGAGCACGTCATCTGCATATAACGCAACTTTATGGGTCTGATCTTTTCATTCGAACCCTTGTATTTCAGGATGTAGGCGGATATGTTGGGCCAGCGGTTCCATTGCTAGCGCAAATACCAGAGTTGATAGGGGACAACCCTGCCTGGTCCCTCTGCCCAGAGGTATGTGTGGAGTTCAATGGGCATTGACTCGAACCTGGGTAGTGGGAATCTGGAAGTTGGCTAAGATCAGCTTGGAGAAGTGCGAGCCAAAGCCAAAGCCCTTCAGGACTGAGTGTAGGTAGTCCCATGACATGATGTCAAAGGCCCGATGGGCGTCTAATGATAACAGGGAAAGAGGGCCTGATATGGAGGGGGCCAGAGCTATTAGGTCAATTGCTCTGCGGATATTGTCATGGGTCGATCGGCCCTTGACAAAGCCCGTCTGGTCTCGATCTATTAACATAGGTAATACCTCCTCCAGGCGACGCGCAATGATTTTGCTGAAGAGCTTGGCGTCAGTATTAAGCAGAGCTATTGGCCGATAGGAAGCGCAGTCTGCCGGGTCTTTTCCAGGTTTAAGAATTAGGGTGGTATATGATTCGGCCATAGGATTTGTACATTTTTAAAATACAATTGTGTTTTTGTTTTTTGGGAGAAACCCCAATTTTGTTTTGTCTTTGTTATGATTGCACATGTTAAATAATAAAGGGTATTTTGTTCCAAAGGAGAAGGATTTTTTACTGTTATTGTATTATTAAATGTGTTGTAATCAAACACAATTGTATTTTAAATTAGATAAAAGACAATTTGGTTTTATTTTTGTTAACTGCACATGTTTCAGTTGTAAATGTTTTTACAATAAATTATACTTACAATTCAACCAAATATTGAGAAAAAGAAGATAAACATCTTCATAAATCTTGTATTTTCAGCTTCTCTTAATTTCGATGTTTCACTTATGTAAACAAGACACGTTATACAATTTAATAGTAGCATTTGTGTAAAATGTTAAAATCAATATGTGACATTCCAAGATTATGTAGGAATTACTACGCTTATTAGTTTAAGCGTACAAACTGTACATTATGTTTTGTGTGAGTTTGTTTTATCTGTACGCCGATGTTATACACAAGCGTTAAAGCTGTTGGTAGTAATTTTACAATTTTAAGAGTCGAAAGAAAATGAGACACTATACAAGAGTAATATTATTTATGTACGCTAATTATATTATGCATACTGTTTTGCATATATGCTTGTTGAAGCTGTAAAGCGTAATACATGTATGCAGTGCTAATTACATTAGGCGTACATATGTAATGTAAAAGATATATTCTCAGGAAAATGGAACACTTTCAAAAGTTTAAGTGCCCAATAAGGATGCCTTTTAAAGTAACTTTATGTATACATGAATACACTTATGCTTATTAGTTTCTACGTACAGATTTTACAAGATGTACATTAGGTTTATTATGAGTACATTTTGTTTTTTGTCCGCTGATATTGTACGTAGTTATGTTACATGGCATTTCTATAGCGCCTACTGCCATTGGTATGGCCTCGAAGTGCTGGGGGTATGAATGCTCTTCCAAGATGTGAGATGTAAAGGGAGGATTTTAAAATGCATGTGTGCATTTTTAGCCAGCACAAAGGTAGGTAGGGAGTGGCTAGGGCCCTGATAGTAGCCCATGGGAATCAGAAGAGAGGATGGGCGCTTTGAAAGACTATCAGGAGAGTAAAACTCTCGAGGAGATGGATTATGTGTACAGCTGGACCACGTTTTGGCTATACTACTGAGGTTTAGGGATCTCTGCTGTAGCAGTAAAAAGAAGTGCAGTCACCACCTGTGCACTGCAGAAAGCACCCTGTTCCATGTGCAAGTGAAGTTTAGTCATGGCGCCAGGGTCGCTCTTCATCGCACAGCTGATCAGGGAAAGTTTGTTGATCATGCGGGTAGGCAGCGTTGCACGATCATACCGTATCTACTCACCCCAAGAATATCCACACCTTCAATGCCTCGTCCACCGGCAACCTCGTGGAGAGAAGATCAGAATACACATAAGTAGATGTGTATCCAGTCGCCATCGTGTAACAACAGAAAACGGACAACTTTGCCATCCAGCTGTGAGGGCCATCTTTGCCTGGTGGACATTCAGATGGGATGGTAGAGCATATTGACGGAATAGCTAGTTTACACATAGCCAAGCACAGGTGTCAGTGAAAATGACCTTATCAGCCACTGCCACCCTTAACATCCATCTACTCTACAGGCCACCTGGCCCAATCCTTTTTCTGGAAAATGATCTAGCCCAACTCCTCTCAACTAATACCAAACTCTGCACTCAGACAATTATCATGTGAGATTTCAATTTAGCTCTTAACCACCCATTAGATAAGAATGCCCTTTCCCTTGCCAACATGATATCAGCCTTTGGCTTCTCACACAGAATACAGAACCGCACCCACAACAAAGACTGCACACTTGACTGGCTAGCGGTCCACAACTGTAACACAGACATCACCTCTAACACCCACTGCCCCTGGTCAGACCACCACCTCATCACTTTTCATCCAATTGGAATAGCTGGAAAGGGGTCAGTAGTGAGCCACTAAGCTCATCCTATGGATTGTACAATGTTGTTGTAATAGACGTGGCGATAAAGGAATGTCTATACTTGCCATCCGCTATCCCTGAGTTTAGTGGCTTACAACCAATGCTTGCCAACCGATGATGTTGTTAAGGCCATTCAGGTCGGACCGCAATCTAAAATCAATTTCTGTTCTCTATTGAACAGGAAAGCACGCATATTGCCCCCAGGGGCCAAGCAAATTACTTTTTCAAGTACTGTCCATTCAAAATAATTTTCTGAGTGCCCTTTCCGTGCAAAATGCTGCACCATGGGTGCTGTGATTGATCTTCCTCATCCGTATTCATGATTTATGTTCGGCCATCCTGGTCTTGACAGATCTAGTCGTCATACCCACGTATCTCAATCCACAGGGGCATGGGATCAAGTAGACAACGTTCGCCATATTTTAGTTGGTAAAGGGAGTCTGGCGCCAAGGGGTCCTCAGGCCCAGATCAATCGTTAATGACCTTTTCGTTTGTTGGCACACAGAGCATGACACACATGTGGCATGTCCGATTGGTTTAGGGGTATGCCATAGTGTTGTTTGGCTCTCACGGGGGTCCCTTTCCACATAGGAACGTAGCAGGGAGTCATGTAGGTTAAGTAATCTTTTGAGAGCACATCTGGGGATTTGCAAATTGGCCTGACCGATATTCATCATAGGCCACAATTTCTTACAATTTCTTTTCTTGACTAAACACAAACCAGACTGCTTTTTCAGAGAGAAAGATCTCTCGGATTTCACTATGTCTTCATATATAATGTGCCTTGAATCTAATAAACGTTGGTTGGCACATCCTTTTAAATGAATAGTGTGTTATGATCCAGGGGGGATACACTTTTGAATACTGTCCCTGAGACATCTACACACCTCCTTTCTCTGTTTTTTAAAATACATGGTCATTTGTCCTATGACCTGGATATAGGGCCAAGGTGTATATATAAAAAACTGCAGCCGGAGTTTTAGGAATGTGTGAGTTACTCTCTGTGGACCAAGACTCATAAACATAAACAACCTCTGTGGCTCTGCCCACAGCAAATGACTCTGGCTTTCTTATTCTATCCTTTAATAGATTAGAGACCCACCACCATCTCCTAGGGACAGGGACGTCATTTAGGGGTCACCAGGGGTCGCAACTGCGACCCCTGATGTCTCCCTTGCTACCCATAAATCTTTGTTTAAAAAAAATATATATATATATTTATTTAAATGTAGGCTCCTGAGCTGTGGCCAACAGTATGTGGCTCTTTGTTTCTGGAGTGGCTGGTTTTCTGATAGCTATAGCTGGCAAGATAGCTCAGTGGGATGAGCGCTCACTGCTGCAATTTGCATGTGATCTTCGTCTCTCAGCAAGGTCAACTCAGCCTTTCATCCTGCTGAGGTTGATAAATGAATACCCACACAAGTTGGGTGATATTGTATGTATATTTCTTCTATATGAAGCGCTTAAGCGTAAATGCTATATAATAACACATCATTATCGGTTGGCCTTGGACATCTGTTTGCATTCACAGTAATTTGGTAAAGGGGCCACGTATAAGCGCTGATATTAACGATACATATGGTGATCCATTCTTGTATGAAATCTACATCACTTTACAGTGATATTGTAACCATATTTTTCATAGTGTACTTAGAAACAATGCTCTGTTTTGTCAAGGGGTGAAAGGCAGTGTTACATCGCTTCCAGTGATATCACTTTGGGGCGGGGTCAAATTACATCACTTTCGGTGATGTCTTTAGAGGTCAAGGGTCATGTGATGTCACTTCCGCTACCCCTGGCATTTTGGTGAAATGACGTCCCTGGACAGGGGCAGGGGTTTAGGGACAGATAAGAGGTGTGTTCTGTCCCTTCTTGTCCAATCCCTCTCCAAGGATGGTGAGTCTTGGTACATTTTAGGAGTCGCGATTGAGTTAATTCTGTGTAATAATTGAATGATGTGTTGATAGGTCTGTCTCTTTTGGATGTTATTACATGATTAAGCTTACAATGTGAAGCATATAGTTTAAGCTCTAGATTATGTATTGCTGGTTAATTTCTTTATTGTTCTTTGATTATGCCATTTGTACTGTTTAGCTTACACACTTCTACGTTCTAATTGTAAGGACATTTGTCTAATATTTAACACGCCTAACGGATAACTCTTTAGCATATACAGCAAAGAAATTATTAAGTGTATGTAGCATGTAAAATGAATACACGCTACTGAATACATCTGTAATTTTTTTGGGTTTTTTTTGTTTTATTGGTTAATCAAAATTAAACCTTTAACATTCCTCCATTAGGAAATACATCATCTTTAATTTAAGATCATGTTCAAATTTATGGGAATTCCAAAGGTATCCCCCAAGCCAGGTCATTCGGTCTATCCAGCCCAACTTAGGTGGCTCTCACTACATGATCCTCTTCCTCCTGGTCCAAGTTTAGGGATTCAACAAACTTTAATGCATCTAGTGTACGACCAACTTTATCGACTGTTATAAGCCGCTCCCAGTATTCCTCTTCAGTTTCCTCAGAGATAATACTTGTGTAGCTTCCCATGTGTAACTGACGTTTTAATGCCAGGTTCGGGCAGGCTAGCATCACATGCCTAACAGATTCTAGTTGGTCCTTATTTTTACAGAACCTGCAGTATGCTGTTGATTTTTCAATGAGCCTTCTTCTCCATTTTACCTCGCGGGAATGCCATATGTTGAGTCTGCAGCGCAACAACAAGTCTCTATAATGTTTTGATGGGAATTTCTGCAGGTATGGTGGGAGCATATTAAGTACTTTGCGTTCCCATGCGATATTATGACACAGGTTTCGTGACAGTTTATTCTCCTGGGTTTCCTCCCAGTCTTTTTCCCGGATAGTTCTTTTAGCCTTTTCTGGGTTGCACTTCAGAGTGTCCTCCGAGATGTCTAACTGTTCCAGGGTTACCTCACATCTCCTTTTCCAATCCTGTAGGATTGTGTCTCCATTAGGTACACCAGTCCTTGCTAGAATTCTGAATGGCTGGGCTGGATTGTCAAGAATACATTTTCTGTACAGTGATAAAGATTTCCATACTGTGATTGAGACCATGGATTGGAGTCTTAATTCTGATTTTATGAGTTCTAAGGGTAGCGAATTCGGAAGGTGTAAGATCTTTCGCCAGAAATAGGACTCACAAAGGTTCCAGACTTCCATTCTGAAGGCTAGAAGTGTCTCCTCTCCGTACGTAATTACAGCCACCACCTTTTGCTTTTAGAATGTTATAATCGGCAGCAGCGAGAATTTTCCATACCTAAGATGTAGAAGTATTCCTTGGTTGGTCAGAGCTGTTAGTTTTTCACAGATCAGTGAGTAATGTGCCTGTTCATTACATTTTTTGTTTATCCTTATACCAAGGTATATAGTGGTATCCACTTCCTCTAGTTTTTCTTTTTCCAACATCCACGTCTGAATTTTCCCTGCTGTTCTCCTTCCACAGCATGATTTCATAGTTAGGATCATGGATTTTTTGATGTTTATTTGCATGTCATTGTATTTTAGATATTTATTAAAGGCCTCGATCCTTCGCTGCAGTCCTATTGGCGTCTGGTCTGCAAACACAGCGTCATCTGCATATAGCATCCACGGTACTTCAGTTCCATTCACCTTCGGAGGGAAGGCTTGAATCTGATCTTGTGATATTTTCATGTCAGCCATATAAAGGACAAAGAGAAAGGGGGCTAATGCACATCCCTGTTTGATTCCCCGGGCAGTTTTGATCTTCCAAGAGAGCTCTCCATTTGCAGTAATTTGTACCTGGATTGACGTGTCAGAGTACAGGGCTTGGATAGCTTCCAGCAGGTCCGTTGGACACCCCCAATTTCCCAGTTTTGACCACAGGCACTCTCTGTTTATCCTGTCGAACGCCTGTTCAAGGTCAATAAAGGCCAGGTAGGTCGTTGAATTCCCTTTCAAGGCCTTAGCTTTTAGTATGTTGATCAAAAACAGATTAAGGGAGGTACCAACACCGCTTACGAAGGCTGTTTGTCTCTCATCCAAGATATTAATTTGGGGGCCCCATTTTTTTAGGTTTCTTAGCAGCATCGCCGCAAAGAGCTTGCCAATGGAATCCAATAACGCGATCGGCGTGTAATTACTTGGATTACCACGATCCCCCTTTTTGGAAATTGGCACGATGTAAGCCTCGGTCCACGTGGTTGGAATTTGTCTGGCTTTTGTTATTTGTTGGAAAAATGCATATATCAGGTCAGACCATCCTTCGCAATTATTTTTCAGCATTATGTTGGAAATGCCATCTGGGCCTGCTGCCCTGGAAGTGCTAAGTTTTTTGATGAGCATTAGTATGTCTTCTCTATCGAATTCCAGGGCCCATGCAGTGTCCTCCGTTCTTTTCTCTTGGACTCTCTCCTCGGCTTTCCCTCTAAACAGTGCAGTATAATGATGAAACCAATTTTCCTCTGAGACTTGATTTACACCTATTGCCGACTGGTTCAAGTCTCTGTTGTTGATTAAATCCCATGTACATCTTGTATTTGTTGATAATGCTGCCAGCATTTTTTCTGCAACTCTTTGTGTTCTGAAATAACGAGTTGAGCGCAGCAAGTTTTTATAGGTTTGCCGGCATTTCCTCAGGAGCTCCTCTTTCTCTATGCTGTTGGCCTTTTTTATACACTTGAGGTCCGCTCTATAATGGTTTCGTCTGGTAACTACGAGTTCATCATAGGCGTGCTTTTTTTCGATTTTATTCCCTTTAGTTGAGTCATGCTTGATCACAAAGGCTTCCAGCAGCCATTTGTACTCGACCGTCTCTTCACCTTTCTCTGTGGCTTCTTTGTAGTCCTGCACCAACTTCTGTATGGCCTGGTTTTTTAGTTTCAGTCGATTTCTTCCTCACGACACCTCTGTTTCCATCATACTTTTATTCCTTGTGGTTGATCTTATGTCCCAGGCGAGTTCGGTTCCCAGTAGACGGTGGTCACTGTTCGCTTGCTTGGTTATTGTGAATGATTTTATCCAAGCAAGCGTATTTCCTCCTACAAAACAGTAGTCTAGGCATGCTCCAGTTTTTCCACTGTGCCATGTGTTAGCACCCATTAGATCACCTTCAGTCTGGCTGTTTAGCATCCTCATATCATGGATAGACATTTCCTTCATCCATTGTCTTTCTTTTCCTAGTAAATTTTCCATTACCTTGATTTTACCATCTTTGTCTAGAAGCTTGATATTTAGATCCCCATTCAATAATATCAGCTGGTCTTTTTCTTCAGTCATGGATTTGTCGATGGCATTCATGATGGATTTTAGGTAATTCCCCTGGCTCAGCATGTTTTCACTCCAATAGGTGTTAATCAGTATCATTTATTTCGTCTCCTCCTGTTTCTCTGCTTTAAAAGCTATTTTCAAAATTTGCACATAGAGATTTGGGATCTCATGTTCGAGCACTTGCAGTGGGCTGTCCAATTTCTTTAACACCACAAGTCCTGCAAATGGCCTACCTTTTGGGCCCTTTTTGGCCCGGATTGAAGTAGACTTCATAACCCTCGCACACTGGGGGTTTGCACAGCCAAGATTCCTGGATGGAAATTAGATCGTATTTGGCCAAAAAACAACTGCCCTTCGAGAATAGATGTTGGAATCCTCTGGTGTTCCATGAGGCACAGTAGACAGGTCTATATTGGTCCTCCTCACTCTATTGCTTCTTCTTAGAGTTACAGGTATTCGCCATCCATGGCCAGTCGTTTATTTTGTTTCCTATTTTGTTCAAATTAGTTTCCCCCTTCCTTGGGTTCTCTGAATTGTCCACCGTAAACCTCAGAGTTTTCAATTTGTCATAATTTTTCTTTATAATGGAGGGGTGAGCTTTGTGATTGTTTTCTTTTTGTTCCCCCTCTTTTTCATGATCCTTTGAATCCCTATTTCTCACCTCCTCATTGTCTGGGCTATTTTTTATGCCCTTTTTTTCCGTAGCCTTTTCCTTATCGCTTGTTGAGGTCTCATCCTTGACTTCTTTCCATCCTTTGTTATTGTTTTTGGATTGTTTTATTTACTATCCGCATCCAATTCCTCTAAGCAAAAACCCTTTTTTTTGAGGATGTCGTTGGCCGCCTGAAATCTTTGCTTAATTTCATTTGAAGTTAGATGTAATATTACTTGATCCATCCTCTGTTCTCTTGGAAATTCCACTATTTTTATGTCATCAGATGAAACCATGCGGAGGGCTGGTGTCTGCTTGCAAAGAGATATTACATAGCTCCTGTTTAGCAGTGCCCTTCTAGGTCCGTTGGATGTGGTTTCCAATTTCAGATAACATCCTTTGGATGAAGTAGTTTTCGTCGGAATTGGAGCGAGTGACTTTTGTATTTTCTTAGCTTCAGTACGTTCCTTGTCTCTATTACTTTTTTGTTTTGGTCGAGAGTTTTCTAGTTGGAGTCGCATAATCTTTTCTTTGTTAACCAACTCTTTCCTTTTTTGTTCCAAGGTTTTAAAGTGAATGAACTCATCATCAGCGTCATTCTCGTGTTCTTTTTCAAAGGGATCAACTCTTCTCCCTAACTCCCTTGCGTTCTTGGGGATTGACTCTTTTTGAGATTTCTTACGATCTATAGATTTTAGACCCTGATCAGCAGTGTCCCAGTTATCAATAGTTTTCCATTCCGATGGAGTGATGCTTTCCCAATCTTCCTTATCACTATTTTTGTCCATGAGTTCGATCAGGTCGCTCAAATCCGCAGGTTGGTCCGGATCTTCCCCTTTATCATCAGCTGATGGTGCCGTATTTTTAAATTAATTCTCCCCATCAGTCTCCAGACTATCTAAGTCTCCCATAGCCAATTCTCTTCTGGGCTTCTTTGCGCACTGAAGGTTTTCTCTTCTAGCTGGTGTTCTTAAATTCCTCAAGAATGCTCTTGAGCCATTCACTTTCCGTTTGAGGACTTCATTTTTTGATTTTTTTCCCATTTTCATTTTTTTTCTTTTTGACAACCTCTTTTTCCTTCTGGGGGTCCTGGTCTTTGGGAGTTGCACCTGAGAAGATGGCAAAGTCGGGTTGTTCTGGTTGGGTTTTCAGATCACATTTTTTCTCCCCCTTATTACCAGGGGAAATGAGAATTACTTCCTCAAGTGCTAACTCTGTTTGTTTGGGATGGATACCATTATCTTGTTTCAGTTTCATAGGGCCTTTTCCTCCATTGTGATTTTCTCCCAAATAAGGCTCCTCTTTATTTTGTTTGTGCAAATTTCTCATCCATTTGCAGTCTTCAAGGACAGCTTCCATTAATAATAACTTGTCATTAGCATCCCTTCTTGCTAGTTCGTGAGGCGGTTTTGCCAAAGATGAGTTTGTTCAGCTTCTTTGTTCATACGTATATTCAGATTCTGCAAGGACAAGTCCATTTGCGTATTTGCCTCTTTTATTTGCATATTCGTAGTTGTCACCTCTTGAACAGAGTCTTTTATCACCTCATAGAGTTTTAGGAAAGGTGCCAATGTGATGATTAACGAGGCCATAATCACTTGTTGAATATGTTCAGTGTCCTTTCCTCTTCCAACTGTACAGGCTTCACTTATTAATTGTGTGATTTGGTCTTTCGATAGGACATCTGGGCGCTGGTTTACTTCTTCCAATAATACTGTCTGGGTCATTTTAGTTGTTATTTGAACTCCACAAGCTGGTATTTGCGATTTTAGGCCTTTCGATCGACACCCAAAGCATAGATTTTCCTTCTCCAAAGGAGTCTTCATTAACGTAAAGTCACCCTGCTGCTTTGTTGAGAATGTCACAGAGTCTTCAGCCTCAAAAGATCTCCCTTTGGCTTGTTCCTTGTCCAATCCTCTCCTCCGCCATCCTCTCATTTATTAGAGAGAAGCTCTTCCTTTTTTCACTTTCAATTTTACCCGTCAGTAGCGTTATGTCTTGCAAGATTTTGTTTGCAAGACTTGAGTTACTCAGGTTGGCTGGCGGCAGCAGTGTGTTACCGTTGGTGCCTTGGGTTCCTGAAGTAGTCTTCCTCTCGGAGTCTTTCTGAGCTTGCTTGTCCAAACGCACCTTAGTGGGGCATTTCCCATCAGTGAGATACATCTCTGTCATTTCCTTATGTAAGAGCAGGGATGGGCTTTCATATTCAGCAAAGTCTTTTGAAGACATATCCATTTCGTCAATCTGAATATTTTTTTGAGTTGTTTGATTATTTTTGTCCTTAGGGTCTTGGATACGATGATCTTCCCTATATAGCTGGAAGATGTCAAAGGTTATTCGGGTTTCCTCCATGGAGCCTAGGTGTTGTGATTTTTCTCCCATCTCAATAGTAGATTCTTGCAGGGCTTTTTCCCATTGGCCCAACTCAATTACGTCCCATTGGCCTCTATGTTCCCATGCGGTCCCTGATAATAATGAACCATTTATGGGACGAGTTGAGGATATCATCCCATCACTGGGGTCCTTTATGGGGATCGTTGAGGTCACTTAGGCTGCTCTCCACCCTTGCCTCTGCTGGACCCTCAATCCTCACCTCTACTGGACAAGCAGCCATGCCCATACACATGTCAATTGTAGCCAGATTTGGACTTCTGGCTAGTTCACAGGCCAGCTTACTCAAGTGGGGATTTTCTTCAATTAGGGAGGCAGAGAGTAAAGTGGAGCTGGGCAGGTCCTTCCTCGCACTAGATTTGTTTTTTGGTTCTGTTTTTTCCATCTCCATTATGGATCTCAGATTGTCATGATTGTGTAAAGCTTTCTCGAGGGATTCACCCGGGAGCGGGGTAAGTTCATCTGGGTTTTTTGGAGGAGCAGGACAGACACTTTGGCTGATTGCATCTGGTTCACAGATAGTTTGGTCATTCCCATTCCCCTGGTTGGTATCATCATCAGGCAACTCCGATGTTACTAGGTCTATTGGTGATTGACTTATAAGCCCTCCTATAGTGGGAATTGTACATGCCATAGTTTGCTCCGGGGATTTTGGTATCAGACGTAAGGTATCTGCATTTGCCATATCTAGAGGTTTATTTTCCCCTGTGTTCATGTTCGACCCCACAGATAAGCTCTTTCGCTTCTTAGTACAGAAGGGCAAACGGGTTTGTTTAAGCATGGTCATTTTTAACGGATGCTCAGGGCTCCCATTTACCTCTGGAAGAGAGGCAAATCTTTGACTTACCTGTAGCCGAGTTCTCAGCCCTGTTGCTGAGATATCCATGTAAGCAGGAGCTGACTTCATCCTGTCGTGCAGCTCCTCTATGGAAAAACTTTTTTGTTTTAAGATGGACTTGCGCTTCTGCCGGCTCCAGGGTAAGGTCACAGCCACAGCAAGCAGCCAAACATCCCAACAGCCAGGTAAATCACCAGATGATGCCCTTTGCGCGCTCGGGCTTAGCGCCGCAAGGGTGTCTGGGTGAGTGCTAAATAGCACTTCCTTCCTGTGGGAGGAGCCAGGGGCGGGCAGGGGGCGAGGCCAGGCAGCGCTACGGCACAATGATGTTATCCTTCCAGCCTTCCTCACGCCGCTTCTCACGCCACTTCTCCACACGCTGCACAGGCGTCCTCACCGAAAGTCCAAACTGCTAACAGCTAAAAGGCTGCAGACGAGATGGTAGCAGTCACAGCAGCCACAGCCCAACAGCCAGGTAAATCACCAGATGATGCCCTTTACATCTGTAATATAATTTCATATACAGCGCTATGAAATGGACACCACTGCATACATGTCATGCATGCTTGACGTGGTTCTACCTCTTACGCTCATAGAACAGCTAGACCGTTCTATTCCAAATGGCGGTTGTTCGATTCATTGCCGGGAAAGCAACGTCTGCACTTTTCACGTCGCTAAATTCACGTGAATTCTGCTTCGTCACGTGAGCTACGGCATTACGTATATAAGTAGTGTGGAAACTTCACTCGCTGCTTCTGATCGAATCATTTGGTGTTGTGTAGCTGAACCTCCGATCTGCGTCCTTGCAGTTTTCCTCAGCTGCTTCTTGGGCCTTCTATAGTGTGTTTTCCGCCACACGCTGAATCCTGGAGCTGTTTGTTCGTGTGTAATTCCACACGCGCACATTGTCTTCAAACGCGGCTGTCCTGGGCTGCGTGTATCCTGTTAGCGTGCAAATCCACAAGCACACGTTGTCTTCAAGCGCGGCTGGCCTGGGCTGCGTGAATCCTGTTCGCGTGTAATTCCACACGCGCACGTTGTCTTCAAACGTGGCCGTCCTGGGCTGCGTGTATCCTGTTAGCGTGCAAATCCACAAGCGCACGTTGTCTTCAAGCGCGGCTGGCCTGGGCTGCGTGAATCCTGTTCGCGTGTAATTCCACACGCGCACGTTGTCTTCAAGAGCGGCGGACCTGGACTGTGTGAATCCTGTTCGCGTGTAATTCCACACGTGCACGCTGTCTTCAAGCGCGGCTGGCCTGGACTGCGTGAATCCTGTTCGCGTGTAATTCCACACGCGCATGTTGTCTTCAAGCGCGGCGGACCTGGGCTGCGTGAATCCTGTTCGCGTGTAATTCCACACGCGCACGTTGTCTTCAAGCGCGGCGGACCTGGGCTGCGTGAATCCTGTTCGCGTGTAATTCCACACGCGCACGTTGTCTTCAAGTGCGGCGGAGCTGGGCTGCGTGAATCCTGTTCGGGTGTAATTCCACACGCGCACGTTGTCTTCAAGCGCGGCGGACCTGGGCTGCGTGAATCCTGTTCGCGTGTAATTCCACACGCGCACGTTGTCTTCAAGCACGGCGGAGCTGGGCTGCGTGAATCCTGTTTGCGTGTAATTCCACACGCGCACGCTGTCTTCAAGCGCGGCTGGCCTGGACTGCGTGAATCCTGTTCGCGTGTAATTCCACAAGTACACGTTGTCTTCAAGCGCGGCTGGCCTGGGCTGCGTGAATCCTGTTCGAGTGCAATTCCACAAGCGCACGCTGTCTTCAAGCGCGGCTGGCCTGGATTGCGTGAATCCTATTCGCGTGTAATTCCACACGCGCACCCTATTTTCTTCGCGGCTGTTCAGAACCGCGTGTACTTTGTTTATTCCACAAAAGGGCGCTATTTCCGACTCCTGCATCTGTGATATTAACAGGTGGATTTATTCATTTCTATACTTTTCTCTACGTGGGAAGGAAGCTTTTCAAGAACTGTTGGAAGGTGACAGTGAACAGTACTTTGGACGCTATCCTGTGGTGCAGCAACCTGGTATCTAGCGTGAGCCTCGTGCCGTTCGGGATAAGTCTCCCTTACTAATCTTCCCTTCCTTGTCGTTTGTTCCAATTCCGGATTTTCCTCAAGAGACTTCTGCTGGATTCTTCTACACCAGTCATAAGGTCAGTGTGTGAATTAATGCCAAATACTGTTCTATCATAGAGAGTCGATTTGGGGCAGTTTCTTATGATACTTTATTTTGTTCTAGGCTGACTTCCTATACTTTACCCACGCCCTTTCCAGTGATCCATCTCTCTGCCTGTTTCATCAGTCAGAGAGTCGTATCATTTGGAAGGTCTAAACTTGACTTCACAACTATCAAATCGTGTGAACAGGGATCCGGAAGACCCTACCATCTGTATCCTTTTGAGTCAATACTTTGGTGTTTTATGTCCTTTTCAGTCAATACTTTGGTGTTTTATGACAGAATCAGAAGCCATGGAGGGTACGGATCCTTTAACTGTTTTGACTCAGTTGATCAGCGATTTGAGAAATGAAATGGATTACGGCACAGGACATGTTACGGCACCGTATGGACGTTATGCAAGACGCCATGCACGCTAGTCCTCAGGGAGCACAGATTCCGATGGCCACTGCATCTGGATCTGGGACTATGACACCCCCACAGGAAACTATTAATGTGGTTATGCCCACTCAGTTTCCCTTGGCTCCTCCGGAACGGTTCACAGGTGACCCCAAAACCTATAGAACCTTCGTTAATCAGTGCCGACTCCATTTTCTTTGCCATCCTACATCATTCCCTGACCTAACCACAAAAGCAGCATTTGTGTTTTCCCATTTTGGGGGTACAGCTGCTGCTTGGGCTAACCCTTTGTTGGAATCAAATAGCCCTTTGTTATACGACTGTGATGATCTTTTGGCTGCTATGAGTAAAGTCTTTGACATGCGTTATGCTACTCAAGCTATGGATCTGGAGTTACTTAATCTACAACAAGGCAGTCAACCTCTTTTGCCTTACATTGCCCGATTCAATCAACTAACAGCCGAAACTCAATGGCTTGAAGGCAAGAAAACGGCTGTTTTCTACAAGGGTCTTTCAGAAGAAGTGAAAGATGCCTTATCCATGGTTCCGGTGGTTCCTACGGGATTCACAGAGTTGCTCGATTTGGTTCTACAAATCGATACCCGAAGAAATGCTCGGAAAGGAGAGAAAAAACCATTCTTACAAGCATCGGTTCGTTCGGAGGCACCGGCAGTTCCCTCGAACGACCCTGAACCAATGCAGATTGGCGCTGTGAGAGGCCGGTTGTCCAATGCAGAAAGAGAGAACCGAAGAAAGAACAATTTATGTATGTACTGCGGTTCATCCGAGCATTTATTAGCGACATGTCCTAAGAAACCAGTCAAGCGTTCGGGAAACGCCAAAACTCGACAGTAGCAGGAGTCCCTGTGTCGAGTGTTTTATTGGACTCCAGTACCATTCCTAATCACGCACCTATAGCTGTCGAGGTGACGTTACGTTGTGATGACCAAGAATTGGTTTCCAAGACCATGATTGATTCCGGAGCCACTAACAATTACATAGACATCACCTATGCCAAGAATTGTTCCATACCCCTTGTAAACAAGAACAAACCTGAAACGGTTAAAACCGTGGGTGGACGGATCTGTATTGACTTCTGGTATGGTAACCCAGGAGACGGTACCTGTTCAGATGACATTATCTAATAGTCATTCGGAAGAAATCGTCTTCGATGTCATAGCTGCTGCGCAGTACAAAATAATACTTGGTCTTGCCTGGTTGACCCTTCATAATCCCGCTATTGACTGGGTTTCGGGATTTCTCCAGTATCCTTCAATTTATTGCAATGAACATTGCTTTACCAGTCAGGAGGTGTCAAACAATTCACATATATTGGCCTCTATGGGGGGAGCTTCAACTATTAGTGTGGTACATCAAAGCCATACAACCATACCATGCGAATACACTGAGTACGCTGATGTTTTTGATAAAGGCCAGGCAGAACAACTGCCTCCACATCGACAGTATGACTGTCCGATTGAACTGATTCCTGGAGCTAAAATTCCTACAGGTCGTGTATATTCATTGACTCCAAAAGAAGACGTTGTGTTGAAAGAATACATCGATAAAGCTCTAGCGATGGGATTCATACGGCCATCGCAATCGCCTGCTGCGTCTCCTCTATTCTTTGTTCCGAAGAAAGAGGGAGATCTAAGGCCTTGCATTGATTACAGGGCACTTAACGACATCACCATAAAAAATCAGTATCCTTTACCGCTGATAAACGTTCTATTGGATCAATTAGGTACTTCCAGGTACTTCACTAAATTGGACTTGCGAGGAGCATACAATTTAGTTCGCATTCGTGAGGGCGATGAATGGAAGACCGCTTTCAAGACGCGGTATGGCCTTTACGAATATTTGGTGATGCCTTTTGGTCTGTGCAACGCTCCCGCTACTTTTCAGTTCTTCATGAACGATATTTTCAGGGATATAATGGACCAATTTGTGGTGATTTATTTGGATGATATTCTGATTTATTCATCGTCTTTTTCAGAACACGTCAAACACGTTTCTACAGTCTTACAAAGACTCAGGGAGAACCTTCTTTTTGTGAAAGCCGCGAAATGTGTCTTTCATTCACAGGAAGTGGAATTCCTGGGTTACGACATTACCAATCTAGGTGCTCGAATGAGCCGTTCCAAAGTGAAGGCCATATTGAATTGGCCTGTTCCGCACAATGTCAAGTCATTACAGTCTTTCCTAGGCTTTGCGAATTTTTACCGCAGGTTTATTCGTTCCTTCTCCAAAACAGTGGCTCCTTTGACGGCTTTAACTAGTTCCAAAGTTCCTTTCTGTTGGAACCAGAATGCCCAAGCATGATTCGAGATGTTAAAGGAAGCATTTACCACCGCACCCGTGCTTCAGCATCCAGATCCAGATCGCCAGTTTATTGTTGAAGCGGATGCATCCAGTGTCGCTACTGGAGCGGTGCTCTCACAAGTTTGCACAGAAACCAAGGAGGAGCACCCAGTGGCTTTCTTCTCTCGCAAACTTACCCCATATGAACGAAATTACACTGTCACTGAGCGGGAATTACTGGCAATCAAGGATGCTTTCCGAGAATGGCGACATCATCTTCTTGGGGCCAAACATCAGGTGTTGGTGTACTCTGACCATAGAAATCTTCAAGCATTCAAATCTATGAAATGTTTTACGGCTCGACAGGCCAGATGGCATGTCTTTTTTGCTCAATACGATTTCCAGGTCACATATCGTCCTGCCAGAGAACACGTTAAGTCAGACGCTTTGTCTCGCATTGGTGAGGAGGCGAAAGAAGAATCACAGGTGCGCAATCAGTTGTTGGCAGATCATGTAATATGTAGTTGTTCTGTTCAACCATCCTTAAAAAACAAAGTATAGGAGTGGGTGAAAAATCATCCCCAAGTGATCCAGGATATGAAGCTGGACATACATAACGGTTTACCTTTCACACAAGGAGTGCTCTACTTACCAACGTTTTCAACGCGGAATAAGGCCCTCAAGTGGAATCATGATTCCTTGATCGCAGCCCATCCTGGACAGAAGAAAACACTAGAGCTGCTTAAAAGATGGTGTTGGTGGCCATCCATGACAAAAGATGTCATAAATCATGTATCAACATGTTCTGTATGCATCCAATGCAAAAACACTCCTGGTAAACCAGTGGGCTTACTCCAGTCCCTACCTGTCCCTAACAAACCATGGGACATGATATCTATGGACTTTGTGGTGGAACTCCCACAAAACCAGGAATACGATACCATATGGGTTGTAGTGGATTACTTCACTAAATTGGCTCTTTATATTCCCTGTATTGGTTTACCAACAGCTGCTATTTTGGCTGACCTGTTCATTCGACATGTATTCGGTTTCTTTGGTCTACCGTCAGTAATCATTACGGACAGGGGCTCACAATTTGCGTCACGCTTTTGGAGAGCACTAACTTCAGCATTACTGATTGATGACAGAATGTCCAGTGCTTATCACCCTCAAACTGATGGACAGACCAAAAGAGTCAATAGCACTATGGAACAATATCTGCGGTGTTTGTGTCTGCCGTTTCAATCAGATTGGCTCAAGGTCCTGCCGGCAGCAGAATTCGCCTACAACAACTCCTATCACAGTGCCATAGGCACTTCACCTTTCTATGCTCTTTATGGACAACACCCCCGATCAATACCTTTGGATTCCAGTTTGTCTTTGGATACTCCTGCCGCAGGCCATACTTTTCGTGATCTTAAGAATCTACAGAGGAAAGTGAAGCAGCAATTGGAACAAGCTAAAAGACATGACAAGTTCTATGCCGATGCTCATAGAGTACCTGCACCTGTCTACAAGGCTGGTATGAAAGTATGGTTGCCCACTAAGAACTTGAGGATACCAGGAAAAAAGAAATTGTTGCCTAAATACATTGGTCCGTATGCAGTACTCCAAGTAATTAATCCGGCTGCTGTCCGTCTGGCTTTGCCACAACGATGGCGAGTGCATCCCGTATTCCACGTGTCACTCATTAAGCCGTGTTCTGAAGCTACCAGATTGCCTGTACGGCCTGTTGCTATTTCTGTGAGGGGTTCAGATGAGTATGAGGTACAGGACATACTGGATATGAGGCTACGTTCTGGTAGGCCGTATTATCTGGTGGATTGGAAGGGCTACGGTCCCGAAGATAGGTCCTGGGAACCTCTTTCCAATATACATGCTCCTGCTTTATCGAAGCGTTTTCACTCGAAAAGGGGAGAGGTTACCCCTCTGGGGGATGGCACTGTCATGCATGCTGGACGTGGTTCTACCTCTTACGCTCATAGAACAGCTAGACCGTTCTATTCCAAATGGCGGTTGTTCGATTCATTGCCGGGAAAGCAACGTCTGCACTTTTCACGTCGCTAAATTCACGTGAATTCTGCTTCGTCACGTGAGCTACGGCATTACGTATATAAGTAGCGGGGAAACTTCACTCGCTGCTTCTGATCGAATCATTTGGCGTTGTGTAGCTGAACATCCGATCTGCGTCCTTGCAGTTTTCCTCAGCTGCTTCTTGGGCCTTCTATAGTGTGTTTTCCGCCACTTGCTGAATCCTGGAGCTGTTTGTTCGGGTGTAATTCCACACGCGCACGTTGTCTTCAAACGCGGCTGTCCTGGGCTGCGTGTATCCTGTTAGCGTGCAAATCCACAAGCGCACGTTGTCTTCAAGCGCGGCTGGCCTGGGCTGCGTGAATCCTGTTCGCGTGTAATTCCACACGCGCACGTTGTCGTCAAGCGCGGCTGGCCTGGACTGCGTGAATCCTGTTCGCGTGTAATTCCACACACGCACGTTGTCTTCAAGCGCGGCGGACCTGGGCTGCGTGAATCCTTTTCACGTGTAATTCCACACGCGCACGCTGTCTTGAAGCGCGGCTGGCCTGGACTGCGTGAATCCTGTTCGCGTGTAATTCCACACGCACACGTTGTCTTCAAGCGCGGCTGGCCTGGGCTGCGTGAATCCTGTTTGCGTGCAATTTCACAAGCACACGCTGTCTTCAAGCGCGGCTGGCCTGGATTGCGTGAATCCTATTCGCGTGTAATTCCACACGTGCACCCTATTTTCTTTGCGGCTGTTCAGAACCGCGTGTACTTTGTTTATTCCACAAAAGGGCGCTATTTCTGACTCCTGCATCTGTGATATTAACAGGTGGATTTATTCATTTCTATACTTTTCTCTACGTGGGAAGGAAGCTTTTCAAGAACTGTTGGAAGGTGACAGTGAACAGTACTTTGGACGCTATCCTGTGGTGCAGCAACCCGGTATCTAGCGTGAGCCTCGTGCCGTTCGGGATAAGTCTCCCTTACTAATCTTCCCTTCCTTGTCGTTTGTTCCAATTCCGGATTTTCCTCAAGAGACTTCTGCTGGATTCTTCTACACCAGTCATAAGGTCAGTGTGTGAATTAATGCCAAATACTGTTCTATCATAGAGAGTCGATTTGGGGCAGTTTCTTATGATACTTTATTTTGTTCTAGGCTGACTTCCTATACTTTACCCACGCCCTTTCCAGTGATCCATCTCTCTGCCTGTTTCATCAGTCAGAGAGTCGTATCATTTGGAAGGTCTAAACTTGACTTCACAACTATCAAATCGTGTGAACAGGGATCCGGAAGACCCTACCATCTGTATCCTTTTGAGTACCGTATCCTTTTCAGTCAATACTTTGGTGCTTTATGACAATACATTTGTATTAGCATTTCATATATATTGCCATATAGCATTACAAAAGTAATTGAAGTTAGCTTACACAATTCTTGGAGCTATGCAGTGCATAAAGTATATCAACCTTAACAATTGAATAGTACCCTATGGTATAAAGTTGTATTCATAATTTATATTTCTTATATTGCATTATAATTAAGTAACTAAGAGGGTAGATTTTATTGTTTACAATGTTCACATTTAAGGAATTGTGGCATTCACTGGTAAATGTCAATTTTATAATAAATATTTTACTATTCTGGCTCAGTTGAAGCGTGTAAAGAAGCGGTTGGGGTTGACATTTTTATATTTGCTGCAATACAATTGTGATACATGATTTATTTAAAAGTATGAAATTTGAAAATTACAAGTTTTACATTATTTATAAAGCTAGTGGCCACGTTTACCAAAAATGTATATAAGTTTCTAAAGAGTGGGGGCGTCAATACATGGCCGCAAGATAAGACGTTCATTCTAAAGGCTCCTGCCGATCCGACTGCGATCCGACTGAATATAGACGTATGAAGCCTGCAATAAAAAACCGAAACAAGGCTACCGCATTATGAATAACACGGCACGCAAAGGTGAACAAGCCCAATACAAAACGCATCTACAAGGACGACTTTAAAGTAGGAGCAGTCTGCAAGATTCCGAAGACAAAGGAACCAGAACGCCCGAGAATAAAACAGGAATCATACAGGAGCGTGAGCGAGAATAAACGGTGCCCGTTCCTCAAGAAAGCAGCCGCGGCGTACAAGATGGAAGTCGGAGGAAGCAACAGTAACAAAGTTGCAAGTATTTGATATGAGCGTGGCGGACAGAATGAGTGAAGTATTGCAGGAGCCTGGGGAATACATTGTGTCACCCGGACAATTACAAACAGACGAGAGGAGAACAAGCGTTGGACAGCCTGCAGAGCAGACGAACGACGGAGCGTTTTCACGCCGATACGGAACAGTAAAGGAGCAAAAAGCATGAGAGTGACTGGAGGACACTGGCGAGGGCACACAACTCCTGTGGGACACTGAGCACTTGCAGCGGATGTTACATGCCGTGAGTGGAAGGAACAAGGCTAATAAGCAGAGAAAGAGGACTGATAAGCGCACATCTAATAGGGGCTCCTAGCTGCTTGGGAGCCACAACAACAATAGGGGTGCCCAGCTGATGGAAAAACCCACTAGCAGCATACACTAAGATGGCAAATATTTCACCGGAACGGCTGCCATAAGTGCAACAGGGCTGCAGTAGAACACGGAGGGCCTGAACTGCAGGTGAAGGTGTCGGGACACAGAAGCAGAGTAAATGACCACAGTGGCAGCAATAGGAAGAAGGAGTAAGCCCAGACCGGTTGGAAGCCACAGTAAGGTATCTGTAAGAAACTGATAACATCGGCCACATGTACCAACAGGGGAGGGCAGCAACGAAACGGCTGAAGCTAACCAGTCCAAACTGATAGGTCTGCGGCGAGCTCCTCCCTGACAGGGCAACGACTGGCGCATACACTTAACAAGAGCCACCAAACACCAGATTTATAAGACTCTGAGCATCTCCCCCCTGCCCCTGTGGGAAGAAAACCAATTAGCATAACAAGGGGGTGGGGGCTACAGACGCACAAAAGGATCATGGCCAGTAGTCTGGAGGGCCAAGCAAGCGCATAAAAGCCAAAGGACATGGAGGATTGTTTTCGGACTACAGCAGACGGCTAAGGCAGACCACACAACCCAACCAGAACAGGAGTGTGGAGTGTTGATGGATTAAGGGAGGAACTGCAGCACACCTCTGGCCATGAGGAAAAGGGTGAAAACCAGGAGAGGCGGCACAGGACACATGCAAGAAGAAAAGGGCACGCATCACAGGCCCAAAGCGGCACAACTAAGGAACAGAAACACAGAGAATTGGAAAACGGCCTAGGCACAAAGGAGGTTACACGATAAGAGAGACACACAATAACTATGAACGAAGGGCCACAATGAGGTGAAGGAAACAAGGAGAGACCGCAAGATAACGTGAGACACAAAAAGGTGCACAGCAAACAGGCCCCAAGCTACAACACTAACAGGGGCCTGCGTAACGATTTGAAGATAGACCCAAGCACTGTGGGTGTGCCACTGGGAAAGAGACACTCGATAAGGAACTGCATAAAATGCCAAATGATAACGCCCCCCCCCCCAACAGGCACGGTGCTAGCAACCAGCATTGCCAAAGATGCCAGGAAGCAAAAAAGAGCACCAGGGAAAAGGCAATAGCGATGACGTCCAAGGCAAACAATAACAAAGCGAAACAGACATCCCTAGACACTTTCACCAAACCCGCACAACCAATGGAGGGAACAAAGTCGCAGCCACAAGAACCAAATGAAGGAGACACGGAAGGACGCATGGACATTGGTCGTTATAGATGAACTTAAAGGCGCTCTGGAGTTCAAAATAGATGCAATGCAGATAGACATGAATCTATTGAGGCAAGATGTTACAGCATTGTCGGAGCGCACCGGGGCGCTAGAAAAAGAGGTGCATGCCAATACCAGCTGCTGAAAAGATAACTCCTCAATGTCTCTGTCTTTGAAGCAGCAAGTACAGAACCTAGAAAACAGCGCCGAAGAAGCAGATGGCCGAGCCAGGTGCCACAATGTGCAGATTATTGAACTACCAGAAGGTGAGGATGGCCAGAACCCGACCAGAACCCGACCAATTACATAGAGGACATGTTTCTGCAAGAGATATGAGCGGGAATGCTGATGAGAGGAGACCACAACCCGGAGCCCCTCCCAGGCCCATAATCGCTAAGATACTGAACTATGAAGACAGAGAGAAAATACTGGAACCTTTTCGGAAAGGCAGCACCATCGGCAGGGCGTCGGCATCCATCGCAGCAAACCCGGACTACACCTTTTTAGTACAAAAGCAAAGGATGAACTACGGGTTGGGGAAAAGAAGACTGTGGGTGGCCAAACTCAAGTTTCTGCTACTGTATCTGGCAAAAATGAAAGTGCTGTACAAAGATCGTGATATGTTTTTTGAAACCCCAGAAGATGTCAACAATTGGTTGGATTCGCAGAATATGCCATCAGAGCAGCAACACCGGAACAATGAGGAAAGTGATAAGTGACACGCCAAAGGGGGGCTAATGTATAACTCGCGGGAGGGGGTGATGACAAAAGCGGTGGCGATAGAGACACTTGGACTATTAGATGATTATGTTTTGAGTCCTATGACTATTAACGAAATGTGAGAGTACCGCGCGATGCGTAAGAAAGGGCAGCACAGGAATCGCTCTTACCCCCAGTAGGTTAGTTAGTTGAGATACTGATAGTACAGTCTCCACCCGCTGCGCTCAAAGTACTGGCAATGAGCCCGAGAAAGGAGAGAGAAATGGGCATGCCTAAGATCCAGTTTTGGAGTTGGGCAATTGTTGGGGTTTGTTCAGGGGGGGAGTTGGGGATGTTATAATGGGACAGGCCTACAGACACGCACCAAACAATGAGAGGAGGAAGGAGGGTGTTGGGATGGGAGGGTTGGAAACTGTACATGATGGGTGAAATGAGGATTGCAACCCTGAACGTTGGGGGGCTAAATAACTACATTAAACATAACAGGGTTATGATGTATTTGAAATGACAAAAAATAGACATAGCCCTGCAGCAAGAAATGCACCTGACCAAGGTGAAGCAGGATGTGATAATAAAGAAATGGAAAGGGATAACCCTAGGAGCAACCTATTCAGCGTATGCTAGAGGGGTCATAACATGGATAGCGCCACATGTCCCATTCAAACTACTGCAGTCTACCATAGATAAAGACGGAAGGATGGTATTGATACAGGGGTTGGTGGAAAATAGAGAAATCTGTATTATTATTGTGTATTCCCTGAATCAAGATACTACTACCTACTTCAGAACTCTCTATACCAAGATTGGATCCTATATTGATGGAGCGGTAGTGTGGGGGGGAGACGTTAATTGTACTGTAGACCCACTGATGGACAGGTCAGACAAGAAGTTAACACATACGACCCCAGCAGCAAAAGCCCTATGCACCCTGTTACAAGCTTGTAAGTTAGTAGACGTATGGAGGATGACCCACCCACAAAGTAGAGAGTAATCACATTATTCTGCCCCACAGAACCTGTACACAAGGCTAGATTATATATTTAGCGGAACACACTTAATACATGAAGCAACACAAACAGAATAGAAAGCCATGGTCCTATCGGATCATGCCCAGCTGGTGGTAACATGGCAGATCCGGCCTCCCCAAGCCAGAATCCCCACAGACTTAGGGCCGAGTCATTAAAAGATACAGGGTTCCGGGTGGTCCTGAGGGTGGAAATAAGAGAGTACTTTAAACACAACACGGGTAGCGTAGACTCAGCTGGGACATTATGGGAAGCATTTAAGGTGGTAATGAGAGGAGCAGCAATGGCTAAATCTAAGGGGTTGCAAGGCACCATAACACATGAATTGCAAAACGCAGAACAGCAGTTAGAAACAATCATTCAGGAGGGCACAAGATCCCCAGAGGCGGCTGCGACCATAACCCGATTACAAGAATGCAAGGACCACTGAGAGAGGCTAAGCAACCTAAGCTATAGGAAATATGTTGAGAGGCAGCATGCAGAAGGCGACAAACCAGGCAGATTACTGGCCTGTTTATACAAAAGTGAGACCTCCAGGCAGACTATGCGGGAGATTCAAGGGAGTGATGGGCAGACACGGGACACCTAGGAAGGAGTGAACAAATGCTTTTTGGAATACTACAAGCAACTGTATGCACATACAATTAAGGATGAAGAGATAGACATAAGGGAAGCATTAACAGAGATCACACTCGCCAGACTTGAGGAAGCAGAAAGAGAAAGTCTAGAACTCCCGATAACGTAGGAGGAGCTAGAGTATGTAATTAAGCTGCAGCCCACCAGCAAAGCCCCAGGCGCAGATGGACTCCCAAGTGAATTTGATAAAGCTTTTAAAACGGAAATACTCCCCCCACTGATAGCAATGCTTAATGAGGTGCTTAGTACAGGTACACTGCCCGAGGCTATCAGGGCCACAGGCCCTAGAACGCAAAAAACACACCATCTAGTGATGGGGGCAATGGGTCACTTGAGCAAGAAGAGAAATGAGTGGGCACCACTTGACAATAGATCAGCGAGTATCAATTTTCAAAAATTGTAAACCAAATGGTCGATTAGTTCAAAAATTTCTTATTCTATTTTTCAAAAAGGAGCTGGCTATTTGGATTCGGAGACACCCAAATCCAAAATACATGTGCAGCAGAAGAAGACCAAGTGAGATACGAGGTCACACAGCTGCACTCACAGGAACCCAATCCGGGTTAATAAGTAGACAAAAATAATTTCAAGTTCAATTAGTTAGTAAAAAATATATGTTGTTGATTGAAGAATGACAAAGTTCTGGTTCAGTTGTGTTTCAACATCATTTTATCAAAGAAAGGAATCTCTTATGCGAGAAGTCACTAATACACTCTTAGTGAGGAAGAAATTGCCACATCAAGTTTTTCAATCAGACCAAAAAATTGCCAATGCATTTCGGAATAACATTTCCTTCATCAGGGCAGGTCTAAAAATAATGTATACCAAATCATCAAATAAAGTTAACCATCATCATGTGACAAAACACATTAACACATGTCAGTGTCATATATATATGAGAATGTAAAGAACATACCATTTGGTTGAAGTAACAGTAGTGGATGGTAAAGATGGGGAAGCAAATTTGAGAAAAAGAAAACAGAAAATGATGACTCTATACAATATGAGTGACAGTGAGGTAAAGAAAGAAAAGAAAATGTTTTACCTGAAATAGTAAAATGCGTGTGCTGTGTGTGGCGTTGTCACCTATTTAGAATTCAAAACTGCCTGATGTAAAATCAGCGCAGAAGAACATCCTTCAGCAGTATGGCTGTAATCAGAAAGCATATGTGTTGGTCAGCGGGTGAAATCCGTGTATCGGAAACAAAATGTAAGCGTTAAGACAAGCTTACCGTGCTGGACACGGGGAACTGTGCTGCTCCCGTTGCCTGCTCGTGAAACACTGCGGCTGTAGCATCGAGGCGTTGCTAGGGCAACGCTTCCTTTAAAAGACACGTGACCGCAAGACAGCCCAAATTGGCGCGCGGTCGAAAATGGGAGGCTGCATTCAAACCTATGGGTTTGTTTAGGACAAATATTAATATTTGTCTGGCCTCATGGCTATTAGTCAAGAATTGTGGAGTGTTGAAAAATGGAAAACCAAAATTGAAATGATAGAAATAAAAGAAATACTATGCTAAAGTCATAAATACAATAAGTATAAATGTCAGCCTGGCCGTGCCAAGGGCTGATGACCCCTGGTAAGTGATGTGCAGTAAAACATTAGTGACATGTAGAGGGCAACTCTTGAGTTCACACATAAACATATATATACCGTGTTATAGGTGGGGACGTCCAAGGGGGACCCCTTTTGGTCCAAAGGGTACCAAACATGATACAGTGACATTTGTCGTACATAGAAGAAAACCTAACCACATGGTTATATATTGTAACGCTTTCAGTATACATATCTAGACCCCTGCTACGGTTGGTGTCGACAAAGGCGGCACCTTGGGTCCCAGACAATTTGTCCAGGTAACTTATAGGTCCACATTCATAGGGTACGAAGAACATATCAATCAAGACAGATAAAATTACGGATCATAAGAAGCAGTGGTAATTGATTTCTTCATTAATTCCATTTGGGGCCAGACTACCAAGTTTGTCAATCCAAAACGTCTCTCTGCGGTTCAACCGCCGGTTCAAGTCCTCGTGTGGATTGATCCTCGAGATTACTTCCAAAATCACTAATCTTATTTGAGTCAGATTGTGTCCATTTTCAATCCAATGTCGTGCTACAGCTGAGTTCATGTTTGCATTCCGGATGCAAGACCGGTGTTCGTTCCATCTCGTTTTAGCCATTCTTGTGGATTGGCCCACATAGAACAGGAAACCGGTGCTTCATTGCTTCATCTGCAGACTCATCTCCTGACATCCACTGATCTTGATCCCAACGCCGTAGCACTGCACTCCGCATCCATAAACTTGGACCCTGTGAAGAAGAAGAAAGACAAGGTTAGAACATCGTGTGGATTGATCCTCGTGATTACTTCCAAAATCACGAATCTTATTTGAGTCAGATTGTGTCCATTTTCAATCCAATGTCGTGCTACAGCTGAGTTCATGTTTGCATTCCGGATGCAAGACCGGTGTTCGTTCCATCTCGTTTTAGCCATTCTTGTGGATTGGCCCACATAGAACTTTCCACTTGGGCATTTAATGCCGTAAATAATGTTTGTGCTGTCACAGGTTCCGTAGGTTTTTAGGATAATCTTTCTTCCTGTTCTTGGGGGGTTGATAACATTCACCTTGATTATTGAGTTACAGTTACTACAATGAAGACAAAGGAATGTACCAGTTCTCTGAGTTATGGGTTCTTTGAGAGGCGGTCTGGTGTGTACCAGTTCGTCCCTGAGATTCTTGCTGCGCTGGTATGCAAACACCGGTAATTCACTAAACAAATTCTGTACCCTGGTGTCATTTTTCAAGATCTCCCAGTGTCTGCTGATGGTTTTCTTAATCTTATTGCTATGGATTGAGAATTTGGAAACATACACAGGTGACTTAAGTTCTCTTTTGGTTTTAGGATTTTGGATTGATACTAGAGTTTCGCATGCCATCACGCACACCCTGGCAGACGCCAAGTCGAGTTCCTTCTGTTTATAACCACGTGCCAAAAACTTTTCTTTCATCACAAGCTGTTGAGCTGTGCAGTCCTCTGGGTCACCTTCAATTTTCTTTACCCGTAACAGTTGGCTATATGGAAGATTTCTGAGCAAACTAGGCTGATGAAAACTCAAACGATGTAGAAGATTATTGCGGTCAGTTGATTTGCGGAACAGAGAGGTGCTGTAGCCGGTGGTTTGCTTTTTGATGAGGACGTCCAGAAAAGTAATAGTGTCATGTGAGATTTCCCTTGTGAACTGAATACGTTGATCGATGTTATTAAGGTATTCAAAAAAAGAGTCAAAATCGGCCCTCGTGCCTCTCCACATGCCAAAAATGTCAACTATGTAACGTGTCCATAAGTGGATGTCCTTATTCCAAATCTGTTTGTTGAGTACATTGTCCGTTTCAAATTTAAACATAAAGCAGTTAGCATATGTGGGTGCCATAGTGGCCCCCATAGATGTTCCTGAAGTCTGTAGATAGAACTGGTTACCGTATTGAAAGTAAGAATTTCCTGAAATGAACTGTAACAGTGCCAGTATAAACTCCTTCTGTGCACGGATTTCTGATGCTTGTAATAATAGCCATTCAACTGATTCGATGCCCAAGTCATGTGGTATAGATGTGTAAAGGCTTCTGACATCAATGGTGAACATCAGGTCATCCTGTTGAAAAGTGGTGGAGCGAAGTTTTTGAAGGAAATGGGTGGTATCACGAGTGTATGTGGAGGTTTTTTGTATGAGAGGCTGTAAGAAGAAATCTATGTAAATACCCAATGGTTGGTTGATGCTTTCCATACCTGCAACTATAGGTCTCCCTGGTGGTTTAATGGTGTCATTGTGAATCTTGGGTAATGTATAAAAGTTCGGGATCCTAGGGTGATTATTGAGCAAAAACTTGTGTGTGTGTTCATTGATCCATTCTAGCTCAAGAGCTTTATCCAGCAGAGTCTTCAGATTCAGTCTTATTGCAGTGGTTGGATCATGGTCCAAGGTAGTATATATTGTTCCATCTTGAAGTTGTCTGATACATTCTATTTCATAATCCACTGTATTTTGGATAACTAATGCGCCCCCTTTGTCAGCTGGGCGAATAGTCACACACTTGTCACTGTAAAGATCCTTAATCAGTCTCATTTCGTGAGGTTTCAAATTCCTATGCGGAGGGGTTTTATAGCTGATCCTCTCTAGGTCGCGGGTCACTAGTTTCTGAAAGATGTCAATAGATGGAACTATGATAGGTGGAACAATCCCGCTTTTCGCTCTGAATTCCTGGAAGTCTGGACCTTCAGTTGGGTTATCTTGGACTTCAAGTTCTTCAAAGAAGAATTTAAGTTTCAGTTTTCTGATGAATTTGTATAATTCAATCTTTATGTCGAACAGGGTGGTCCCATAAGTGGGTACAAAACTCAGACCTTTTTGTAAAGTGTCCTCCTCTGGCTTGCTCAAAGTTCGGCTAGATATGTTAATGACTAAGTTTTCTTTTGCTGTAGTCTTGTTTGCGGTTTGTTCCTTGGGTTTCCTCCTCCCCCTGCGGGTTCTTTTGGGCGGGCGCCTAAAAAAGCCGACGAGGAGGGTGTTAGTGCCACAGGACCAGTTGTTTGGTTTGCATTGTCTATTGTTTGTTCTATAGGTGTTTCTGAATCTCTCTGGGCATCTGAGTCAGAGCTGCTAGTGTTATCTGATGTATATTTGAAAAGCTTTTTCGGTGCTACTGGACCATATCTCTCCATCCATGTATAAACTTCGTCATTGATATAATCGCAGGTATCACGCTTGAATTTCTTAACCTTCTTTTGTTCAAGCTCAGTTTTGTACTCTATCAGTTTAGTGTTGATGTCTGACAGAATTATATCGTATTCCTCCTTGCCTAGTGAGCCCACCAGCTCCTTTTCTATATCTTGAATCTCTGTTTTCAGCGTTATCAAGTTTTTAGAGAGTTCTTGAATAGTTAACAAGATGAGATCTAAAGAACATTTGTTCAGGATCGCCTCCCACTTACGAACAAACTCCTTACTTTCCTTACACAGGGTCGGCCGAAGTTGTATATGTAGGTCTCTCGGTATCCGTTGGTTCTTGAAGTAGCGCCCCAAGGTTATTGCATGTCATTTCCTGTTGATTTCTTTACGTATAAGATATTCTAACTGCCTGATCCGTCTGGCTGGATCTTTGAGCGTCGTTCCTTGAATGCCAATTGATGTGTCGCTAATACGTTCTAGAATGGCTGTTGCTTCCTCAGTTGAAAACCCTAGGGTTTCTGCACATTTATTTGATAATCCTTCGATATCCTCAAACGACATAATAGTTTGTATGATGCTATATTGTTGAGATGCTTCCAAAAAATGTGTGCCTTCACTGCAGTGTGTCTCACCAAAAATGGGGGAGAAAAAGAGCAAGAAGAGAAATGAGTGGGCACCACTTGACAATAGATCAGCGAGTATCAATTTTCAAAAATTGTAAACCAAATGGTCGATTAGTTCAAATATTTCTTATTCTATTTTTCAAAAAGGAGCTGGCTGTGATGAATTCGGAGACACCCAAATCCAAAATACATGTGCAGCAGAAGAAGACCAAGTGAGATACGAGGTCACACAGCCGCTCTCATAGGAACCCAATCCGGGTTAATAAGTAGACAAAAATAATTTCAAGTTCAATTAGTTAGTAAAAAATATATGTTGTTGATTGAAGAATGACAACGTTCTGGTTCAGTTGTGTTTCAACATCATTTTATCAAAGAAAGGAATCTCTTATGCGAGAAGTCACTAATACACTCTTAGTGAGGAAGAAATTGCCACATCAAGTTTTTCAATCAGACCAAAAAATTGCCAATGCATTTCGGAATAACATTTCCTTCATCAGGGCAGGTCTAAAAATAATGTATACCAAATCATCAAATAAAGTTAACCATCATCATGTGACAAAACACATTAACACATGTCAGTGTCATATATACATGAGAATGTAAAGAACATACCATTTCGTTGAAGTAACAGTAGTGGATGGTAAAGATGAGGAAGCAAATTTGAGAAAAAGGAAACAGAAAATGATGAGACTCTATACAATATGAGTTAAGGACAGTGAGGTAAAGAAAGAAAAGAAAATGTTTTACATGAAATAGTAAAATGCGTGTGCTGTGTGTGGCGTTGTCACCTATTTAGAATTCAAAACTGCCTGATGTAAAATCAGCGCAGAAGAACATCCTTCAGCAGTATGGCTGTAATCAGAAAGCATATGTGTTGGTCAGCGGGTGAAATCCGTGTATCGGAAACAAAATGTAAGCGTCAAGACAAGCTTACCGTGCTGGACACGGGGAACTGTGCTGCTCCCGTTGCCTGTTCGTGAAACACTGCGGCTGTAGCATCGAGGCGTCGCTAGGGCAACGCTTCCTTTAAAAGACACGTGACCGCAAGACAGCCCAAATTGGCGCGCGGTCGAAAATGGGAGGCTGCATTCAAACCTATGGGTTTGTTTAGGACAAATATTAATATTTGTCTGGCCTCATGGCTATTAGTCAAGAATTGTGGAGTGTTGAAAAATGGAAAACCAAAATTGAAATGATAGAAATAAAAGAAATACTATGCTAAAGTCATAAATACAATAAGTATAAATGTCAGCCTGGCCGTGCCAAGGGCTGATGAGCCCTGGTAAGTGATGTGCAGTAAAACATTAGTGACATGTAGAGGGCAACTCTTGAGTTCACACATAAACATATATATATACCGTGTTATAGGTGGGGCCGTCCAACGGGGGACCCCTTTTGGTCCAAAGGGTACCAAACATGATACAGTGACATTTGTCGTACATAGAAGAAAACCTAACCACATGGTTATATATTGTAACGCTTTCAATATACATATCTAGACCCCTGCTACGGTTGGTGTTGTCAAAGGTGGCACCTTGGGTCCCAGACAATTTGGCCAGGAAATGCAGCAGGGTAATTTATAGTTTCACATTCATAGGGTACGAAGAACATATCAATCAAGGCAGATAAAATTACGGATCATAAGAAGCAGTGGTAATTGATTTCTTCATTAATTCCATTTGGGGCCAGACTACCAAGTTTGTCAATCCAAAACGTCTCTCTGCGGTTCAACCGCCGGTTCAAGTCCTCGTGTGGATTGATCCTCGCGATTACTTCCAAAATCACTAATCTTATTTGAGTCAGATTGTGTCCATTTTCAATCCAATGTTGTGCTACAGCTGAGTTCATGTTTGCATTCCGGATGCAAGACCGGTGTTCGTTCCATCTCGTTTTAGCCATTCTTGTGGATTGGCCCACATAGAACAGGAAACCGGTGCTTCATTGCTTCATCTGCAGACTCATCTCCTGACATCCAGTGATCTTGATCCCAACGCCGTAGCACCGCACTCCGCATCCATAAACTCGGACCCTGTGAAGAAGAAAGACAAGGTTAGAACATCCGTCCTAGGGCCGTGCTGCATTTGAACCCCGCGTGCCCCCTCATTAACAACTTACAATCTACTGCAGCTTCCTTCCTCATTCTGTCCGGCTGCCGCCTCGAGCTCCGCAGCTTCTGCCGGGCTGGCAACATCACCTGCAAGGGAAGAAAGCAAAAGAGCAAACATCAAAAGTGGAACGGACAGCAATGCACGACAAAGAACTTTACAATACAACAAAAACAGATGAGGAAAGACAAAGGCAAACAGGAACACTTACCTGAAGTATGAAGTATAGTGGCTTAGTCGCAGCAGGACTGGACTACCACGTGCAAGGGACCATTGAAGGAACTCGGTCCAGATCATACAAGCGCCCCTGCTAGAAGCAGCAGGATGGAGTGCTCACGAAAACTAATCAACAGGTGAGCTTTCCAGGGACAGCGCATCCCACGGGTACCATGGTTTGGGAGAAGGGGTCTCGAAGGGGATCAGGCGCACAAGCTGGCACACTCACGCCCCTTATTCTCCACGCAGGAGCAGTCCCAAGCAGCATTACCTATTACCACCAGTCACCACATAAGCGCAGAGGGTGATGTGGGACCCGAGCGACCTCACCCCCGGGAGGGCTGCAGCCCTGCCCCAACGCCTCTGCAGAGACCAGGTGAGCATAACAGAGACTCTACAGGAGGCAATTATAATTCCACTCCTTAAGTCCAATAAACCAGGCACAGAATGTGGGTTTTACAGACGTCTTTCACTACTCAATCAAGATAGCAAGATCCTGACGGTGGTGATGGCTAACAGGTTAAGACCAATCATAAGCAAACTCATACACCCAGACCAAACGGGCTATGTTCCACATAGAAATATAGCCGACAATTTGTGTAGGCTACATCACGTCACAGATCACAACAAGGGGGTATCGCAAGAGGCAGCAATTATTTCACTTGACGCGGTGAAAGTGCTTGACTCTGTTAAATGGCCCTGGCTGCTGGTGGCACTGGAGGAGTACGGGGTGGAGCCCATATACTTGAGATGGGTGCAATTATTGTGGTGCTCCAATATTTCAAAACAATGGCAGCTAAGTAAAGGTACCAGACAAGGATGCCTGATGCTTTTTATCGTAGCGTTGGAACTCCTAGCGGCATATCTGAGGCAGCAATATGGTGACGTTGGTATCAGCACCAAAGGAGGACAACACTTTATATCACTGTATGCAGATGATATGTTGTTGTACTTGCAATACCCCGAGGAGAGCCTACAATATATCCTGGAAGTAATGGCCCGATACGTGAGGTTATCGGGCATAACAGTTAATCCACAAAAATCGAGAATATACACACTGGGGAGGTATGTAGGAATGCCCAAACACAAACTGCCGATATTACCGGTTAAATGGGAAACTGAGACATTCAGATATCTGGTTATAAATGTATATCACAATCCTGAAGTGGAACACAGAAAAGGCGTTGTCCAAAATAGAAAAAAGTATGGCGTTTTGGGCCAAACTACCATTTTCCATGATGGGGAGAGCACCATTACTAAAGATGGTGGTGCTGCCCAGGTTATTACATTATTTTGCAAACATCCCACATGTAATACCCAAATGATTGTTCTCGAAACTACAGAGCATAAGTAGGGGCTTCATCTGGCATAATTCAAGTAATAGGATAGTATTGTGGAAGCTACAAAATTCATCTGAGCAGGGAGGCATCAGATTGCCGAACTTCGAAGTAAACTATCTGGCTAGCCAGCTCCAATATGTAGCGAGGTGGCAGTCGGAAGAACAAACACTTGAGCATGAGCTGTTAAGTGCCAAGAGCGTCCCTTATTTCTTGAACAAAAGAATGTGGCTACCGAGACAAAGAAGAAGTGGAGAGTGCAGAGTGTTGGGTTTGAGAGGGGAAATTTGGTGTAGAGCCTGACAATTGATAAATAATCCGACCCCGTGCTCCCTGCAGATATGGCTGATGGTGCTAGAAGGCGTAGACAAACAGGCTGTACATTAGAATAAAGTGGGAACCGGTGGGAATAGCGACAATGGGGGATGTATGGTCAAATGGGAAACTGAGGGAGTTTGAGAGATTAGTAGAGGACATAGGACTGCATCAGGGACAGCATATCACATATTCTAAGTTTGTGAGGAATATAAAGAGCAAATGGTCTGAAACAGAGCTGGCCCTTCAACCAGATGCCGCGATTGAAACATTTTATGACGTGTCCAAAGGAGGACATGAGGTTTCCCGTATATATGAGTTGCTGATGTTAATGATAAAGGACATTTGTATCACGCATTATCACCACCGGAGTGGTCCCCTGATGTCTAAGATAGAGAAAGAGATTGTCCAAACAAGATTAAACTGGGAGGAGAATGTGGGTGAACCAATGGAAGATGGGCTGTAGAACAGGGTGCAAGGGTACCATAAAAAGGTATTTAGGAATATGCGATTGCAACAGATTCAGTTATATGTAACCCACAAAGTATACATGACCCCTAAGAAAATAGCAAAGTTCGGCCAGGCAAGTACACAGACATGTTCGAAATGTGGCAAAGTGGATGCAGGGGTGGTACATATGTTTTGGGTATGGCCAGAAATAGGTGGTTTTTGGGAGGAGGTGGCCCAAATCATGGCAGAAGCGGAGATTATCCTAGACATGAGCACCCCCTGGGCATGCCATTTGTGGGGGTTTCCGAGGCTGCGTAGAGCAAAGCATGTAAGCAAACTCAAAGATCTAGCGTATATATTGCCAAAACACAGAATAGCAGTGAGCTGGAAAGCACATAGTAAACCGTCAACGCATGTGTGGTGGCAAGAGCTAAAGAAATGGGTGAATGCAGAAACAATGGTATGGCAAGAGACGAAGGGTGTAGAAGGTGAAGCAGAGGTTGATGCGCTGGTCGCCTGGAGACAATTGGTAGCTGCAATATCCACATCAGACCAGGATAGTAAGGGGAACAATAGTCCCGAAAGAGAGAAGTAATGGTAGACAGTGATAAGTGGGGAGCGCAGCGGAATGGCGCAATGTGAGGTAGGCCGGGGGCAGGGGGAGTTGCGGTTTGGGAAAGGAGAAAACAAAACATGAGGCTGTACGTGTAAGTTTCTTTGTACACTGGTTTATTGCACTGTACGGTCATATTTTGGAAAATGAATAAAAATGATATAAAAAAAGTTTGTAAAGAGTACTTACTTTGCATCCACACTGGTCACTGCTTCAATTGAAGTATTTAATATAATAATGTTAATAGGTGTGGTTAGAAAAGTTCTGTGTGTGGTGTGAAGCACAAACAACATGTGCGTTTGCTAAACAATAGGTTCTGTGGAGCGTTTCTGTATGGTGATTGGTTTGTGTACATTATGCATGGGCAGTTGGTAATTATTTGCACGTGCGTTTCTGAATGGAAAATGTTTTTGGGTGAAAAGAAGTTGGCGTTGAGAAACATTAGGTAAGTGTATGAGCAAAAGTGATGTGTATGTATTATGTGTACTTATTCATATTGTAATGTATATTAAGTTGTGAAAGTTTTTTAAGTCAGTAATGTATACAACTGCAATCTAAGTGTCCCTAGCATTATGCATGTGTGCATAACTGTAATGTTGCAGCGTCATTCCAGTAACATGAGTATAAGTATAGGCACAGCATATATGTGCACACAGTTTTATATGAAATTATGTATATTGTATGATAGGCATGCATGTATGTTTTGGACATAATGCAAATTATTCTAGTTCATGTTTCGCATGATTGTCTATTTTAAAGCATGTATTTTTCACTACGCATGCGATTTAATATGTATTCTTTATGTAGTTTACGTTTCGCATGCATCACTAATCTTTAAGTAAGCATGTGTTTGAATATGTTTTTTCCATGTGCGTGTGGCAATTGAACGCACTTTATTTTTGTTAATGTAAGGAAAAAGTGTTAATCATTGGAGATTCCTCAGTGTATTGGCTGGAACATTATGTGAGGTGAATACTAACTATTTCACCATTTGGTAACATGAAGGTGGAATGGCTTGGCTATCTGTGAATCTGCATTTTTATGGTTAGCATAAGCTAATCCATTCATTAATTAATGTAAACTCTGTTTAGCAGTATGGTTTGTTCTGAGCTATCATGGATCAATATTTGCTGAGAGCCATGCAGAAAGATGTAATGTAATTATGCTTGTTATTTTGTATAGCACAAATTCTAGTTTCTAAGCGCTAAAATGTGTTCCTGTGCCAATGATCAATGCTGAACGCAGCTGAACACAGTGTAGAGATATTATTTAGAAGAGTATGTCTTTTGGCAGACTATCAGCTATTCTCAAGCAGAGAATACAGCCTTGATTGCAGGAGGAAGAGATATCATGGCAAATGTTTTAGTTTTTGGCAGAATTAGGATGTTTTGCACATAAGACAAGAATGTTCGCAAAACATGCCTTGCTTTCTCAGAATATTTCAGAACATATTCATTAAGTTCCAGCACAGTACATTCTATGATGAAATGTATGCATGTAACCAGAAGCAATTTTTTTCTCTGAAATGCTTCGACTCTTGTAATGTACGTCGCTGTCACTATGTATAAACAGTGAATTTTTCTATTCAGTGGTAGTGCGTGCACGTGTGAGTGCTGGGTGCTAGGGGGCTTTGCTTGTTGGTGAGCAGCTGACTTCCCCTGCCATGCATAATATACTGTGTTTTCGCGTTTACTATCTATCTCTGAGTCTCTTGTGGTCTTATTTTGTTTCCATAGTATATCTTTTGTGACTTACAAATGGCGCACGAGATGGAACGCTTCCAAGGATGATCAAGGACAGCATTTGGACCAGAGAACCAGGGATCCTTACCAAGTAGAACGAAGTTCCTTTCAGCAGCTGCTACTCCTGATCCACGTGTCGGCCAAGCAATCATTCAGGCGAGGGTTTTGAACGGTTGCAGCCGTGATGCTGTTTTGCATCTTTTGAAGATCACTGAGCACGGAAATCGAGTTTGATGGGAGATAGCATTGCCTCTCTTTGATATTAGGTGAGTTTGCTCCAAGTTGTTTGTTTGTAAAAATATATGCATATATTTTGCCAGGCTAGAATAGTTTTTTAAAAAATGCCTGATGTTAGAAAAATTCAAACGTGTCGTGCAGAATTTTGTATGATAAGAAAAATCCCACTAGGTTAGAAAAGGAAGAATAATGACCACCTACCTCAATGAACTAAGAGCAATACAGGGGAGATTGAGAAGTATGTTGGACAATTGGGGTCTGGTCCCAAAGTCAGTACACCAGTCAGTTCAAAAGAATAAGAAGATAGAGGTTGCCCAGGATCAGAAGTTACCTGGGGCACCCTCATTTGTGATAGATACTGGTTCACAAAAATGCTCCATTGATAGCTCATTGGTTCCAGATATTGCCCTGTCAGGGCAACAGAAAGTTTCTGTAGGGTTTGCATATATACCCGAAATATGCCAGGTATCTCAGCAAGTACCCATTACTGTTGGCCCCTTATCAGATACATGCCACAAGATGTAACTTCTAGAACACAGCAGAGTTGCTACCGCTCCCTGAGCAACATTATGGGAATGAGAACGACCATGATTGTGTGTACACCAGTGAACAAGAGGGCAAAGAAAGAATAGGTTTGTTTGGCACACCTTTGTCACTTCCTGAACCAGCACACAGTAAATTGGAATGGCCCGACACCCAGCTACTAGCATTGCTGTCTCTGCCACAGACTAGAACAGGTCTCACCTTGTATACAATTGTGAAGGGCAGTGTTTATGTAGTATAATGCAGGAAATTAATGGCTTTTCCTTGTTTGAAAACAGTTCAACCATATATGCCATACCCGATACTGTACTTTTTTTGGTTTCTTGAGATACATCTGATGCAGGAAGACTGGCCTACTGATCGGGAGAAAGACTGTCCTACAACTGAACACCCAAGCCAAGCAATCGTAGCACTGTTGAATGCGTAATGCCTCAGAGTGCCGAGCATTATAACAGCTCCGCCTGAGAAGTACACAGTCATGAAGCTGCTGGCTCAAATCCCAAAGTGCAAGACGCTGACAGAAAATGCCTGCAATTGAGAGATGTATTTCCCTGATGTTATTCGAAATTGACATGTTTATCATACGTACATTATACAAGCTGTTTGCATGGATGGCAAGAAGAAAGAAATTGGGACTTAGTATGTATTTTGGGATTTACATATCGAAGTAGCAAATGGCTACAAATAAATGACAAACTTGTGTATTGTGAAAGTGGTAGAAAAATGGATTGTTATTGTAAAACACGCTGCAGTGAATTACTTGGGCTACCAAAGTGGAGCTGAAATATGTTTTGACCTTCAAAGTGACTTGGTAGGCCTAGCGGGATTATTTCCAGAAACATAAATCCTCTGTTCAAGTTTGGCAGCCTGTAAAATTTGGATGCACAGCCCTGTGAATCATTGTAATATCAATTGTGCACACATAAATGTAAATGAATGTGTATAAACATTTTCAGTTCAACATGGCCTACATTTTATTCTTCACTGGATCATTAAAAGTCACATTGACAGGATTTTCAGGGTGGATTGAGATCATTTAAGTAATGAGGGGAATAGTTAATGTTCAGGCAGGCCTATGTTATGCATCTATATACGACGCATGCGCAATGAAGACCGACTTTTTACCCAAAAATACACACCAACCATATGCACAGCAACCATGCCAACCATACGCACAGCAATAATTGCCACACACAACAAACCCACCCACCCCAGTGGTTACACATTGAAACATACACTAAAACAAGCAAATATATATTTCAAGCAACAATATCCATAAAACATGCGCAATGACAAAGTACAAACTACACGCCAACAACACACAACTTGCACACACACTTCCACTTTGTTCACATTACAAACATACATTAAAACAAGGAAATACATAATTCAAACAGCAAGGACCACAAACAACATACACACTTAACCCCCAACTACATACACATTACTAGCATGCACTCAAGCAAGGAAATACATAATAGCAAGAAAATGCATAACCATTTATCAACAACAAAAAATATGTATGCTGTATGCAAAAGTAAAGCAGTCATTACTGCAAAACATAACATGGGTGCAGTTAATTTGTGCAGATTTAGCGCAACAAATATCTTGAAATTTAGCAGTCAAGCTGGTTATGACTTCCCACATCCCCTGAATTTCAAAGGGTTTTGTTGCGTTAAATCTGCACAACTTAACTGCACATTAACTAAGGTTTTTTTCAGTGAATTCCATAGGGTTTTGTATGCCATCTTTTTTTAAATTTAAATAGACTGTGCCCACTGTACATTTTCCCCCAATATACTTTTTTCGGGCCAACTAGGCCGTGCCAAATGTATCTTTTAAAACACTACCTTTCTTTCCCGCTCACTAGCCATTGCCTTCGCTCATTACCTTTGGCCGTGGCCCCTTTATATGTTGCCCCAACAGTTTTCGTCCAGTCCCACTAGCCTTGACCTTAGGCCATGGCAAGTTCCCACAGCCTTTGGCAATGGCCACTCTATATATTGCTAAAATAGGCTTCCTAAATGGGCCCTCTAGCCATAGCCTTTGGCCATGGCCCGTGGTCCCGGCTACACCACTCGGTTTCTTTTGGGCACACTAGCCATAGTCTTCAGCCACACCCATTACTCCCACCTCACTGTAGCTGTAAAATTCCACTTTCTTTTTGTCTTAATCACATTTTTTTAAACTATTTAAAAAAAAAAAAAACTTTTCCCACATTCCAAACGCAGTTAGTAGAACCCCATAATGTACTTCAAATAAGCCTGGATATTCATAAAATAACCCTAGTTATTCATGTGAGATAATTTAATTCCTGAACATGTTTTCTACTATAACCAAATATAATATCTTATGCGAAAATAACCCTTGTTATGAGAAAACATTTGAGCTCTGATCTTGGTCCCCAGCACCCACAAACCAACAATTTCATATGGTATCCTCTTTCCCCCTCCCCACTCGAGTCTGGTGCCATTTCATTCTTTTTTCTCCTCCATTTTTTCCACTTTTCGTTTTAGGCTAATCCCCAGTTATTTTGGAAATAACCCTAGCCATCTCTTGTATCGGGAAATAAACATGGCAGCTTTTTTATTTCTGAAAAAGCCTCACTGCTGTAAAGCACCATGGAAGATACAGCTATAAACTTGGGAAAAGGGGGAAAAGGGAGCACCCCCTTTTCTGGCAAATATTTTAACTACTGGGAGGAAATGACCCAGATCCCTCCTGGAAATCGAGTCAACGCTTCATGCACAAGTTGTTTCATACCTGGTCCAATTACGTCCAGGGGTTTGTGCTGTGCACTGTGTTTTTTTAATAACTTTAATTTTTTCCAAAATACCCAGTCGGGTGGCAGGGGGAGGGATTTGTGGATGTTGACTGGGGGGGTGGTGTAGGGGGAGGTGTTGGGGATAGACAGAAGGGCCTGTGTCAAACCTTTTATTTGCAAAATATCAGCCAAATCCTTCATGCAAGTCAAACGTTATTAGCAATTCAATTATTAGGTTTCCTGTGGAACTTGATACTCAACTATAGTGCAGCAGTTGCTATATATATATATATATATACATATATATATATATATACACACAAATCAACACACAGCATAGTAACCAAGCACATTTAAGGTGCACTTCTACCATATCCTCTTCCATGCTGACAGTATGCAAACCCAGTGCCCACACTGCATGCCTTTTCACACCACCATCGCCAAAGACACATCACAAACTTTACCATGTTGTAACAGTGTCCTCACCTGCAAAACCAAACATGCATGCATGGCACCTCACTGCTCCTGCTCTATGGTGTCAGGGCACCACCCTGTAACTGCTGCAGAATCCAGTGTCCTAAAGTCCAAGTCTCCTGAGTGCATGGCCTATGGTCTACGGCATTCGGCCATGCACCCAATAGTCTAGGCCATCAACACTCTCACTGCTACATAATGGCACCATCCATTTCACCATGTCACCTACTAAGACAATCCACATACACAGCACTGCCACCAGCACTCCTACGCAACCCAACACGGCCGCGGCCCCTTTTATTTATATATATATATATATATATATATATATATATATATATATATATATATATAAATAAAAGGGGCCGCAGTAGCGGCGGTGTACTTATGGAGTTATGGTTAAGTTGCTAAACTCATAGGAAGAGCACTTTGTCGGCGGCTTATAACTTTGCTCCCCCTGGACGAAACCCCACCAAACTTTGCAAAAAAAAGTATATGGTCGGCTCTGCCCCGGTTGGGGGAGATTTCGTGGCGGGGCAAAGTTATAGGGGGGTCCCAAAAGTTATTTATTTCCATAGACTGAATGGGGAAAAACTTTGCGCATGGCTACAGCCCGAACGACTGGACAGATTTTCACCAAATTAGCGGCAGGAGCGGGGGTGTGGGTCAGAAAGCATGCTTTTGTGTCTTTGGTGGGAATCCAACCAGTACTTTTGTTGGAAACAACTAAAATGTACGTCTATAAAAATGTGTGATATCTGGGTCCGCTCCGCAGACCCATTTCTCTGTTTGCTTCACGGACCGAAGAGTCATTGGCCTGCGATACGGCGTACTGTCGGAGAACTTTGGACGCTGCCGGTGGTTGGCTGGAGGGAGGGAAGCGTGATGTGTGTCAACAATGTTTGCGAAACGCTGCCATGGTGTCTCGGAGGACAATGCGCCGGCGGAAGGGTCTGCAAAATGTACTGTACACCAGTATTGGCCGCAGCAAAGGAGGGAAAGGATGGGGGAGTGACAAGTGGTTAATGTGACATATGTAAATAGGTGGAAGAAGACGGATGTCACGCTCACCTGATTCCCACGGAGGCGCAGGTCTGGCTTCGAGTGCTGATGCTTCTTCAATGGTGAAGCGCAGGACTCTGATGATGGACAGGAAGGGCCCCTCTACTCTGGCTTTTCTGGCTCGCAGGAATATTCCCCTGTGCGTGAAAAGGGAGTATTACCTACTGACGGAATAATGCTCAAGCCTCCCACTCCCTTCCAACCCTCCTCGATACCCTTCCACGATTCCCCGTGAAGTCTCACCTTAGGGTTTGGAAGGATGAGTTCTCCATCCTGCTTCTGATGCAGGGGCGCGTTGAAACCCAGTTACTTCACTGGATTGAGGTTTGATGGGAGTTCAATATAAGCTTGACTATTCAGGTGAGGTGCTGTAAGAGTTCTGTTGCAAGTTCAAAAGTTCAAGCTTAATAATAATGTTCATTGTCTTATTGCAGCAAGCGCTAATGCTTATGTCTTTTTCCCCTTAGGGGCCGGGGTTCGGAATGCCGGACATATGGCGCCGACCCGAAGTGTAAGTTCTGGATGAGCGTTCAGGTAATGTCTTTGCATTCGCTCATTCAATGTCTTTGTCTTTTTTCCCCATTGGGGCCGGGGTCCGGAATGCCTGGAAGCGGCAGGACCCGAAATGAAATGGGAATGACCCAACAGGTAAGTCTTAGAAGGAAACTGAGCTTTTCCTTTTTCCCTTCATTCTCTCACCTTGTTTTCTTGTCTTTCTCTCTAGGCTCTGGGAAGAGGGTGCGGATCCGGATGATCGCTGCTGAAGATGGAGGCGCCCAGGAAAGGTGAAATGCTTTTAAAATGATGTCTTCCCTTTCAGGATCGTCGGTGTGATGTCCCCGTGATGCAGCTTTAGCAGGTAAGGTCTTCTTTCTCTCCAATTCCTTCTTATCTCCTTTTGCAGGCGACCCAGGATGCTGACAGGCGTGGCTGAAGTCCAGATGCAGGAGCTGACACGGTGAGCGTCCAGCTGCGAGGAGCAGAACAACGCGAAGCGTGAGTTGCTGATCGGGCGTAGTTTAAATAGCTTTGGAAGAAGTTCCAGGCATGTGCCCTTCCACCGATCAGGTATGTATCCTTCCCCGACCACACCCAGGTGGAAAGTAGTCCCACAGGTAAAGTAGTTCCATTCAGGCCTCAAGAGGGCCTGGATGTAGCAGCATGGTCTGCATCAGGTAAGTGCACATTAAAACACTTGAATACATGTCTAGCTTTATGAGCCTGGCGCCAAAGGCGCCAGGACAGGGGTCCAACATGAGTCTGGCGCCTAAGGCGCCAGGACTGTGTCCAAAGGGCCCCAGCTTGGGCCCGTTGGCACTTCCCTGGGGGGGAATGATGCCTGCCTCTGGGGTTGCTGGGTCGGACCTGGCTCCTTGGAGGTAGGCATCATGACAGTACCCCCTTCAAGGCCCCTCCCAAGGTTGTTCCCTCCGGGGGTTTTGGCCTGTTCGGAAATCTCCGGTGGAACCTTTGTATTAATCGAGGTGCGTGAACATGGTTACTAGGCTCCCACGATCTCTCCTGAGGTCCATATCCCTTCCAGTGAACAAGATAGAAGAGTTTTGACTTTAACACCTTGGAGTCTAAAATGTCTTTAACTTCGAATTCTAATTCCCCTTCAATTTGAACTGGGTCTGGAGGCTTGGACAGTCGGGTCCCTGGTTGTACTGGCTTCAAAAGTGATGCATGAAAAACTGGATGAATATGCATGTTAGACGGTAAATCCAGTTTAAAGGCCACGGGATTGATTATAGCCTTGATGGGATAAGGTCCTATGAATCTGGGATTGAAGGTTCGCGGGCCCTTGAGGGGTAAATGTTTCGTTGCTAGCCATACCCGGTCTCCTACTTGGTAAGGAGGAGTTTTACTTCGGTGCAAATCAGCATTTTCTTTATACTTTTTCTTGGCTTGCTGTAAATGAGTTGCAGCTTCTTTGAAGGCTCGGGTTATTGTGGAATGCAGATGATTTACTGCGGGCATTTCCAGGGTCAGAGGTGGATCTAGGTCAGAGGTCCGAGGATGGTGACCATACAAAGTATAAAAAGGAGTTTGTCCGGTTCCAGAATGCACTGAATTGTTGTATGCATATTCTGCGATCCAAAGGATGTCTTTCCAATTTAACTCGGATTGGTGTAACATGCACCGAAGATATTGCTCGAGAGTCTGATTGGTTCTCTCGGTTTGTCCGTCGGTCTGGGGGTGGTGGCTGGTGGATAACCGCACATCTATTTGTGCTAGTTGACAACATTTCTTCCAAAAATGGGAGATAAATTGACTTCCACGATCCGAGACTAATATGGAAGGAAAACCATGTATGTGAACTATATTCTCCAGAAATTCCTTGGCCAAGGTGGAAGCTGAAGGCAAACCTTTTAAAGGGATAAAGTGGGCCATTTTGGAGAATAGATCCACAATTACAAGGATAGTGTTGTAACCAGCACAAGGAGGCAGGTCAGTTATAAAGTCCATTGACAAGATGTGCCATGGTGCCGGTGGAATATCCAAGGGTTGAAGTAGGCCGGCTGGCCTCTTCTTTTGACCCTTGTTTTGGGCGCAAATTCCGCAAGACAATACAAAAGACTTTGTCTTTTCTCCAAGAAGGCCACCAGAAGTAGCGTTTGATTTTTTCCTCCGTTTTAGCGATACCAGGGTGTCCTTCCATTAATGATTCATGATGATGGGCAATAACAAGTTCTTGCAATTCTTTACTTGGCAGAAACAACCGCTCCTGGAAGTAGGGTAAATCATCCTTAACGGTGTAATGAGGACCCTTTTGACTCCATTCCAGTAAGGCTGAAGAGTCTAGAAGTTGTTTTACTTGCGTTTGGATGTCCTCAATAGTTTGCAATGAAGTTAGGCCTAAGATTCTTTGTTCAGGTATGATTGGCACATGTTCTAAACTCGGATTGGGTTCTTCCATGCCAATCCGGGATAAGGCGTCCGCTTTACCATTCTTGCAGCCAGGGCGATAGGTAATTACGAAATCAAATTCCGCAAAGAATAGAGCCCATCGGAGTTGTCGTGAAGATTGAGCTTTGGCCGTCTTTAAATATTGTAAATTTCTGTGGTCCGTAATTACAGTGATGGTGTGTCTAGCCCCGAGAAGGTAGTGACGCCAAGCCTTGAAAGCAGATTTAATAGCCAGTAACTCCTTGTCGGTAATTGCGTAGTTGATTTCTGGAGGAGAACATTTCCTGGACCAAAAGGCCACAGGGTGTAGTTGGTTAGTTTCTGGGTCTCTTTGCGACAAGACAGCTCCCATGGCTGAACTGGGTGCATCGGTTTCCACAATGTAAGGGAGATCTGGGTGCGGGTGCTTCAATACAGGTGCAGAGGTGAATTTGGTTTTCAGGTCCTGAAAGGCTTGTTCGGCCTCAAGAGCCCATTCAAAGCGTTTGTTTTTCTTTAGGAGAGCTGTGATGGGTTGGACTGTTCGGGAAAATTCCAGAATGAATCTTCGATAGAAATTGGCAAAGCCGAGCATGCTCTGAACTCCCTTCACCGAGCTACGAGATGGCCATTTGAGGATGGTGTCCACCTTTCGCGAGTCCATTCGGACTCCTTGAGGTGCCAGGATGAATCCGAGAAACTCAACTTCTGTGGTATGAAAGACACATTTTTCGAGCTTTGCAAATAGTCTGTGCTGGCGCAATTTCTCAAGAACTGCCCTAACATGTTTTCTGTGATCGGATTCTGAAGAAGAGTACACCAGGATGTCGTCAATATAAACAATGACACAGACATCGATAAGTTCCCGAAGAACATCATTCATAAAGCACTGAAAGGCGGCAGTTGCATTGCACAAACCGAAGGGCATCACCTGATATTCGAAGAGCCCAAATTTGGTGCGGAATGCAGTCTTCCATTCGTCGCCTTCTTTTATACGCACCAGGTGATAAGCTCCTCCGAGATCTAACTTGGTGTACACACAAGCGTCTTTCACCTGGTCGATAAGCTCAGGGATCAGGGGCAGAGGATAACGATTCTTAATCGTTATTTGATTTAGGGCGCGATAGTCTATACATGTTCTAAGGTCGCCCTCTTTTTTCGGCACGAGGAACAGAGCTGAGGAGACAGGAGACTTGGACGGGCGAATAAAACCATTGGCTAGGTACTGATCTAAATACTGACGCAAATGCAGGTTCTCAGGTTCCGTAGGAGCATAAATCCTACTACAAGGTAGTTGAGCATTGGGTACCAGATTGATTTGGCAATCATAAGACCGATGGGGAGGTAACGTGTTTGCCTGTTCCTTCTGAAAAACGTCTTGGAATTCTTGGTATTCTGACGGTAGCTGTACAGGGGTGGAAGTTGCTGAGGCTAGACCCATAACTGGATTTCTTGGATAACAAGTTGGTTCACAATCAGGAAAACTTATCTTCTTTGCTCGCCAGTCGATTCTGGGATTATGTGTTTCTAACCAAGGAATTCCAAAATTTACTTGAAATTGTGGGGCCTTGATCACATCAAACACGATTGCTTCCCGATGTCCATCCTGACCCACCAGTGTCATTTCAACAGTGGAATGCGTTACAGGTCCTGAGGCTATTTCGGTTCCATCTACTGTAGTAATGACATCTTGGGTTACTTTCGGACGGAGAGGGAGCTTAATCCTGGAAGCCAATTCATGGTCTATGTAGTTTCCAATAGCTCCACTGTCGATGTATGCTTTTACAGCATGCAACTGCTGAGGCTGTTTTGGGTCCACGAGCACCATTGGCATGACAAAATGCGAGGTCAAAGAGTTTGTTTTCAAGCTTGGCAAGCGGACCCCTACGCTTGTCGGGCTAGGTCGTTTCCCGAATCAGGTGTCAATAAATCGTTATCAGTGGCTCCAACCACCTTCTTAGGTGGTTTAACCGGACAATTTCGAAGAAAGTGACCGGAAGTCCCGCAATACAGACAAAGTTGCATTTGCCGCCTTCTCTCTCGTTCCTTCTGCGTTAACGGTCCTTTAACACCGCCGATTTGCATAGGTTCGGATACGTCGGTACTCTTGGAGTTAGCGTGGGTTTTGATCGGTACTCGGGTTTCGTACTTGAACCGATCTGCTTTTCTATTTTGAAGTCTGTGATGAAGTTGAACCACCAAGTCTATGTAGTCTGCGCAGACCTGGGGTGGATCTACTATCTGAGCTAGAACATCCTTAAGCTCTCCGCGCAGGCCTCAATGAAAAAATGTGATCCTTTTGTTTTCTGGCCATCCAGTTTCCACAACCAGTCTATTAAAGGTGGCAACGTAGGACAGGAGATCCTGATTACCTTGTCGTAAGGATAGCAGTTCGTTATCAAGGGCCTGTCCTTGAGAGTGTCGAGCAAACAATCTTTCCATGCTGGCCTGGAAGCCCTGAAAATCCTGGAGAATTGGATCATCCTGATTTACCAATGGAATAGACCAATCGGCAGCACTGCCACTGAGGTAAGATAGTATAAAGGCTACCTTGGTCTGATCGTTAGGGAAGGCCCCGGGTCTGCATAGAAAGTGTAAACGACATTGGTTCATAAAGACGGCATATTTCTTGGGATCCCCCGCAAAACGTTCAGGCGGGGCCAAAGGCATGTGTCCAGGTAGATTGATTTGTACCGGGTTATTCAAACCCATTGATGTGGAAGTACCTCCGGAATTAGGTAAAGGAGCGTGCCCTGCCTGGGCCTGCAATAACCTTTTGGCCAGGTCATCATTTCTTTCCTTGGATAGGATCAGTTCTCTTTTGAGAGCGTTAGTCTCCTGGCGGGCTGAGTGCACTTCTGCCCGTAATTCCCCCAAAAGCTGGGCCAGCTGATCTGTCTCGGAAGTCTCCATAGCGCCCGGGTGGGAGATTGTGGGTAGGCTTCGCGTTCTGTCACACTCACCTGATTCCCACGGAGGCGCAGGTCTGGCTTCGAGTGCTGATGCTTCTTCAATGGTGAAGCGCAGGACTCTGATGATGGACAGGAAGGGCCCCTCTACTCTGGCTTTTCTGGCTCGCAGGAATATTCCCCTGTGCGTGAAAAGGGAGTATTACCTACTGACGGAATAATGCTGAAGCCTCCCACTCCCTTCCAACCCTCCTCGATACCCGTCCACGATTCACCGTGAAGTCTCAGCTTAGGGTTTGGAAGGATGAGTTCTCCATCCTGCTTCTGATGCAGGGGCGTGTTGAAACCCAGTTACTTCACTGGATTGAGGTTTGATGG